>NW_004955403.1:16940694-17001400 GCF_000276665.1 Chinchilla lanigera
CTTTGTTTGTAACTCTGTATTGTCTGTATTGTGCTTGTGATATGTTGTAAAATGTTGTAGGTCTGTTAATGTTTCCCTCCTTTTATCTTTAAAATTTAAAAAAAATAAAAATAAAAATAAAATAAACATTAATTCCTTTATGTTTGACAAATGCTCTCCCATTTTGTACATTTTCCTCATAATTCTTATTACTAAGATAGCAATGGAAGAAGTACTAGAGAAACAAAAGTCCTCTCCTAGACCAAGAGCATCCAGGTATTCATGTAGCCATGTGTATTAATGCTAGAAATTTACACTGAAATTTATCTGATTGAATGTTCTCATTTTGGTACTAGTGAAGCTTCAAATCCATTGAGATGCACCCAGAATCACACAAGTGTATTGACTTAAAGTAAAACCACAATCTTTTTCTATGAAAAAAGGTAAAACAAAATTTCATAACAAGATGATAGGAAGATAACAACAGTTAATACATTGCATATTATTATTTTTAAAGTAGTTACTCAGAGTACAAGATATGGGCATAAAAAATTCTCTGATAGATAATAGCATAAACCTTCCTTTTCTGTGAAATAAGAGACACTAATACTATAACTAAACAGCATTTTCTCTCTTTTCCTTTCCTTCGTTTCCACTTTTCCCAGGCCTAGTTCCATTTTCCTTTTTAGCAATTACTTCTCACTTCACAATATCTATTGTACATTTTAGACCTTATTTACTCTTTCTTTCACACCAAGGAGGCAATATGATGTTTATATATGTGAGTCTGATTTATTTCACTAATGAGTATGGTCTCAAATTACATCCATTTACCTATAAAAGTCTCAGATTTGTCCTTCTTTATGGCTGAGTAGTACTCCATTGTATAAAAATGCTACAATTTTTTCTATCCATTCCTCATTTGATGGGCATTTGGGTTGTTTCTAAGATTTAATTACTACAAATTGTGCTGCTATAAATATAAGTACACATATACCACTGTGGTATAATGTTTGCAATTCTTCTGAGAAGATACCCAGGAGAGAAATAGCTGGATGGACTGGGACCTCTAATCCTAATTTTTTGAACAGTCTCCATACTGATTTCCACAGGGGTTGTACCATTCTGCACTCCCAAGAAAAGTGGAGAAGGGTTCCCCATAGCCCCTCCAGCATTGGTTATTGGTTGAGTTCTTGATGATAGCCGCTCTTTCTAGATGAGGAGGAACCCCACTGTTGTTTTAATTTGCACCTCTTGAGTGACCAATGATGTTGTATATTTTTTCATATATTCATTTTCCACTTGTACTTCTTGCAATCCCTGACTTACAATTATACTACAAAGCTACTGTGATAAAATCAGCATAGTACTGCCGAAAAAAAACAGGCCCAAGGACCAGTGGAGCAGATTAGAAGATGCAGAATCAACTCCAAACACACTCAGCCACCTTATCTTTGAAGGTAAAACATGTTCACTGGAAGAAAAATAGCCTCTTTAATAAATGGTGCTCAAAAAATTGACTCTTTACAGGCCAAAGACTAAAAGTAGACTCATGTTTATCACCATACACTAAACTAAAGTTAAAATGGATCCAAGATATAAATATTAAAACAGAAACACTAAATCTACTGGAAGAGAAAGCAGGTAGAAATCTTGAAGACATAGGGTAGGCAGAGAGTTCATGAACAAACTCCAAACTGCACAGGAAGTACTTAAAGATTCAGCAACTGGGAACTCGTCTTATTTGAAAGCTTTTGCACATCAAAAGAAATCACTGACAGAGTGAACAGACAACCCACAGATTGGGAAAAAATCTAGCCAATTGTCTCTCAGACAAAGGACGTCTATCTAGAACAGAAGTTTTGAAAAAAATCAGACCCCCAAATTCAAAGACTCAATCCAAAAATGGGCATCTGAGATGAATAAAACTACAATCTTAACACTACATTCTCTTTGTAATTTTCTACTCTTCCTGCATTTTTGGTCCATCATATCCTTTGTTGAAGTGGGAATTGATTGGTATTAGTCAGTGTTCTTCAGTGAAACAGACTAGTGGAATGGATGCGTAGCTATAGAAAAGGACTTATCATAAGAAATTGTCTCATGCTGGTGTAGTGGCACCATCGTGAGATGCCTTTAATCCAGCATTTAGAGGCAGGTGGATCATGAGTTTGAGGCAGCCCGAGCAACAAGATTATAAAACTGACAAATCCAAAATCTGTAGTCGACATTCACCAGGCAGAGTCAAGGGCATCTGCTTGAGAATTTCCTCTTCCTCAGAGAGGAGGCTGATCCTCTTTTCTTTTCTTTTTTTTTTTTTTTTTTTTTTTTTTTTGTCTATTCAGCCTTTCAAATGATTGGGTAAGTCATTATAATGACAACAGGTTTCCTCAATTTGATTAAAATGTTAGTCTCATCTAAAAACAGCTTCTGAGTTGACACATAAAATTAATCATAACACAATTCCTCCAACAAATATCTTCCTTGTAATATTTTGTGACTGATCCTGCTGAGTGGGGAGATTTAAGCAGCAGGCAAAGCTTAGTTTGACTGCTTTTTTTCTTTCTTCCTTGTAGCTAGACTAACAGTACGAAAGGGAGATGAGGTGGTATCCAAGGACATGCCCAGAAAGGAATAAGACAAGACAGGTTTGGGGATGGGGGAGGAGGGCCGGAGCATAATCTTGAAGGAAATAAACACATTCAAAATATGGAGGTTTTCATATCTCCACTAGTATTATAGCAAGTGCATGAAAATTATGTAAATTCTCACATCACTCAGTACTGAACTTAACTACATTTGAAATTACAACTGTCCTATATTCATAGACCCAACAAGATGGTCAGGTTTACCAGAAATAAGGTAATCAGGAGGGAAGATGTATTTTAGCTGTTTTCAGGTCAGTGGTAGTCAATGGCCCACAGGCAAGCAAAACGCAAGCTCTGTGATGAATGCGTAAAGGGCACAGAAAGCTGAAAGGCCAGGATACAGGTGGAAAAGCTTGAGTTAAAGGAAATTCATGCAGAACTCCCAAAGACATAATCTACTTCAGAATTTGTGCAGAAAATGTTTACTCTCAAACTGAGTGCACATGGGATGAATTTAAAAATATCTAAATTCTACCTCTGCAGTTCTGATCAGGACAGATATTTGTGACAACAATGAAATTATTGAAATGTGAGAAGAATTTTATTCATTACCTTTCCACTTCTGGTTCACTTGATTTTCTGTTGTGTATTCAAAGCATTAAGTTTAGTTACAATACAATTCAAGGACATTGGTTTATTGCAAAATAACTTGAATGTGAAACTAGTCTTTTTAGGGGCACCATCTGTTGTTCATGACACTTTAAATTGAGGAGATTTCAGTTTCTAAATATTCCACAGAAACATATGAAGAGAATTCAAAGGGTTCGGGTTTCTAAGAAAATATAATATCCTCTAAGCATGAAATGAAACCCTTTCTTCAAAGTGTTTACACTAACAAAGAAGTGTTTAATTATATTTGATAGACATAGGTCTTTTTTTGAAAAAGCAAAATAATACATAAATTAGATCAATCTTTCTGTGAAGCAAGAAAAATGACAAAATTCAGTGATATCTTTATTTACATTTACATAAGGATGGAAACAAATAGGGGTCAAGAAACTTGCCTGAAATCAAATGACTATGAAAAGGCTAATTGATTTGGTCTCCCTTACTTAAGTCATAAATATAAGTCAGTCATCCAAGGACAGAGTTGATCCTTGGAGGACGAATGGTCTAATGGATTTTCTTTAGAGGGGTTAATCAGACTTCTCAGGCTTTAATGCCTCATTTTTATATGATTTAAATATTGTAGAATTTCTCACAGGAATAATTAATGCATAGTAATTGAGAGCCTAAAGTCTTTGCAAATAAGAAGTTATCTGATAAGTATTTAGACATAAGACTACCTGTTAGTAATATTTTAAGCTGCTGGATAAAGGGTTTTCAAGAACAGTTAAACTGTTACAAAAGAATTGAAGCTGCCATCTTTTGAAAACCGCTCTAATCTATAATCATCTATCCTGTCAATAAACCAGTTAAACTGTGGCTTTGTCAGAGAGCTGGGGTCAGAAAGTATAATCGTAGATTGTCATTTTGCTCTCTCCATGGTGCATGACACATCATTTTAAAATGATATGCTGTGTTTAATATTTTATATGACTGAAGGATAACCCTAGACTTAAATTTATTGTCACACATACTTGCAGTTGAATCATATAATATTACTTCAAACACTATTTTCAAGATATCAGCTAGCATAACTGATGATAAACCATTTCATATATAAATTCATTTTTATCTCATTTTTCATTTGCTACTCTATTGCTTTATAGGTATCTAAAGTATTTTACACCTGGGAAAATTTTGACTTCTTTACATAAAATCTAAATCTATTGGAGTTGAATAAGTAAAGAAAGAAAACTATTATTTGTCCCCCTTATGAAAAGTAATTTAAGGACTGCAGGTTTTTGTTTTTGTTGTTTAACTTGGAATTGCTATGGTTGGGGAAAATCTCTTTGTACTCGCACAAAAATCAATGTTGTCTTATTGCAAACACTTGTTTTCAATATAGCAAAGAAAAGGACGTAAATGCTTTGTTATATTTACCTCTGGATTACTACTATCCCATTTAAATATAAATTCAACCTGAATCTCAGCTAAAGCTGTATTTAATTGGTCTCAATATCCCTCACAGTGACTGTTCCAACACTTAAACCTCAATAATAATCTTCTATACGCCAAGGTTTGAACCAACAACCTCACTCAGTGAAAATCAATGAGGTGCTTTCCAAGACATTGTATCATTTAGTATATAGCGAAGTCAATAAACCAAGAGTGTTCTTATTTAAAGAAAAGAAGAAAGGTAGCTAATGTGGTAAAGATCACACAATGACTACAGAAAGCTTTTGTCTCTTTGAAATCAAAATATTAACTGACAAGCATCTGAAGACAGATTTGTTCTCAAATTTTTTTCTATTCTTTTCTGAAAGAATTCTGACAGTCTAACAATGCAATTAAGAGGAGAGAGACTTGGGTTTGTTAAGTATAGAAACTATTTTTATATCTATTTGCTCCCAATTTTAATGTAATGTGGGATATGGGACCCATCTCCTCATGTAATATGGATATCACTAACTAATTATTATATTTTCAAATTTTCTTACATCTTAAGGTACTCAAACACAGTGATGGCTGAGTTCATACAAAAATCAAATTAGTCAAACTAATTCTGTGCAATTATTTTGTATGGCATATGCTTGCTCTATATGGCATTTTATTTTGACATTTAAGGTCAAATACCAATAGATTATGATTGATAAAATATCAGAAGGTCCTATAAGAACAATCTACATGGATCAAATACATGTTCACTCAATAACCTCCAATGGCACTGTATGTAATATTGTATCTCAAAGTAGACATAAGTCATGAAGAAAGATGATCCAGGGAGCAGAGGAGATGGGCATTTATGGTTATCTCACTCAGGTGAAGGTAAAGTCCATCTAATTTAAGGCAAATTAATTGGTATCTACCTCTCCTCCTCACTTTCATGAAAAAATGATAACATTTGCTAAGAATCACAGGAATGCCAGAATATTAAAAGTTTGTCTTGTTCATCTATATACTTGGAGTCTCACAATACAATACTTGATTGTACTGAGAACATTACACTTTCCTATTTCAGCTTTATATTTATTTGTAATCACTCTGGGAAAAAGAGGTCTCCAGTAAATTGGTCAAAATGAACTCTAGGGGCTGGGGATTTAGCTCAGCGGCAAAAGCACCTGCCTGGCAAGTGCAAGGTCGTGAGTTCGGTTCCCGGTACGGGAGAAAAACCAAAAAAAAAAAAATGAACTCTAATTCCATCAGTTTACTAACGGTACAGGGGGAAATCGGTCTCAATAAGGCAAAAGGAACAGCTAAGGACAAATAAACCTATAGGTCTGCTGTGTTTAAATGATGGAAATGGTTTGTATGCAAAGAGTAAAGTGATGGCAATTATGTAAAATAATGAATATAGGTAGATTATCAGAAAGAGGAATTAAAGTCTTCCAGGCACACAAATGCTAAGAGTAACATTAACGATTAAAATCAAATCAAATATTTAAATAAAATATAAAGAAAAGTTCAAGGGGAGGGGAGAAGAAAGGAAAGAGGAGGTAAAGGCTCTGAAAATGACCAAGATATGTGATACGTATACGTCAATTCCCCACAACAAGAGTCACTACTGTGTATTACAAGCATGCACTAATAAAAAAAATTCAATCTTCAGGAAAAAGGCACAGAACCTTTGGAATTTCAAGATTTATTACCAAAATTTTCAAGAGTTTCTGTTCTTGCAAACAGGTTTACAGACCAGTATTAGAGCCCTTGCTAACTTCCATATATAATAAATCATCTATTAAATTATTTATCAGCCTTCCTTGAATTTATCTATGTTTTTACTTAACGGCACCTACTATATATGTGGCTCTGAATTAAGCTCTGGTTAGGAATATAAGAGAATCTTTTGATGTAATTTACCATTTGAATATATCAAAGAAGAAAACTGCGGTTTCTCTGCTCTGCAAAACACCTAATTTGGGCTCGACTATAAATTCTTTAATTGTTTTTTTCTTCCACTACTGGGGATTGAACCCAGGGCCTTCACACGGAACTATAACCCTATCCCTTTTTTATTTTTTATTTTGAGACAAGGTCTTGCAATCCCCCTACCTCAGTCTCTCAGAATACTGGTCTTTACCTTAATTTCTAAAGTAACATACACACATTAGGACAAAGGATATGAATTTGTTTTCAGGTAACATGACTTGCAATTCCAACTGTTGGGGCACACATTCATCCTTTGAACACCTTGGAGGGCAAAGAAACAACAAAGGCCCAGACTAGGCTGCAGGTCTACTTCAGGAGATAGATATTTGGAAGTTCAACAGACTCCTTAGATCAGGTAGGACTAATTCTCCTAAGGAAGGCAAGTGTTCTTGTAGAATATGGGTAAAAGGAATTCTAGATAATTTTAAGTAACTTATTATGTTACTGTGAAGCCTTACATTTACATTAGAAATTTACTTTATTCAGTCCTTGGTACATAAGAACCCATTTAGTGTTATTAAAGTGGGGACTATCTCTCTCTCCAGATGTTCATATTTTGCCTGTGCAGTGAGATTTATTACCCTTTCAAAGCTATTGAAAAAAATGGTTTCCACTATCAAGCTTCTTTCTTGCAGAGAAAGAACGATTTATCTGATTCAAAGTTTAGGAAAACACAGGGCAAGAATGTGTGTCTTCTGTGGGGACTCCCTATTTGCAATAGCCTGTCCCCAAGAAGGGGAAACTCTTTGTTCCTGCTACCATGAAGGAAGCACAGGAGATTACAGCCTCTGCCTTTCTTCCTAGAGGCAAATAGAAGCCTACCTCCTCCTCTTCTATATATACTGTGTTGATTGTCCAGACATCTGGACAACTTAAAATCAACTTTGAGTCTTTTCTTAGATGACCATACCAAATACTTGCTGCAGAAAGATCTCAAGATTTGTTCCTGGAGAAAGAAAATATTTATTATGATACTAAATATAACTGTGTCTATTTTTTATTTAATTCAGACTAAGTGAGAAGTGGGATTAGTCATCAAATGTTTGCTTTTAAGACATCTTTAAAATCACCAGCACCGTTAATATTGTTACAAAACATTAAACAAGGGAGAGATTTACAGTGATTCTAAGCATAATTTTAGATCGAGTCTTTAGATCCATCATACACTTTACTAAAAGTTGTCTCATAGGAAAAAAGTAAACCCAACAGAAGGTAGCCAAAGGGAAGTAAAAATGCATATTTAAGATAATAGGTTTGATGATGAATAGGAGAATATTGCTTACAATCCTTCAATTTTGTACTATAAAATGAGGTTTATTAACAAAGGACTATCGAAAAAAACAAGCAAACAACCTTTAGGCTCTTGAAGTTTCCGAGTCATGAAAAATGAAAACAAAAAGGCTTCAGAATAGCTGGGAATAGGACAAAACATCAATGTATCTTAAAAAGTATTAAATAAATATCAGGATTCTCCAAGCCCCTTTGCACATATCCTTAAATGCATATAACTTCTTAGAGAAAAAAGTCAAGCAGAAAACACTTGACAAAAATCAAAAGGTGGTCAGAAGAAGACAAAATTTCAAGTGTGTGAGAAAGGATCTGAGGGCTTACAGAAAGACATTATTCAAAAAAGGTTAAGATGGGAGAAGAAGATACAAATCAATGAAAAGTCTTCTACATTGTAAGGAGCCAATCACTGTGGTCTCTCCTACCTCTGCATAATCATGAAATTCTTCACACATCTTGTAGTCACTCTAATAAGAGGGAGAAGGGATGTGTTTTATTGACTTCTTGCTTTTATTCTTGTTTTTATCACTCAAACAAGAGAAGAAAGATCACCGATGGGAATTACAGCAACGCAACACCGAAACCCAGCAACACACTCAGGAGAAAACCGTGCACCTCCTCCTGCTGGTTCCTACATATTAAGAGGAACTTTGGTAAAGCACCATAAAAGCGATCCCTGAAAGTATAGCCTTTGGAGCTTTTAATTATAACTTTTACTCAATGCCTAGTACTCACAACTTAGACTACAACACTCTTATTTTGTTAAGCCCTAGGGAGTTTCAAAGAATTTATGTATTTAAAAAACAAGCATTGTTACATGAGCTGTTTTCTCCCAGAAAATAGATTGTAGCAAGGAATCTCAATCTACAATTAGAAATAAAACATGAAACAAGTCTTCACTATCACTAGAATAGAAAGTACCCTATTATCATGGCTTTATCAAGAATCTTGAAGCTAGTAATTCTAGGATCTAAAACACAGAAACTTATTAGGAGAATTAAAATAAAATGTAAAATAACTTTTAGCCAGGTGTGGTGGTACACACCTATAATCCCAGCACACAGGAGGCTGAGGCAGGAGGATTGCTGTGAATTCGAGGCCAGCCTGGGCTACAAAGTGAGTTTAAGGCCACTCTGAACTGCACAGAGAGAATCTGTCTCAAAAAGATAAATAAATAAGTGAAATAATTTTCACATGTCAACTTACACCAAAGTGACATTTATAAATGGACAAAAATAGTTTGAATTTGCACTACTCTTATAATATGACTACTGTTGTAAGAATATAGAACAGAGAAAAAATAATTATTAACAAAGAATAGTCGGAAGAAAAAAATGAATAGAAGTGCACACAAAATTCCTTTAGATCCTAGTTTTGTGAGGAATCTCCAGACTGATTTCCACAGTGGTTTCACCAATTGACACTCCCACCAGCAGTGGAGAAGGGTTCCTTTTTCCCCACAGCCTCTCCAGCATTTGTCATTGGTTGATTTCTTAATGCTAGCTATTCTTACTGGGGTGAGATGGAATCTCAGTGTTGTTTTAATTTGCATTTTTCTAATGATTAATGATGTTGAACATTTTTTCATATATTTATTCTCCATTAGTATCTCTTCCTCTGAGAAGTGTGTGTTCATCTCAGATGCCCATTTTTGGATTGGATCTTTGAATTTTGGGGGCCTGATTTTTTTTCATTCTTTCTATTTTCTACATAGGAGTCCTTTGTCTGAGGGGCAGTTGGATAAAATTTTTTCCCGATTTGTGGGTTTTCTTTTTACTCTGCTGGTGATTTCTTCTGATGTGCAGAAACTTTTCAATAAGGTGAGATCCAAGTTGTTGATTCCTTGAAGTATTTCCCTTGCAGTTTGATTTCTGAGCATGAACTCTCTGCCTACCCCTATGTCTTTGAGAGTTTGACCTACTTTCTCTTCTAGTAGATTTAGTGTTTCTGTTCTGATATTTAGATCTTTGATACATTTTCACTTTAGTTTAGTGCATGTTGATAGACTAGGATTAGAAGTCCCACTTAACCTACCTACTCCCCTTCTGGGTATATTTCCAGAAGAATTAAAAATGTCATACCACAGTGATATATGTGCAGCCATGTTTATAGCAGCGCAATTTGTCATAGCTAAATCTTGGAAACAACCCAAATGCCCATCCACTGAGGAATGGATAAAAAAAAAACTGTGGTATTTCTGTACAGTGGAGTATTACTCAGCTATACAAAAAAGGTAAACTCGAGGCTTTTATAAGTAAATGGATGCAACTAGAGAAGATACTCGTAAGTGAAATAAATCAGGCCCACATGTGTAAACATCGTATTGTCTCCCTGCTGTAAGAACATGAAAGAGCAAATAAAACCCAAAATGTACAGTAGATAGTAAGAAAGGGAAAGAAATTGCTCAAAGGAAGGAACAACTGGGATGAGGGACAGAAGAAAAAGAAAGTACTAAGGCATTTTATGTATTATGATCAGTGGTATAACTGTACTATTGGTGTCTGATGGTTTGTTGAGGGGAACAGTTAATGTTCAAAAGGTTTTTTTTAATATTTTGACCAATTTTGCACGTTTGTATCTGGTAATCTGAGCAACTTATGTGACAACAACAATTTGCAGTGTAATATCCATTGGTGAATTCCTACAATCCTGCCTAGTGACACTATGTACTGTCTCTAGTGTTTTTTTAAATGATTATTTTCTTATTCCCTTTAATGATTTGATCAATCTTCTATTCTCACTCCTGATAATCTGAGCAACTTCATTGAAGATAACAATATGTAGTATAACAACCACTGTTAATCTCTATCATTTAGTTTGAAATCCTGTATCATTTTTAATGACCTTGCTTTGTGTTGTCTGTATTTTTCTATTTTTCTTTTTTTTGTACTATTTTCTTTAAAATTAAAAAAAATAAATAAATCCTTTAGATGAGCTTCCAAGAATGCACTAGAAAGTATAAATCCTTTCATCTAATGTCAAGGGTGAATGGCAAGATTTCCTTGGCTTTCATTTTTCTATATGTACAATACAAAAAAAAAAATAGGGGAGGGGTTATTAGATTTTTCTCCATGTAGTAAGAGAATAAGCACTGCTTAATAATGGGAACATTGGTATATTAATGAAATATGATTTTAAATCTCATTTCAAAACCTTTATAAACTTTTAATTAGTATTAAAAGGGAAGTTGTGAAGAGTACAGAGTCCTGTTAGCATGGCACCAGACAGAGGTGAAGGAAGGACATAATCATAGGGGATTCCCAAGGCACAGATAGACATGAATTGTAAGAACAGTGGTTTTGTCTGCTTAGCAACAGGCTTCCACCATGATTTCAAATATTTAATTAAAGGATAATTCATGTACATAGTGTGTTGACAAATAAAGCAGGTACACGGCCATTCATTAGCAAGGTTGGCAGAAGTCAAATAGTAGTTTCAAGAGCAGACAGAACAAGCCAGTACCAAGCACTAAACTTGAACTCCCAAAGAAAGATGCTTGGGAGAAAAGAGAAAAGATGTCATCCTACTACCTTTTGTATATCTGGAACCTCCTGGAAATCCACAGCAGTCTGGTAAAAGGATACTTTAGACTTCCAAGAATACCAGAAAATGGAAGTTTGAATCATTCTATTAGGATGTTAAAGAAAGACATTATTCATATAATGAAAGACTGCATACCATTAAGAGTTGGAAGGTTAATAAGTGTAGTAATAGAGTAGAATTAACATACTGCTAGAATTTATTGAACATTGAAAGAATGTTCTACTGTGAAATCTAGCTGCCACACAATGACCAAACTCAACTTCTTAGTAGGATTGCACACAAATATATGGCTGTATTTCCCACTATTTTCATATAGACCATTTAATTTATCAGTACAGGGTTCATTTTGTTTTGAGTCAATTCATGTTTTCAGTCGCTCCTGTTTTTTCAGGGATAAATTAGTTCTTATATCCATCAATTAAGTTTGTCCCAATTTATTGTTCAACTTCATAGTGTGAGGTGTGCACACATATATCAATAGCACTTTGGGGCTATTTCCTTCCAATAATCAGATTTTGAAGTTTAGGAAGTCTAGTGTTGCTTTTCCCCACCACAAATGGGAACAGACATTGCAGGTAGGTTCCAGATATGCTCGTCAAGTCTAAAATCTCTGAAAAAAATGTAAACAGCCTTTGGTTCCAAGAAACCTTTAACTAAGAAAGAAGCTATTGTGTTCATGCATGATGAAGTGATAATAGGATATGCTTAGTTTTGAACCATTGTATTCTAACTTGGTCCTTCATAGCAATAGTCAAATTTTATATGGGATAAATGTTAAAAAGAGAGCCAAGTTACAGATGTCACTCTCAAATAAAGCGGATAAATACAATGGCTGTATTGTTTGAACTCTCTTTTATTATTTATAGATATTATATTGGATCCAATTTAAGACTATCTTTGACGATCCAACTGAAATAACAAGAGAATGTAATAGTCATTTACATTGTGCAATTGATGATCTTTATGCAACTCACATAAAATTGTAGTTCTCTTACAAACAAAGTGTTGACAACTAAGGATGTTGTAGCTGGTATCTAGACATCCCCACAAAGCCTCATGAACTCACAGGTGGGACTTTTCAAGGATGGCTGGATCTAGGGTCTATGAATACGCCTTAAGGGTGTATAGAAACTGAATTAGTCCACTGACTGGCTTAGCAAAGTTCTGAGTGTGGCTATTAGGAAAGCTCAAGGTGGGTATAGGTAGCACCAGCCAATAGACTTGTAGGCTGAATGGAAATGAGAGGGAAAGGAAAGCTCAATGCTGCTGCTTCAGGGCCTCCTGCCTGCCCTGCTATGGACTGTTTCTCCTCTTCCATGCCTCTCTGCCATGCTAACCTGCCTTAGAGCTGGCCAACTATGCACTGAAACCTCTACAAACAGCTAAAATGAACCTTTTCTCCTTTGACTTGTAAATGTTGGATATTTTGTCCCAGCAACAAAGAAAGTAACTAAAACAAAGGACAATGATCTTGTAACTCTAACTTTCTCTTTATTCCTCAAACTATATTCACATATTTTCTGACCACCAGAAGGCACCAGTTGGAAAAAAGCTTAAAATAATGCATTCAATACCTTAGATCCATGTGTTTAACATTAAATAATAGGGGATCTGTAATTCTGGCCTTATAGTCCTCTCATTAATCAACCCAGACAATAATACAGTACAAAAGGAAGTAAAATATATCTTCTTAATTTATATTGTTTTCAGGTTAACTTTCAGAGTGTATGGCTACCATGGTAATAAAGTTAAAATAGTCACATGAGATAGCGAAGAATTTGAAATAATTAATTCATGTTCCCAAGCTGTAGATGCACAATTTAAAAGGTTTACATTTATAGTTCACAAGGAAAATGTTACCTAGGATTACACAAATATACCTCTATGTGACTACAAATTCAGAAAGTAAAATTATGAAATATTAATAAAGGGAAAGTAAACTTAAGTATTTTGTTATTTTTCCTCACAAGGAAGAACAAAAATACAAATCTCTTGGTATCCATAGAGAATTGGTTGCAGGAACCCCAAGGATATCAAGTTGGACAATGCTCAAGTTTCATATATAAAACAGTATAGTATTTGCATATAACCTATGCACATTATGCTGTATATTTTAAATCATCTCTAGACCACTTATAAAACCTAACACATTGCAAATGCTATGTAAATATGTATGCTATGTAAATACTTATTTTTTTAAAGGAACAATGACAAGAAAAAATCTGAAAAAAGGAAAGAAGTTGCACATGTTCAGTACAGATGCAATATCTTCCCAATTTTTAAAAAAATAGTTCAAATGTATACATCATAATTGTACAAATTTATAGGATAAAGGGCTACAGATGTAGCTCCATGGTAGAACATTGCCCAGAATATGCAAGACCCAGGGTTCAATCCCCAGTACCCCAAAATAATAATAATGAGGTGCAATGCAATGATACACAGTATAATGATCAAATCAGGGTAATTGGGATATCTATCACCTAAATCATGTATCATTTCTTTGTTGACAAACATATCTCTCTTCTACCTATGAAATATAACTGTAGTCACCCTGCTATGTAGTAGCAGTTTGTCTCTTCTAGCTATTGAAATATAACTATAGTCACCCTGCTATGGAGTAGATTACCAAATCTTATTTCTTCCATCTAACTGTAACCTTGTACCTGCTGACCAACCTTTCCCCCTCCCTCCTCCTCCCTATATTCCTTAACCTCTGGTCACCACCCTTCTATTATCTACCTCTATGCTAAAAAAATGTTCTATTATACATATGAGCGAGATCACGCACTATTTGTCTTTTTGCACCTGGTTTGTTTCACTTCAAACACTTTAAGCTCATCTTTGTTGTTGGTAATGATGGGATTTCTTCCTTTTATGGTTCAATAATATCTCACTGCATAGAGATACCACACTGTCTTTATGCATTCTTTATTCAATATGAACAGTGTTGAAATAAGCATTGGAGTGCGGATGTTTCTTGACGGACTGATTTTTTTCTTGTTTACATATCTATACCCAGTGGGTGCTTCATGATTATATAATTCTATTCTTAATTTTTGAGAAGCATCCATACTATTTTCCACAATCATGGCACTAGTTTATATTTTCACGAATAATATGTAAGTGTTCCCTTTTCTCTCTATCATCACCAGCACTTACTTTTGTCTTTTTTTTCTGATGCTGGGGATTGAATTTAGGGCCTTCACATTGATCAATATTCCTAGATTTAAAAAGAAAAATTTCTTTTGATACAGCGTCTCATTATGTTGCTAAGTTTCCCAGGCTGACCTGGCAATCCTCCTGCCCCAGCCTCACAGAGTGCTGGAATCAGAAGACTGCACCACCATCCATCCCTGTCTGTCTATTTCTTTTTCATGATAGCCATTATAACTATGATTTTGATTTGCATTTTTCTGAAGATTTGTAATATTGTTTATATTGCATTAGTATAAGCTTACTATTAAGTAATAGTAAATTTTCCCTCAGCTGTTGGTCATTTGCATTTCTTTCCTTGAAAACTGTTTAGATCGATTGCCCTTTTAAAAACTGGATCACTTGTATTTTTGCTATTGAGCTCCTTGAGTTCCTTACATATTTTGATTATTAGCTCCTTGAAGAAGTATAGTTTGCAAATATTTTTGGCCATTCTATCGATTGATTTTTCTCTGGTGATTGTTTCTTTTGTTGTGTAGATTTTCAGTTTGATGTAATCTCATTTATCTATTTCTCTGAATATATTCGATCCAGGGTTGGCTGAATCCAACCATGAAGATATAGAGGTATAATTTATGTAATTATTGCTATTATTCTCCTAGAGAAAAAAATTTTAAATAGAAAGACTGATTGGGCATTAGGAACCCCCACCTGGATGACCAGTCTACTTCTTATTGACTGATACATCAGCTCTCAAGAAGGTCCAAGAAATTGGTTCAGATCATGGAAACATAACTGTTTTTTTTTTTTTTTCTGCAGAAGATCATTACCCTAAGGGGAAAAGGGTGGATAAGAAAATCTTATTGTTGATAAAGAAAATTTAGGTTCTGGTTTGTCAAAATTGGAGTCATAAAACATGAGGTTATCCAGACCATACTCTATTTTAGACCATACTCTAAACTCTTCCACTGAAAAAAAGCGTAATGTCTCAGGGTTCCCTGATGAGTACCTGGTTACCCGTAAGTCAAGGATTTCATGATAAAAATCTTTCTGTTTTATGGGCAACTCACCTCTTGAGATCCTAGTTATTGTGTGTCAGGGAATAACAGTTACACATCTGTTTCATTTACTGCTAATCCCTTCTTTGCCCACTGTTCTCGACTGTCCTACACAATGAATGTCCTAATCAGTGTGCTGATATCGCATGTTCAACATTTACTGGATCTACCCTCATCACTCCCATTCTGGCCCTACCAAGAGTTGTTCAAAGTTGAACAAACTACCTGTCATTTTTATTTTCTGATTAATAATTCAATGATTAGAGATCATTTTTAAGGCAATTAATGAGGTTTTGCCTGTTCATCTTCCTTTCCCACCCAAGAGCAAAGCAAAGGCAGTGAATACATGAAATATTGCAAACATTTCATGTGTATGTGTGCCTACATGGGTGTGTATGCATGTAGACAGGATAGGATTTTTAAATATCTAGTGTAGTCAATCAGAAAACTAAAAGTGACTGCAAGGGCAGTGAGAAAATTAGAAAAGACTAGCTCATATTAAATAATACATTTTTAATAATATTTTTCTAAAATCCTTTGTTTTTGGAAATTCATTAAATTAAGTTGGATTTAATCCTATTAACTGCCCTTGGTATATCCTAAATATTTGTAACAATTTCACAAATATTAAACTTGTGCCAACCTAAGACTGCTAAAGGGAGGTGGATTTTACTGCTTAGTTGTTGGTTTTACGATGGATAAGTTTTATTGCATCGAATCATTTCAGGTGGCTTCTATTTCATTTGGAAGGGGAAAAAATAGCTGTTGACAGTGTTTTAGAAATTAGGATTAAGCCACCAGTAACCTTGGTGTCAGGCAGTAGAGCAAGCAATACGGTGCTGAAAGGAGAAAACAGCCTTATCTTGGATAAGGTAAGCCCTAGTCCTCTCCACCTGAATTTATTAAGAGCATTTTGCTACTGGTTCCTTTGTATAAAAATAAGAGTTTGCTCTTCCAGTCTAAATCTAGACAGAAGACCTAACCTGAGCCATTACTGCTACTAGAAACTATTCAAGACACAAAATTGGCACTGCCAATATTCCTATTATTTTCATTCAACAGGAATTCTAAAAGCTCTATTATATCTGATAGCTATTGATTATGACTCTTTACCCAGGAGGATTTTTCTCTTGCATTTCTTTTGCATTTTCTCTTTCATTTTGGATCAAGATTCCTCAATTCTAGTCAAAGCCTTGCCAATAAATGAATCATCTAAGCTATGTCACTGTATTTCTTTGGGCCTCAGTTTTCTCACATAAAATTAGAAAGCTAGATAACTTATAGGGTTTCTTTTTCTCTAGAACCTTAAGCTAGATAACTTTTAAGGTTCTTTCTCTAAAATCCTATTACTCCAGGCAGACTGACAGCACTAAATATTTATGAAACAAAGTATAATTCTGACGGGTTATCCACAGGGAGTCCTTAGAGAGGATACCTAGCAACAAAATCATACCCACAGACTTCAGCTTTCCTCTACTAATAGCAATGAAAAGCTCTGGAGTGGACAGAAACCTCACTTCAGAAATCCTCAAACAATTCATTCTTCAGCAGTCAAAAGAACCTGCTCATTCTATATTCCTCCCATTATGCAGTGACCTAGGTACCATTTAACACAATGTTAATAGTTTTTCATTATGATATTCACACTACATTATGATACAAAAATTTTAACCCAGGATCTCTTTAAAAAGGAGCCCAGTAGTGACTGAGTGACTTTATCCTACCAGGAATCTTTCTCAGAAAGGAACATCTTTTTGAGGAGATCTCTATTGCTGTTTGCACTGTCATTCTTAACCATGTTATAGAGTAAAAAACAAACTCAAATTCACTTGTGAAAATACACTCATCAGTTATTTTATCAGTTATGCTCTCTAGTTCTGTTAAAAATTAAATAACACAAAGACCACATGAGTGAATATTCTTTAAAAATCTTTAAAGTTTATCTTAATATTTACCAGGGTTGTCAGCAAAAGGATTCATAAGGATTCATCATGGATGGGTATACATTATTTGAGAATTTAGAATCAAGAAAAGACTTATTTCTCTTAAAGAACATATGCGTTCATTTGGCCCATTAATTAGGATTTATATCTTATAATGTTTCCGTTGTAGTCACTGCAGCCTAAAAGCTGATTGTGGTGGATTGACAACTGGTGGTCAGCTTGTTGTCTTGGTTACTTTTTTCTCACTGCTGGGACAAAATACCTGACACCCAAAATTAAGGAAGGAAAGGTTTATTTTGTCCCAGCAGCGAGAAAAAAGTAACCAAGACAGAATTTGGTACCAGAGGAGTGGGGTCGTTGCTGTGACTATACCTGACCATGTGGTTCAAGAGCCTTGGGAAATGGCTTGTGGGGGGAGTTTGGAAAGGTTTGGAGTTGTCGCCTGAAAGAGAAGTGCTAGAATGCCTCTGGCTGTTCTGTTTGGGAGATTCTGGTCAGAGCTCAGAAGCCCAGAAGGCTGATAGAAATCGTGCCAGTAAAGACCAGGTTCAGGAGGTTTCTGCTGGGAAGAAGGACTGCATTGGTTGTTGGACTCCAGACAATGTGTGTTATGGCTTGGCAGAAAGTTTGTCTGCATTTTGCTCATTTCCAGAGACTTTGCCTAAGACTGAGATTAAGGGCGGCAGTGGACTGGTTAATCTGGCAAAAGAAATATCAAGGCAGTCAAACATTGGGGCAGTGGCATGGCTATTGTTGGGGGCTTTTAGCCAGATTTATATTGAGAATCAAGAGCAAAGAGCCCAGCAGGATGATTTAAAATGTGAGTTTGGCCAGAAAGGAAGCTCCAGTAATGCTGTGGACTGCAAAGATAAGGCTGAGGAGATCTCTATTGCTGAGAAGGAACAGGAGAATAGAAAAGATGGCATGAGGGCATCACAAGAAGCAGCAAGTCTCCACCCTTTGCAGCCTCAAAAGTGCAAAGGAGAAAGACCTTGCCTTGAGGAAAAAGCTGCTGAGCGCCATGTTCCAGAATGGCAGCAGCGGCTGCCCCAGGTTCCAGAATGGAGGCGGCATAGAGGATCTGTTCCTCAGAATTGGATTCAGAGTGCCCAGCGATCCAGGCACTCGACCCCTGTGGCCAAGAGAGAGGAAAGCTTGGCTACTGCTCCAGGTGGCAGCAGACCTTGGCACCATCCACGTGGCCCTGGCTTTAAGTGCATGGAGAATGCAAGAGTTCTGAGGTTAAAGAGGCTTCCACCCAGATTTCAGAAGACCTGGGAGGCCAGGCAGTGCGCCCCTGAGAGGGCAGTGTGTGAAGCTGTGAGTGTGAAGCAAATGGTGCCCTGGAGACCTCAGAAGTTTAGAAAAGCCAGGAGCTGTAGCCCTCTGCTATGTGCCAGTCTGCCTTGTAATCTGCCAAGTATGGACTGAAACCTCCACAAACTGTAAGCGAAATAAACCGTTCCTTCCTTCATTTTGGGTATCAGGTATTTTGTCCCAGCAACAAGAGAAAAGTAACCTAGACACTTGTGTTATGGTTTGTGTCTGGGTGTCCCCCTCAAAGCTTCATGTGGTCATGGGGCAGGCTTTTAGAGTTTGATTGATTGTGGTTGTGAGAGCTACACCCGCCCTGGGGTAGATAGTTTGCATATGTAAGGGAGAACAAGAGGCTGCTTGCGGCCATTCCTGGCTTTTGTGCTTGTTGCTTTGGCTGTGTTCTGCCACCACGAGCTATAGCCCTCTGCCATGTGCCACTCTGCCTTGTAATCTGCCAAGTATGGACTGAAACCTCCCCAAACTATAAGCGAAATAAACCTTTCCTTCCCTAATTTTGGGCATCAGGTATTTTGTCCCAACAATGAGAGAAAAGTAACCAAGACAGAATGTAACATCCAGCTAAACTAAGCCAGCATGGTCCTAGGTGTGGGAGGCCCACCTGAGGATTGCTGCTGGTAGCACAAGAGGCAGAACTGCAGAAGAAGAACTAAAGCTGTTGGGAAGATGCAGGGAGCTGTTGGATTTCCTGGAAGAGCTTGTCATGCTGCCTTTCCTGATGAACTCGGCTGTTCTTACCATCAAAGGAGCTCTGGACCCTACTGTCGCTGAGAATGACTACCGGTCCCTTTTTGGAGCTCTGATCCTCACCTTGAGCATCATTTCCTGGCTCTGGAAGGGAAGATGGTGCACTATTCAGTCTCCTGGAGAAGCTTGTTATGTTAGCTTTCCTAATAGAGGCCTGGCTGTTCTCATCATCGAAGGAGCTCAGGACCTCACTGTTGCTGAGGATGGCCATGAGACTTTTCAGGGGAGCTCTGTTTCTTACTTTGAGTGTCTCTTACTGGCTCCAGTGCAGATCCCTCAGCCTGCTGGCACAGATCCTTCATTCCACTGGAACAGAATTTCTAGCTTCCACCACTGATGTTTGAGCCTTCCCAGTGCAGATCCATGAAATAAGCCTGCATGAGACAGTCATGGGCTCTTGGCCTCCAGCTGGACTCATGGGGGGGTGTTGTTATGGGCTCTAGGCCCTCAGCTGGACTCATGCAGGACATTGCCCTGGGATCAAGGCCCTCAGTTAGATTCTCTGATCTTTATTATGTGCACAAATTTCCTGCACTCTTGTATATGACTCTTTGGGTGACTATTATAAAATAAGTCCATAAATTATGTGTCCTGTGTTATTCCCCTTGTAAACCCCAAACTACAACACCAATACTTAAATTTAAAGCTCAAACTTTGAACTGTTAGTTTAATGGAATAAGGCAGTTTTTAGTATATGTGCTCATAATGAAGATAAATGAAGATCAATAATGAGGAGTTCTAGGTTTACATCAAAAGATTCTGACTAAGTAGATCTTGGATAACAGTGCCAAATCTGTCTTTTTAATGAATATCCAAATAACTGAAATGCACTTGGCCTATAGACCTCATGTTGAGAAACACCAGCCTAGTTGTTTGAAAATTATTTCCCCTGCTTTTGACACTTCAAGGGTATCTCTTTTTATAGCAATAGCTTTATTATATAATTATATTTTAAAGATCATCTTAATTATTTTCTAGAATTAAGCAAGATAAAAATAGTGTATCTCTGTATGAATGTAAATATATATATTATAGCTGGTAATTAATTTGAAACTAGTGAGAAAGCATGAATATATACCTGTATATCTCCTAGAAAAGATAGGATTTTTTAAAATAAAACAGCAAAGAGAAAAGAACCAGGATGAATTTTATTGCACCCAAATTAATGATTTCTATATCCCTATTCCATGAGTGATATCAGACAAAATAGTAGTTGACAATATGGGAGAATGTATTTGCAGTTTCTGAAAACAAGCAATGACAGAGGATAGTCTATGCCCACACTTCTATACCAGAATCTATTTAAAACTTATGGGAGGGGGCTGGGGATTTAGCTCAGTGGCAAAAGCGCCTGCCTGGCAAGCGCAAGGTAGTGAGTTCGGTTCCCGGTACAGGAGAAAAACCAAAAAAAAAATTAAAAAATAAAAAAAATAAATAAAACTTATGGGAATCAGTAGGGAAAAATAGTGACTTCAGTGGAAAAAAGGGGCAAAGAGTATGAATAAGCAATTTAAAGAAAAACCATCAAAATACTAACACAGGTATCTAATGGTAAGCTCACTGGTCATAGAGAAATAAATTAAAACAAAAACAAGGCATGACTTTACACTTAATAAGCTGGTAAACAGCCATGCTGGATAATGCCAAGGATGGCAGCTGTATGGTCACATAATACAGCTACTCTGAGAGCAATATGGCTGTCAAAGAAGTTCCAGCCCTTCTCTCACCCATAAAACTTTCTGGATGCAACTTATATACCCATTCATTACATATCCACCATCAAACTACCAGAAGTCCATACTAAGTCTTTGCTTTCTCTTTAAATTGTGGCTTGAAAGAATGCAGAAGCACAACATCCCGCTGTGGGAAGACATTAAGAGTCACAGCACACCAATCATCCTTGAAAAGCCACTTCTGAAACGCAGCCCTTGACCCGACTATATGCTCAGTGCCAGGGAAAGTTTAAGTCAGTTCTCCACCTTCACATTTCTCCCATCACTCCCTTGGTACCTCTCCATTAGAGTCTCATACTTCTATAGTACTAGCAACTGTTGAACGAGTAGGTCAGCCAAATTTTTCACTTTACTGGAGTATTGCATGTGGTAATACGGGCTGTCTAAATCTGTTTCCTGTTACTGTAACAAAAATCCTGGGACCAGATCATTTATAAACAGAAGTTTATTTGGCACATGGTTGTAATGGGTGAAAATTTTAAGGAAATAACACTGGCAATGAAATAACTTTCAGCAAGGGCCTTCTTCCTACGTCGTAATATCCTAGAGGAAACATGCTAGTTCCCTTCCCTGCATACACACACAACTGGTGTTTTCCTTTGAGAGGTGGAAGTGAATTTTTGTTGAGAAGAGACATCATCAACTCTAACAGCAATAAAGACAGTGAATAAAAAAAATTTTAGAGAGTGAGTAAGAAAATTTCCTGTTGTCATAAAGAGACATGACCACTATCATATGTAATCTGGGGGGTGTATCCATTTGTAACCCTTAGTCCAAAAATATCGAGTGTTTGTCCATTCAATCTAAGACTTCTAGATTTCTACCTAGAAGGAATACATTAAGAGCATGAAAAGTTGCTTATGGAAAGGAAATCCCCAAAGAAGAAAAAGGGAAGGAATGTAGAAATGAAGAAGCTATGTTGAACACAATTTAAATTGTAATTAGCTACATTTTCATATCTTCACAGTAATACAAAACACAGTCATTTGCAGAACTGGTTCAGATTACTTAAATACCAGATATATTTTTAGTCCTCTGTGTAACTGTTTGTAAGCTACTTGTGTTTATAAAAAAATGAAGCTATTAATACTTTCCTCAGCACTAACTACACATTAGGAAGGCCAAGATAAACACAAATCAAGGAATGGAGTTTTCCCAAAGCTACCATGTAAAACGACAAGAAGCAATTGATTCCCTACACATGTGGGGGTTTCTTTCCTCTTGGAAAGCTAAGTGCAAAAGAATGGAGATGTGTAAAAAGGTATCTTTTGAAGGGAAGAAAGATGACACCCTATTTGCATTTAGTTTTCACATTCTTCTGCATTTTCTGACACCCATGATATTGTCTCTAAGCCACTACACCCAGGAGGGTGCTGTCTTTGGGAGAATCTTCCTTCAGCGTATCAAGCTCTATGATGGCTTCATCAGAAGCCACTTTAACCACAGTGCAGACAAGCTCTGGTTTATTAGGGAAGGATCTCTTAATAAAATATGGTTAACTTAAGAGGCAGCCCCAGGGAGGTTTGTGTCTCTTTCTCGCTTATATTAAATTCTTTTGGTGAGCTCCTTGGGAATTATCTCTATTGCTTACAATCACGAAATCTCAGCAAGGTACAGGAATTCATTTTCCTTCGGGTTGAGAAGAAGACCTTCCTCTCTGGAACAGTTGCAATGGCTTCTGTGTAAATCCTTATCCAACAATTCCAGGACAATGGTGCAAATCTGATTCCACTTCTCCCCATGGTTCTCAATCAGCCTCAGCTTCCTGTTGGAGACATTTGTTCTCTGAAGGGGACCTGGCATCCTGAACACATTCTTGTCAGTCACAGAAAGCACGCTGTACCCCTGGTTGAAGAGAGTGGTGCCCTCCTCCGTCACAGCTCTCATGACCTTCTGAATCAGCTCCCTCTGCTTCATGGAAACAGCAGGTGCACCAGAGCTGGGACAAGGACAAAGAGAACGAGAGCAAGAGTCTGTCAGAATAGCAGAAGTCTCTTTCCCTTCTTATAGAGCCACCAGTCACATTATGGGAAATGATCTTCTCTGTTACTAGTTGCAGTGATATCTCCCAAAGGCCATACCTCCACATACCATCAGTACAGGCACTGGAGGGTTGTGTCTAGCACATGAAATTTAGGGACCACTATAACATGAGTCCACATTATCCTGGGCAAACCATAGCATGGGTCCAAGTGAAAAAAAGATGAACTCAGTCCAAAGATTTGTGTTGCTCCATATCTCAGAAAAAGGTAAGCAAAGGTGCTGTGGATATAGCTCAGTGGCACTAGCGCCTGCACGACAAGTGCAAGGTCCTGAGTTCAATTCCCGGTACCACAGAAAAAAAAAGGTAACCAAATTCATGCTCCCAAGAGTGAGTTAACTTACACTACAGCTAGAACCCTGAGATCTTTAGGGTTCTTTATATTTCTAAAAGTAAAAAATGACAAAGTTTAGAATAGTTTTGCAAAAACCTATGCAGAAAGACCATTGAACTTCAAAAGAAAGATAAGGCATACCATAATTTTTAAAAAATCATCATAGTTATGCTTCTAAAAGTATGATTTAAAAATAATTATGCCTAAAATTTGTTAGCTGATTTTAAATAAAACTTATGAATAAAGAATAATAATTTATACTTACGGATTTATCCTTAAAAATTGGATATAAGTGTTATATTTCAAGCTTTCTTATAATATAGAGTATCTTTCTCCAAAAAATGGATTATTTTAATTTCCAAAAATTGGGTCAATTTCTCTGCCTTAGCTCGTGGAGCAGTATCTCGAAGTGTGGGAAAGATCTCGAGGCTTAGAATTACCTCAGTTATATTTAAAACATATAAATCCCTATGGCCCTTCTCAAACCTCTGACTGGCAGAACCTCTGGGGAGAAGACCCTAAGATTTTGCATTTTAAAAACGCCTGATAAAAACAACTGAACCAACAAAAAACAAACAAAAAAAAAACCTTTACAGTATTTTTAGGCAATAACCTCCAAAAGCTGAAGTATTTAAATACTCAAATTAAAATGTGAAAAGCTCCTATTTTATAAATATAAACTGAATAAGTTCTCCTTTGTAAATTTTTAAGCATCACTTTCCACAGAAAATCAACTTAGCTTAATGATTAGGGCTATGGAGTAAAACTCAACAAATGTTTTATTCCCTGTGCCACCATTCTCCTTATGAATGATATCAGTAAATTATTTAAATTCACTGTGATAAATAGGATATACTATAATTCCTTTTTCCTGCCTCACAGGCATATTGTGAGGTTAATTAAATAACAGCTGCAAAATACTTCTGGCTCCTTAGAGAAAGACATTATAGAAGACCTTGTATTATATATGCAGCATTTTTTTTCTCTGCTATGAAAACAGGGCTAATTGTTCTTGAGAACTCAGTGTATGGCAGAGAAAACAGCTATGACATGGCTTTCACAGGCATTAAATTCACAAGGGCGAAATTTTGTCACAGTTGATGTCAGACCCGGTGAATGTTACGCTTCTGTTCTTTACACAAAGACCACTGCCATCTTGTGGGAAACATTGTCCTTATTTTAGGCTTCTGTTTTATTTGTTTGAAATCGTGACAAGATAATGTGGGTTTCCCGCTGTGGAATCAAAGATCTGTGGCTTATGTGTTCCTGGTCGTCCTGAGGCATGTTATCGGCAGCACAGGAGAGATGAGTGAGGCCACCTTGGAGGTCAGACAGAGCTGACGGGAGGAAGTGTTCTATAAACAAGGCGTCTCCTGGGAGTCTTGAACCTTACACAGCCCTCAAGTAGGGCTTGCCACAAAAATCTGCTTTTGTGTTCCATTATATCCCAGAATTGGGGCTGAAAAGGGGGGGGGGGAATCTTCTCCGGAGATCATTAAATCACATGTTCGTTGCTCTGGGAGAAACGTGAGTGTGTAAATATTGTTTGTATTCCTCAAAAGAAAAAGGACTGCTTACAGAGTAAGGCCACCAAACAGTCCCAAATTCTATCAAGTTTGATAAATAACTGTCATATTTTGACAAACGTGATTTTTAAAAATCTATCCTACAAAAATAAGTTTTCATGAAGGATAATTCCTTTCTAGCCTTCCTGATATTTAAACGCGTTAAGCTGGTAATCAACTATAGTTACAGAAAATGTGATGATTTTAACCCAGAAAATAATTGCCTTAAGAAGAATATATATAAAGAAACAATCTTTATGGTCAGAAATACTTTCTTTTACTTTCATAAGGCAGGCATTCCTTGAAAAAGATATTGTTTAACAAGCACTTTTTAATTTTTTTCTTTTAGGTTGGTCTTAAACTCACTATGTAGCCCAGGCTAGCCTTGAATTCCTGGTGATCCTTCTGCCTCAGCCTCCCGGATGTTGAGGTTACAGGGGTGTGCCACGATGCGCAGCAACTTTGTAATTTTGAGGGTTGAGTGAGTCCTAGGCAAAGAAAGTTAAAAAATGAAACTCATCGTGACACCTTCGTCTCTCCACTTCCGTACTTCTCAATCCTCATTTGAAGTATCTTCCATCAGCTAATTTTCTCACTTCTGTGATGGGATTCTAGCTTCTCCACTCACCAGAAAATTGAGATCTGTACCAATGTAAGCCAAAATGTTAGAGACTGAATAACTCATACCGATGAAGCACATTTATAAGGAATTATTGACCAGTCACTGTTGAATCCAAAAAGTAGAATATTAAAAGATAGATTCTGGGAAACTGGATAGGGTAGAATTTGGAAAGTGATCTCTTTTTTCCTAGAACAGATTTCATTATACAGGTTACCATCTGTTCAGCTTATCAATTTTTAAAAAATCAAAACACTGGAAAGAGTAATATATGAAATGCCTCAAATAAAAGGGTATCTTCTTACCCCAGCTTCACATCTAATCTCAGAACAAGGTTATAGCCAATAGAAATAAAAATCAGATGACATAAAGCATCAAAGAATAATATATAAGTTTACTGAAATGCCTTGAAAAGACAAAAAAAATCTGGAATACACCTGGTTCACAGTATAGAAATTTTTTTTCCTATAATCTTTTTTGTATACATTTTTTCTTAAGTGCTATGAACTGAAGCACTCAATGGCCTAAATTTTCCAACTCTATGTTTCCAAATGTACCCTTCCTCATCCTTCTGTTCTAGTACTGATCTCCGGAAGCATTGTTTTATAGAATGTGAATTTTTCATATTACATTTTTACCTAGTGTTCCTGGCACTATATTAGAAGCCCAGAAACCTGGCAGTGATAGTAAAGAACTCCCTTTAGAATGTGACAGAATGGTAAAGAAAAATTAACAAATATCACTCTGTAATTCTGCTCCCCTTAGAATAAGAGTAATATCACATTACCAAAACACAAAGTTTCTGTTTAGGGCCATTTTACCCCAAATCAGTGCAGGTCTTTATTCTGCCTTCAGAAATGTAATAAATATGCAAATAACTGGTGCACTAGCAGACACTTTCAGGCTTTTAGTGGCTTCATGAGCTTATCATCCTTCTGCGTGGAACATCATTTCCGGTGCTCTTGGCTTAGTAAACTCCAACGCAAGTTTGAAGAGCCATCAATTAACTCACACATGGAAATGGGTTCCCTGGCAGAGATTGTTATACCTTCTCACTGATCCATTATTTGCTTGTTTCTCATAGCAATAAAATATGTTTTTAGCTGAAAGCATGGCCTCCCAGCAGAAAGACTCTATTTCTGTTTCTCACTTAGCCTTCAATTAGGTATGGCCATAAAACTCATTTCTAGCCAGTGGCATGTGGTTTTAAAGGATGTGTTTATTTTCTGAGCTGTGCTCTTAAAAGAATTCTTGATGCCTTCAAATTTCCATTTCCCCTTCCCGTTGGGTAGAGGGAAGATGTGGGAACTGTTGTGGACCATGTGGATAAAGCAACACACTAGAGATGTCATGGTAACCAGCCAAAAGGAAGTTGGAACCTTCTGTCTTCTGAAGAATTGCCACATCAACCCTGAAATTTGCGTCAGGATATTAGATAAAAGAAAAACTATTTCATTTATGCAGCATTAATTTGGGGTTTCGACACATAAACCCAAGAACTCTCCAGCACATTCCCATAGCACTCTGTACAGGCATCTCTTGAGCTACTGCTCTCTGTATTCAAAAAAATATTCAATTTTTTTAACTATAAACTTTAAACTCAAGGCAGGCAGGATGTCTTGTTAATACCTTGATTCCAATGTCAAGTACACTGTATGTTTGAAATAAAAATGTACTGAGTAGATGAACAGATGGTTGGGTGAATAAATGAATAACAGAGAATTGATTATGTGATCATTTTATACTTACACAGATTCAGATATATTTACCTAATAACTTTACAGAACTTTCAACCTTGGCAGTTAGGGGATAATGTTTAAACTATAATTGCAGCCCAGCGTGGCGGTACACGCCTGTAATCCCAGCACTTGGGAGACTGAGGCAAGAGGATCACCATGAGTTCGAGGTTAGTTTGGGGTACATAGTGAGTTCAAAAGCTAGCCTGAACTACACAGCAAGACCCTGTCTCAAAAAACCAAGCAAACAAAGAAAATAAAAACAATAGGGTATAATTGCAAAGAAAGAACAAATATTTGAATAAACAAGTGCTATGAAGGGTAAGATTCTCAGTGACTTTCTAAAACGATTCACTCATTTTTTTATTTACTCCTAGATGTTTTTTCTGTTGTTGTCCATAAGTACTTCTAAATGTGGTTATGTAAATGTGCCAGGAAGTGACACACTGGTCTCAAGACATCTCTGGCTCCGGCGTTTGACTGCCCCACTTTCCTCTGACCATTAGTAGTAATGTTGCCCACTCTAGCTTCACAGTTGGTGAAACTACTTTTGGTTTTGAATCTGGTTTTTCTGCTCAAGTCTTTCTTGACCTTCAATTTCCACAAGTCTCAGTTCTCTCTCCTTTCAGCAAGTTGAACGTTTTTATTTAGCCTACTTTTAGAACTCAAAAGTAAAGAATGACAGCCAGAAGAAACACCCCTGGGAATATTTCTTCGACTCCGTGTCCCTTCTCAGTCTCCACTCCCCCTTCCATATGCACAAGCACACATTAGCAACCGTGACACACACATGCACACACACATGCTCTCCCCATGACCTCTGCTATCCTCCTTCCACAATTTCTCCCCTCTACAGGTACTATGGGACATGGGTCAAACGGCCACACTTTTTCAGTATTTGTTCTTCTTTAACTCACAGTTCACTTCATATGTAACTTACTCTAATTATTAACCAAGTCTTGTACTTCAGAGGCTTTGTTCCAAGAATAAAAATATATAATCAAATGTCTTATATTCATGACACATTTTTTAAAAGTACATTCAACACCATGTTGCATTTATGATGCATTTGAGTCAGCCTTGGCAATATTGATTCAAAGAGAATCTGAATAAGCTTTTGTTTTACTTTCTGTTAAACAGACAATTTACTTCAGATATGGCTTCTTTTATATACAAACCCATGACTATGTGTGGCTAGGCAGAGCTTATCTTATCTTTCCATCCGATGAAGTTTTTCATTTTCACAGTAATGCCAACAGAGTTTGCTTTAATTATGTACCTCTATTGTGCTAGGTCAGCTCTGAAAATATCTTATGGCCCCCATAGAAACTCTTGGAAAATCATAGTTACATGCACATTTTTTTCCTCAGCTAACCTACATATTATCAGAGTAAAATTCCGGTAACTCAGCTTTCTCTGCTGCTTTGCATTCTGCAATTTGTCAAACTCGTTGCTTCTTACTCTATTGTCCATTAGTTCAATTAAAACACCATTGTTTCCTAGGTTTTACTCAATATAATCCTTTCCATTTTCCCTACCGAATTTTGGGTTTCATTCCTGGAAAAATCCTCCGAACCTCATTTCAGGCAACAGTGCCAATTCATTTCACATTGATAGGCTTCAATCCAAAGAAACAAGTGGGAGGCGGCTGAAACATGACTGGAGAGATTATGTTGCCAACGTCATTCATCACAGTACTTGGAAAATAAACTGTGGGTTTGATCACTTTTAATTTTCTTTTCAGTGAACCCCAGGCAAATATCTTAGACATATGTGCTGTGATAAAGCATCTTCTCAGAGTGGGAATTATTAAATTACTTGTTTCATCAGAGGTATACTAAGTGCTTCCATCAAAGTTTTTAAATGCAAATACAGATGATATGTTTCTGACATACAAATATTTAGACAGATGACACAGCTATAGGAATAAATAACCACTTTTCCATATTCTTATTATAGGAATTAAAATGCTGCTACTTTAATCCTTTCAAAAAGCACTCTTTAAAACTGACGAATAAATAAAATATCTCCTGTTATGGATGTTTTGTGTTACAAGCCAGCGGGCTCAAACCTGAACCTAGAGAAACAGAGGTAAGTGCTTAGAAATGATAAAAATGGTAAAACTGATAGCTCTGAAAGCTTCTAAAATTGGTAAAATGGGACAGGGAGTGCAGCTCAGTGGCAGACAGTGAATTTAGCAAGTGTGAGGTCTTGGGTTAAATGCCCAGCATGAAAAAAGAGCTATATATGTAAAACACATATACAATCTATTTGATACAGGCATATAAAATATACATGGCCTGCTTCAAACATGACATGTTTGAATTACATCTTTCAATCCAAGTGATGAGGACAGAATCGGGAAGTGTTACCTTTCTGAACTGGGTACTTTCTAAGCAGCAGGCCTCTCACAGATGTGCAAAGGACAAAGAGAGATCATGAACTGCAGAGATACCCAGCCAGCTGACTACACGATGGGATGATCAGATTGAGCGGCAGGCTGAAACCGAACAGCTGAATAATTGATACATATATGAGATGAGTAAAGCAGCAGGTCAGAAAGGCACAAGCCGCTAAATTAGATAGACAAACCCTGAATGCCTCAATCTGCCTCATTTGTTCTTTGCCGTGACTATCATTTTTGTTTAGAATTTTTAGAGGACTTTCCATTGGTAGGCTAAATTAAAGATATTTTCCTCATTGATCATCAACCCCCTGTCCTACAATACAAATAGACACACACACACATATATACATATATATGTACATGTGTGTATGTATATATGTATGTATATATGGGCTAAACACTTTTTCTATTAAAATAGAGCTTAGCAAAATTACAAAAGAATTTCAGGGTGACAAGGAAAAACCCATTAGATAACTGTGTTAGTCAGCATTCTGTCACTGTGACAAAAATATCTGAAATGACTTACATAGAGGACAAATTTATTGGACTCAGATTGTCACGGTTTTCAGCACATCACAGCGGTTGACCCTGATGCCTTTGGGCCTGCAGCCAGGCAGCACATGGAGGAAGTGTGTGGCAGAGGAAGGTGCTCGCCTCGTGGCAGTGGGAAGAATGCATGAGCAGAGGAGATGGGCATCCCAGTGTCCCCTTCAAGTGTGCGCCCCAGAGACCTGACCTCCTGCCACCAGGCCACACCTCCTAAAGGTTCCACCTGCAGCAGAACCACCAATTGAAGAGCAAGCCCTCAAGCCATGGGCCTTTGGAGGACGTTAAAGACCCAAATTACAGCAAATAGTTAATAAATTTACATATTTATGAAAGAGAGCTAGCATAGAATCCAATTAGTTCCATTAGCAAAAATAATCTATACAACATAAGCTATAAATGTTTTTACATAAAAATTATATTTAATCATCAGAATTTCAACTATAAGGAGAGGGATGTGCTTTACTTTTGTTTGATGTCATTAGCAAACAGTAAAAATAACATTGTAGCATCTAATAACCTTTCTGGAATTAATCTTTTGTGTGTGTTTAATTTTTTTGTTTCATCTGATTTTAGAAAAAGGACTTTTATCTTAGAAAATTTTTACTTTCTTTCAATCACAAGGTTTTTTGCTTTTTCTTTTTTTCTTTTTTTTTTTTTCTGGAGACAGGGTCTCACTATGTAGCCGAGATTGGCCTTGAACTCATGGTAACCCTCCTGCCTCAGCCTCCTGACTGCTGGGATTGTAGGCATGCTCCACCATGCTCGGCTGCATTAGAAGTTCTTAGAGAACTCTGAAAATACATCTGAGGAGATACACAAAAATTTTCCTTTATAGTAACCATCTTCCCAGGTCTTTAAAAATAGCTTCTAACCTCCTGTATAATACTCCCATTTTGACTTAATATCTCTTTTAAAAATTCGGTCATTAGGTGACCACATTTACCAAGCAAGCACCCTATCAGCAATATCCCAAGGGGAAAGCCTTGACGAACAGTACATTCACTGAGGATTTATTGAGCACTATCATGTGCAATACACTACTAGGCAAGGAGGGTGTGAATATGACATCAGGCAGCCTACACCTGAGAAGCTCACACCTTTATCACAGTTTGTAGGGACTGCATATTCATATTCCTATTTCCTCATTTCTTTAATAGGTACCTTCAGGAACTGTGTCATTCCACAGTTTGAAATGTAAACACACATATAGTCAACCTTCCTGGTGCTCGCGGACTAGCAAAAGAGAGGGACAGTGCATAAGGGGAACCTTTGTGACAGGTGCGCTAAGAAAAGTAAGTCAAAGGGACTGCGGTAGTAAAGGTAGTTAGCTGTACCCCAGAGTGCAAAGGAAAGCCGCAGAACCGCTGCGCACTCAAAGCAGTACTTTTAGGCAGATAAAGAAGGGGAGCTTTGACTTTCTCACTCATTCGGGCAGCAAATTTCCTACCAATATGTCTCAATTTATCCTAAAAAAAAAATACCACCCTCAGACCACCCACCAAATGGCTCTGTCTCTGGGCACAGTTACTACTTGGCATCTGCTGAGATTTGCAACAAGGGTATTAATTACTGCTCACCATGTGATTAATGTGGCTGATAGCGCTTGATGAGGTCAGTGTGCTTTGTGGATCTCAGATTAATGATTCCAATTTGACAGACAGCAAGCCACTAAATGGTTACCAGGTGGCAAAAATATTGTATTACCCTAGGTAGAACTGAAGAGAAAAATGGAGCAATAAAATCTCCTCAGAGCAGGGTTAATTACTCAAAACCTGGGTGTTCTCATATTCCCTAAGTAATCTCAAGCAGAAATTCTAATTTCTCCCTTTCTGTTTTTAGGAAACAAAAAAATCAAAGAAATTGAAAGTAAAGTACAGATGTAACATCAGCGAGGCACATCAGAGGCTACCAGCTTGAGACAGCACAGCAAATATCTGGATTCAGATGGAAGGGGTCACACAAACGCCGTTACTGAACTTTATCACTTGCATATGTACTGTTTAAATAAATAGCCCAGGGGCTGGGGATGTAGCTCAGCAGCACAGCGCCTGCCTGGCAAGCGCGACATCGTGAGTTCGATTCCCGGTACAGGAAAAATAAATAAATAAATAAATAAATAGCCCAGGTACATTTCTGAGAAAATATTGAGCAGAAAACATTTCCTGAGCTTCTTCAGAAAAGTCTATTATCTTAGATAAAGTACTTTCTGAAAGGAAAAAGAAAAATAAGTAAAGAAAATACAAGAAAGAGAAGTCAAGAAAAAGTAGTTCAATAGAATGAAATGTTATGGAACAGAGATACATATTTGTTTCCTTTGTAGTAAGAACAGGAAACATCCCAACATGTGACTCTCTTACCTCTTTACCAAGTTAGTAGTCCAGTAAGAAATCATTCACTAGCTATTCTAATATTCTAAAATTCTAGCAGGAGGTCCAATACAGGGAAGAAAAATTTGGTTGAGTTACTAACAAACCAAATCTGGACCATGGAGGTTCACCTGGACTTATACCATGGACCATCCGGGACATTAGCCCTTCTCATCCAGAATCAATCTGAGGAGAAGCAGATGGTGCCAGTCCCCAAGCGCCTACAGACGCAGGGGCGAGACTGCTGCAGAAACTGAACTCAGTGCCACAGTTCCTAAAGAGCCTAACATCATTTTGGGGGCGGGTCTGAATAATTCTATGTCCGAATTTCACCACAAAATTTCTTGTACATATTTCACTCCAAAATACTGGTCTATCTTATTACCTTATCATCACATGAGATTGCTAAGGAACAATAAAATCTCATAGTATTAATCAGTGATGATTTTAAATGGTTATTCAATCGGGTCATCCCTAGGTTAAAATCATCCAAGTCTTCCCCATCTTCCTAAGGGCAAAAGCCAAACTCCCTTACCTCTCTGGCACCCTCTCCCACCTTGGGAACCAGTGGCCCTTTCTCGCTTCACTTTTTGCACGGTCTTCTCAGAACATCTTCTTCCTCTGAGTCCAGGTCTTTCTGTTTTCCTGTTTGTTGCCACTTGTATCTTTATGAGGATATATAGAGAGATGATATAGGTATAGATTAGATATAGATAGATATAGAGTAGATATAGACAGACAGATAGATAGATAGATAGATATAGATAACTATATCCCTGAAAGAATTCTCTGTATTTTTGTCTTTTCTCCTAGAGAATTAAGAAATCCCTCTTGTTGCCATGTATAAAACAGTCTTCATCCTGCAAAGCCCCTGCTGAGGACGAGAAGTACACTAACATGGAAACCTAACAGGGCTTTCTGATATCACAATGTCTGTTTCCTTTCTTTCCTACTCTGGGTTACAATGGACTCTCATGACCTCAGCCCAAGTCTTTACTCAAAAGTTTCTCTTTTTCTAGTACCACGAATCAAACTCAGGACCTCGTGCTGGCCAGGCAGGCACTGTGCCACTGAGCTATATCCCAGGCCCTCAAATGCTACTTTCTGAATGAGGTATTTTCCACCTATCCTCTTTATAAATAGAACTAAGGGAACTACCCCACATGCTACCCCAACGCATGCCACTTTGGCAAAAGAATTACTTCCTATTGAAGGCGACTGAGAATCAGAAAACCCAGAAAGGACTCTCTGTCTTTCCCTTTTTGTCTAAAATCAAAGCATAAATTTCCCTTAGTGAAAGTATCCTCCTTACTTTTCCAGTACAGAAAAAGATAACCTTACTAAACAATCCATGTCATCCATTAAGTTTTTCCATGTATTTACCTACCCAATGGTACACAAGCCCCAAATTCCAACCACCCATTAGACTCATTCACCACTGAGCTCTCCCACATGTATGCACAATGCACACATAAATAAACTGACTTTTTTCTCTTTCAGTAATCTGTCTTTTGTCAGTTTCATTTGCGGGTGCCAGGTAATAAAACTGAGTGTAGAGGCAAACTTTTTTCCTCCCCAACAGAACTTTTCTCACTCATCACTTCCTATTTCCTTTATTCTATTTTATTTTCTGCATAGCATCTATAATGCTTTAATATCTCACATATAGAACACATTCTCTCTACCTGTCTACAGGTAGGTAGATGGTATAGATCGAGACAAAGAGATACTTAATGTCTTTAGAATTGCCTTCCATCCTAGAAGATGCATTTCATGTTCACAGGATTTTTGCCTTTTTTGTTCATCTGTGTATCCTCAGTGCTTAAGGGATGCCTGATACACAGGATATGTTCAGCGCTGTTGGATGAACGAACTTGCTAATCAATGGTAATCACCATGGTCTTTGCACATAGCAGCTGCATATAAGCTAATAGGATTATTATAAATTTAAAGTTTAGTATTTATTGGGGTAAAAGAGTAAAGGATAACTGAAGAAGTCACATGAGAAATGCATCTTCCTCAATAATATTTTAACAGCTATTTACAGGTATCCAAAAAGCATTGTATTTTCAAGAGGAAAGAATTAAGAAGAAATGTTCCTTACTTTGAAAGAAGTTTGAAGTTATAAACACAATGATGATTGTCTACCTATACTACAAGGAAATTTACCAGCAAAGACCTCAGTCCAGGCATCACCAGATATATTTTTAAGGATTTCAGGTGCTCCACCCTGCAAAGAAACCCTCTACCACACATCTGTGAGTATTGTAAAGGTTTCATTCACTATTTTACCCTATATTAACTGACTAGCCTAAAGTTACCATTAAAATTTCTTTCATAAACCCAACAAATAGGTATAAAAGTCTATATATGATTTTTTCAAGATTTATTTTCATAATCACCTTTAATGTTTTATGATTTTAAAAAACATCTCTAGATATGGAATATTACATTATAATCTGCTTGTAGAAAATTAAGAATATCAACTAATGATAATTAAGAATATTGTTCAAAATGTTAGGTACAAGTAAGTGGATAGTATTCTCAGCAATATGAATAGATTGTTTCTAAACTATGATAAACTTCCAGTATAGTATATAGAGTTATCTATTTCCTTAAACTCAAGATATTTTGGGCTTTTGGTATGTGAAAGTTGTATAAAAATCTTGATTATACAATTAACTATAACAGCAAAAACTATTTTCTAATATTCTTGGGAAAACAAAAATGGTTAAATCACTGTTAAGATCAAATTTAATTTCTTTAGACTTCATTTAAATCTATGATGCTATTGGATTGTATAATGCTATGTATTACTAAAAACAAAAGACTGTCATTTATAATTTCAAACATCTTAAAATAGAGGAAATGGGTCCTTGAGTTAATAACCAATTTTCTAGTATTTACAGGAGTTATAACCATGTTAAACAAATATTCTCTCTTTTTACCAAGAAACAATAAAAGTAAATTATTTGAATAAGCTATTATTGAATATTCTGTAATACTACAGATTATCAACTACACAAGATCTCCAAAAATTGTAGAATCTCCTAGAGTGCTATAATTTTGCCTAGCACGAACAATATAATCAATCATAATCTACACGTCTAAGCTCTAAATGAAATTATATTTTTTAGCTATAGTCTTTTGGAAGGAAATACTAAGCCTCGGAAATGGTACTTTATGATAATATTGGTCCTTCTTAAATTCATGGGGTAATTGGTTTTTCCAAATTATATTTCTGGAATACTGAATCTTCCCAAAATGACTTTGCCTAATGAAAATATTCACCAATATGATTCTTTACATTCCAATCCTTCCTCATGCTGTGCTCTAATGGAAAACTAGAAAATGTCTCTCTAAAAATTGTTTTGACAAATGGCAGGTAAATCACAAAACATATGCAAGATAATGCTTCCAAGGGGTGAGGATTTGGCAGCTGAACGGCCAAGAAAAAAGAGAAAGAAAACTACTAGCTTGAAGACTGAAAGCATTTTAACATTTCAAGAATGGATGACTAGATCTTTCAAAATGGGAATTATAAACAATAAAAAATGTCACGCCGCAATTTCATTTCATGAAGAAACATGTAGGTAAATGTGCCATTTGATTTAATAATGAAGATATGAGAAAGATAAACTGTTAGCAAAATATATTCTGCAGTAGCTTCTTTCAGTACTGGTGTAGACATTTAAAAGGAGGCAGTCAATGGTTGTAAGATTAAAAAACATTATTCATCTCTTTCTCACAGCAGGGTGACTAAGCCTGCTGTCATCAAAGATGTCACCTCCCTGTTCCCTGATGAAGTTCCTTTACTGGGATGAGATGAATGCAAGTGTTTAACTATTTTAACGTACCAACAACAGAAAATAAAAAGCAGCTCCGGAAACAGATGATCCAGCTCTCCACTAATTGAATCTGTTTATGTTTTAGACGGAAAGGTGCTGCTGTCTAACACTTTTACGGTGTCACAGAAATAACATAGAAGCTTACTAGTGACATGACGTTAATGACACGTAGGCCCAATACAAAATAGTTCTCCCAAATCCTTCTCTAATCCCTCGCAAGTGAAATTCTCAACATCATTCAGGGAGAGTGTGTTCTATTTTAATTCTAAACCAAATCTACCAGGTATGGTGGCACACGTCTGTAATCCTGGCACTCAGGAGGCTGAGGCAGGAGAATTGTTGTAAACTCAAGACCAGCCTGGGCTACAAAGTGAGCTCAGGGCCAGCCTGAACTACATAGTAAGACCCTGTAGTTTGAGTAAGACCTCAAAAAGACCAAAAAATAAAAATAAGTAAATAAACTAAACCTAAGCAATCATTTCAAAAGTTCATGTCTTCCTAATGAATGTTGTTCCAAATGATGAAAGACAGCCTAAATTATGTACAGGTGATGCTGCTTTGGACCAGGTGGAAGAAGTCTCCAGGATTCAGAAAACCCCTGTCTGGAATGCAAGACATCTTCCTACCCAATGGTTCTTTTTTTTTTTATTATTGTTGTTATTGTCATTCTGTAAGGTGCCCACAAGTTAATGAAGTGGCGCTTAGGAAATAATCATTTAGAAAAAGGGCATTCATTCTATAAAACACCACCTCAAGATTTTCACTTTCAGCTCAGACCTACCACAAGTCAAAATGAAAAGTAAAACTCCCTCCACTCCCCAATTCCTTAATCTGTTTTCTTTTTCTTTCTTCTCAGCTAGTCCTGCTCTTCCAGTGGGTTTTCTTTTCCTAAACCCCCAATTTTCTCACCCAAACTTCATTCATGGGGAGTAAGTTGGTAAATTTTATGGGGCAAGGATCTAACAAATTATTTCTTCTAAGAACATTTACATTTCAAAAGTTGATGTCTAAAGAAGGATTAGCAATGTATCACTAAGAGACAAGTTCCTGGATAGATTTTTTAGATCTCCCTTTAGTGCAAAGAACAAAACCTAGTGTCATTTACACTTCCGTACTAAGTTTAATCATGCTTCCTATTGCACTTTACAACTGTATTTCATCCTAGCTGTTTGCTTCTACCTATTATTAAAAACTTTACATGGAAACATAGACTTTGTGGAAATAAACAGAAAAAATGCACATTAAATTTCATGAAACTCACCTTGCTTAGTACAAAAAGAATTTGGTGAATAGTTGTAGAAGTTTTCTAAGCAATTATTATAGAATGTTTTCATTCAGTTGGGCAAATATGAGCTAATGAGATGAAAATAACACCCTTTCATCAAAGCTGATGTGCATTTTTTACTATTATATCCTTTAAAACAGGACGCTGGAGGGTGCCTGACAACATGTAACCAAGGGCAAAAATGTAAGAGGGTTCTGTGGTTTAGAAGACCTCAATGTCAGAACACTGAGTATATGTTTTTGGTCAGAAATTTCCTTTTAAGTAGTGGAAATATGTCCAACTTGTAACCACAATTTTAGATTTTCAGTCTTCACCTCTTAAGAAGAACTGGAAAAAAATAACACAAGCAACTAAAGAGGGAAAGAGAAGGAGACGGTGGGCGAGTGAGGAAAGGGTACCTGTCTGTCATCCCACAAAATCTCTGCATTATAAATAACAAAAATGACCAAGACAACAAAGCCGACTGGTGAAATTTACACTGGGGTATGAACCAAAAAACAAGCCTTCTCAGCTGAAACCACTTTGCTACAGATTCAACCCAATGTCTTCAACACTATTTCCAAGCCCTAGAATCCCACTGGAATCACTCAGGATGCTTTAAAGAAGCCCCCAAGATTCTGATGAGATTGGCATAGGGGGACAACAGTGGATCACATTCTTAATAGTAGCTTTCTGACCTATTCATCAGTGGGTTGTTCCTCTCCCTTTTTCTCTCTGTGGGTTCTGACTTCTGCTGCAATAGAGAAAGAGGCAGACAGCCTCACCAATAAATGACCACTGCTGTTGGATTCCTTTTCTTTGACTACAGTGAAAGGTGCAGTAAAACTGCCTTTCAGTAACGCAAAGACAGTTTAGGAACGAGGCTGCCATCTGGCTGCTGTCCTGGGCATCTCAGGCTTACTCCCAAAATAAATGCAAATGACTAATCATAGTCTCCTGCTTCATGTGTACAGGAGACACAGGCTTCACTGTCTTCCGCACTGGGGGCTCCTTAGCAACAGAGTACCCAGTGCAGAGCAGAACCAACCCACCGTGCAGGGTCTGGAGGACACATGCTGGCCTTTGCAGACTCCTTTCATGCATCTGCTGGCCTTTGAAGTTGTGCTTTAAGGGCTTTCAGGACAGAGGTTGGTCCAAATGGAATAAGATGGTTTGGCACTTGGAAGGATATAAAGAGTGGTCATTTCATATACCCAAGAATCATCTGAAAGGCTCATAAACATACAGGTGGCTGAGTCTCACTTGCAGAACTTATAAGCCAGTAGGTCCAGGTTGGAGCCTGAGAATCTGCAATTCTAACCAGTTCGCAGGTGATGCTTCTGACCCAGCAACTGTACTTGAAGGACCCCTGGGTAAGTTGTCAAAGATTAGTTCATTATTAACAGTAATCAGCCCTCAGCTCAGGAGGCAAGACTAGGTGAAGAAGCCATAGATGTTGGCTGTGAGCAGGGTCAAAAGATATTGTCACTGTGAGATTTCTCCTGGGTATCTATAGAGTAGCCTAAGAGAATCAGAAATGCCAGGCAAGAAGATGGGTTTGAACGAACAAAAATACTTCATCACTGTTTTGCTGAGACTCCTCTAGGGACTTCTGGGAAACATTACATAATCTTTTACCTAAACACTAAATCATCCTAATCCATTCATTTAGTTGGAAGCAGACCTGCTTCACCAGCCAAAATAACATGCAGGGATGGATTTCAAAATGAGAATTTTATAGAGATACACTATGACCAAAGGTAAATTAAATAGTCTGCATTCTAATAGCACCATCTAGTGGGAATTTGAGGGTTTTTGTTGTACATCAAAGTGCAAAATGGAGGTGCCTTATATTTTTTTGACAAGAGGCCACCTCATTTGCTAATTGAGGAATAATGCAAGAGGACAGGTAAACAAAACAATTAAACTGTGATCATGTGAAAGACGTTATTTTAATCACTCTTAGTACACTCTCCGAAAATAACAAAGCCAACAGCTGCGGAACTTGTACACACAGAGAAATGTGTAAGAAAGGTTTCCATGCCTCATCTAATAAAAGTAGGTACTAAAAGCAAGAAAAATATATTACATCAAAACATATTGTCTTTACATGCTGTGTGTGTATGCTAAAGCCTCAAACCTTACAACAACTGACAAATAATTATATGAAAATAGAAGAACAAATCTCACGTTTTTCAGGAAAATAATACACACACCTTGCAAATAGCTGAGTAAGTTGAGAATTCTCTATTTTCTATTCTAGAGTCCAGAAGAGACAGTATAAAGAGGAAGACAGATACTAAATTTCTGTTCCTGGACATAAGAAAGGATCAGGAAAGGACAAATCAAGATGCTAAAAAATCTGTTGTACTAGCCCACAAAATGTTGTGTGGGGAACTATTATAGGTGAGCTGATAGTAAGAGTCACTAACTATCTTGCTGAACAATTTGACCTTAGTGGAATATTAAGACACAACTACATTTTTCCAATCACTTGATTGTTCAACATCTGCTTTTCTGTCTCCGAACACTTGTTAGGCAGATTCCATTGATGTCTGTCCATGTTATGGTTGATACAAATCTTACCATTTTAGGTGACACAAGTGACCTAACAGGCCTGGCCGGTCCCTCCCCTCTGACTCCACCATCACTGCACAGGTTGAGCTCCCCAATCCCAAAATCTGCAATCTGAATTGCTCCAAAATCCAAATCTTTTTCAGCACCCACATGACACCACAAGTGGAAAATTCCACACTTGACTTTATATGACAGGTCTCAGGCAAATTATTTTTTTTGTTTGTTTGTTTTTGTTTTTGTTTTCCTCCGGTACCGGGAACCGAACTCACGACCTTGCGCTTGCCAGGCAGGCGCTTTTGCCGCTGAGCTAAATCCCCAGCCCTCAGGCAAATTATTTTAAATACCATGTGAAGCTACCATCAAGCTATATGTGTAAGGTGTATGTGAAGCATAAGTGAACTTTGTGCATAGGTGTGGAGTTCATCCCCAAGATACTTCATCGATACAAATACTTCAAAATCTGAAAAACACCAGATCTGACACTCTTCTGGCCCAAGCGTGTCACATAAGGAATATTTATTCAATTTAGGCCTGTTTTCTCCATTCTCATCAAAAATATATCCTCTTTAATGAGTTGCAGTGGGATCAGAGGGAAAGAAACAAAGCAGGGTCTCCCCAACTCCTTTTAGTTGTGGGATTGTCTGCTGCTGCAATGCTTACCTGGACACCATCTACCAACAGCTGTCCTCTGTGTGGCAGGTGCTTAACATGCAGGTAACCTTAGGGGCACTGCTCAGTTCAGAGAGCTCTGAACAGGTCACTGGAATGGTTGCTCCAAGTCAAGCAGTCTTTTCCTGCTCCTCCTTACCTCTCTCCTTGCTAGTTTCTTTCTACCTATGTCCCTTCAGTGAACAGGACTTCTGCGTGGAAGTGCTGTCAAGCGTGCTCTCTGTCCCAATATCCACTCAGCATAGTGACTTTATACTCATTACTCTGTGTCCACAGGACTGTCTATTCTCTGGCTGCTCCCTCTCCCCCTGGCATCTCTACACAGGCTTCTTTTCCCTGCTCATACAGGAACTGACTCAAGAGACATCCAGCTGAGAAATAAGATAGTGACTTCCTTTCTTTAATGCTTCCCCCAGTCTTATGAAGGAGGAGGACTAATTCTCTTGCCACTGAGCATCCAGAGGATTTGGGACTCCTTTCGCTTCCCAGCTCTTTCTTTGCAGCCTGCCTGCTCTAGCCTAAATCTACCAAGTCATATTAGATAAGACCCAACTGGGAGAATGGAAGATCAGATTCATGACAGCAGAAAGTCACCCCCACCGCACAGAGGAAGAATTCAGAGCCACTCAATGGAAACTGGACCACAGAGAAGACTGCCTGGGGGGAATGGGATCTGTGATGATGGTGTAGGTACAGTCACCTGAAGCATAAGGGAGGGGTAGGAATTGGTCCAAACCAGCAGGAAGCGAATTGACTAGGAGAACCTAAAATATAAGCTTTTACCCTTGAATGACTGAGCTCCTCTGTGATAAGTGGAAGAGCAGAAAGGGTTAAAAACCAGCAGGCCTAGGACAGTATTTCAGAAAAAGAGAACAGAAAAAGTAGCTGGAGTGGTTTAGACTAGACATTTTTGTCTCTTCTACCTAAGTCACAAGCTTTCTTTGACTCCTTATTCAAAATTTTGAGTTGAATGAAAGGACCATGGGCTCAATAACCCTTGTGTGTTTTCATCTTTGTGCTCTAACCACCAGTTTCAGTTCGCGTCCTTGTTAAAGTTCCACATCTCCAAACAAACTGAAACTAAGTTGTTGTCTGAGCTGACCTTGAGGAGCGCGATAACAGTCAAGATTTCTAAACAGGCCAGGGTTTCAATTAACATGATAATGAGGTTCCCTCTGCTTTAATCCTTACAGAAAAGGAAGCTGAAGTGACCGCAGATTTATTATCCAAGCAGTTATTCTCCTACTGTTCTGTTTTTCTCTTCCCACCTTAAAAGAAAACTATAAAATGACCAATGTATATTCTGTTCTTTGTTTCTACTTTGTTTCAGGCCTTGTCTGTCAACTGACCTCTTCTGTCAGCCCACCTACTTCATCTTATGGAACGAGCTATTGCCTGATTCTAGACTCTCAAAACAAAGCCAATCAAGATCTATAAATCTGTGTAATTTTGGTTGTTTGACTGGTCCTATCAACATCCTGTCATACAAGATTAAATACACTCTCTCATCATGTTGTTCAGCTGTGATAAAACAATAACAGGCAATTGCCTTCATACTATGGTTTGGTCCTAAACTAAAACTATACCTGAACTCTTTTTAATATATGTGGTTGATAAAAGTTTACCTAATCAATTATTTCACACTCCAAAATTTCAGTATGTCTAGGATTTTTAAATTACATTTAAGAGAGTGTATGCAGTTCTATAGAGAACCCTTAACTATATTGTACGTATTTCAGTACCTTCAACTAAGGTTTTATTAAATTGTAGTTCTATTTCTTATTTCAAGAATCCCTATACTAATAAATCTTCATTGAATTTTATATGTGCTCAGTGCAATTCTTTGACAGAGAGATAAGATCTTAGGTTGGGTTCTCAAGAGGCAGACTCTGAAATAAGGGTTCACGAGTAAGTGATTTATGAAGATGCTCTCAGGAGAAATAAAGGAGAGGTGAACCAGAAGAGGAAGGGAAGCCAAGTAAGGGAGTGCTTCAAACTAAGTCAGGTGACCTCAGCCTGTTTCTACTGGGAACTCCAAATTTCCTGCAGGAAATTTTTCTTTTTGGGAAGCAAAAGAGCTGTGCTCCCAAGCACATTATCATTAGAACAGGATCCTGAGGCTGGCCAAAGAATCCACACAGGCGCCAAGACTGCAGGATGGCTGAACAGATAGGCAGAAGGGTTTATGATATAAGAAGGAATATATTTTGTCTTCATCTTCCTGGAAAAGTTTCTAAGATCCTTGGAATTTCTTGAATGATAGGTGTGACAAGAGCATTTTCTATTATTCATAATGTCTTCCTTGAGTTTATGCTAATGAGCTGACTCTTGAAGCGTCCCCAGATAGTTTCTGGATGGGTACTATCACCATAGGGATCTACTAGGTGATTAGAAGTGGAATCATCCCCACCCCATTACTCCCATCCCACCTCCACCACACTTCAGGGAAGAGAGAGGGACAAGAAATTGAATAATGCCTAAGAAAGGGCATGAAAGTCTATGAAAAGACAAATCAGTGGGATGCGGACAGCTTCCGGGTTGGTGAGCACACTGAATTCCTGGAGGAGTGGCATGTCCAGAGAGGGTGCAAGAGTTCTACACCTTTGGCCCTGTCCCTTGCCTCATGCATCTTTTCCAAATGCCCTATTCATCTGTATCCTTTTTAATAGCCCTTATCGTAAGCATATAAGAGCAGCCAAAGAAGATTCCTGAGATCTGTAAGCTGTTCTAGCAAATCACTGAACCTGAAAGGGGGTTATGGGAACTTCTGATTTATAGTTACTTGGATGTGCAGAAAGGCTGTATTTGCAACTAGCATCTGAAGTAGGGGGTGTGGATCTGAATGCTTAATCTGTGGGGTCTGTGATAACTCTGGGTAATTAATGTCAGAACTGAGTTGTTGCAGAACACCAAGTTGGTAGAAAATTGGTTGCTGTGAGGGGGAAACACTCCCACATATACAATAGCAGAATTGTTGTAAAAACTAGATCATAGTAGTAGGGATCAAGGGACAAGTATATCTGAGTAGAGAACACTAGTGTTTATTTCAATCACCATAGAAACTGGTATTTTCTTTCCATGGCCATGTTACCCTCTAGATGAGAACCAAAATAATTGGATCCCAAATGTAGACCAAAGCTAGCCAAGTGTAAAGTCATAGTATAGCTAAATCACACTACCACAGGGGGCAGGGGGGACTAACTTCCCTGCACACTGAAATCACTTGGTGGGATGGTTAATCTTGAATGTCAATTTGATTGAATTAAGAGAAACCTAGAGAGGTGATGGAATGGTGAGGATGCTGACCCCAGCAATGGATTAAACCATGATGAATTATAGGTGAATGTGCTGTTGGAGGAAGTAGATCATTGGCAGTACAATTTTGAAGGGTATTTCTTTCCTTGTATTCCTCCCTTCTCTCTGCTTCCCCGCTGTCATGAGGGTAGGAACGCTGCTCTACCATGCCCGTCTGCCGTGAGGTTTCTGCCTTGGAGTGAGCTGACCTTGAACTAAAAGCTCTAAAACCATGAACCAAACTAAACCTCTCTCCTTAAAGTTGTGTGTGTCAGATATTTTGTTCCCGCAACCATAAACTGACTAACACATTTTGGTATCTTTAAATATGCTGCTACTTAGGCTCCTCCCTCTAGGAGCATACCTAATTTCTTTGGTGTGGGATAGAACTGGGAATTCTCATTTTTTTATATTCGCCTCCACCTCCAGGCGATTCTATTCCCCTTGAATATTTGGGAACCAGATTCAAAGGCAAAGAGATTAATGTAAATTTCCCACCCCAAAGGAAGTATAAGGCAAGAGCAAGGCTTGAGTTGATTCTTGGAAAAAAAAAAAAAAAAAGAATTAGAATTGGAGTAACAAAAAATGAAAGGGGTAACAGTACTGAAAAAAAAAGTGTCATTAATTTAAATGTGCCTTATTTCAAAAGCAAAACATAAAGTGATTAATAAAAGAAAATAAGGAAACTGAGCTGAAAAATATCTTTTTAGAACCAGTGGGAAATAACATTTTGTAGATAAAGTGAATCCCTACTACAATCATCTCAGAAGATAAACAATTTTCTTCAATTTAAGCCAGTGGGCAACCATTGTAAATTTTTCTGAATACAGGAGTGCAATGATAAAAGCAATACTAGTGATAGATTCAAATTGCAAGAGACTTGAGTCAAGGAGTTTTGCTAAGAGACCATTTGAGTAATTCTGATATTTCATGGGGTCTTTATCAGGACAATAGCTGTCAGAGTTGAAAGCGACCAAGAAAAGGTATTTTTCAAAAGAGAGAGGTCATGGATTTTGGATATAGGAGCCAAAAAGAGGAATGAATTAAAGATAAGCCCAAATTTATCACATGATGTAAAGCACTAATTGACATGTTTCTCCACATTTCCATCATTCCCAGTCCTGCCTCAGTTGGGCTGGAAGACATGAGTAGGCTTTGGTCTATTTGGGTTGTCAAGAAAGGACAGGAGAAAAATCACCAAATCCTCTGGTTAAATATGTTATCATTAATAATGAAGTTACAATGAGCATGTAACAGAAGATTCTCAAGGAAAAATGTTAAAGCTTTTCTCGCCAGGTGTGGTGATGCACACCTTTAATTCCAGCCAGCGCTCAGAAGGCTGAGGCAGGTGTCCCTCCACAATTTCAAGGCCAATCTGGGCTACAAAATGAGTTCAAAACCAGCCTGTACTTCATAGCGAGACCCTGTCTCAAAAAACAGGAAAGAAAGAAAGAGAAAGCAAGCTTTTCTCTAACCCACCCCAGAAAAGAGGAAAGGAATGAAGCGGAAAGAAAGTTTAGACCCTCATAGTAAGGACTTTGGATATGTCCATCCCCGTTCTTCTGTCTCCTCCATATTCCTAAACTATGGGTACCAAAATGAGTCAGGAGAATGTACAGCCCTTTTCTAATCCATTGAGGTCCAACAGGGAAAATAAGTGGCTCCTCAATGGCCACTGGATGGCATCAAGGTCCATGAGATCTTGAGCACACGGGTCTTAATGATCGACCAATATCTCAGCCACTCTGGAGAGAGCCCTTAAGCCAAAGAAGTTATTTGAAAGAGTTGGTGGCCCAAGAAGAGTCACGTGTGATGATGAGGGATGGTAGCGATAGATGCAACATCGATCTTCAGTCCCCACGCTGTTAGAAACCAAAGACAGCTCAACAAAAGAACTGATGGAAAAATGAAGAATAAAAACAAGAGGATTACATGTCTCAGCCAACGGCATCATGGAGCAGATCAAGAGTGAGCAAGGGCTCCCTCCCCACCAACAATGCACCTGCGCAGTGAAAAGAGGATAAGTATTAAGCATATAAGTATCTATGTATGTGTACATGTGTCACTGTCTAAATATATAATATTAAATATAAATGACTAACAAATCTTTGAATATGATTGCTTAATAATCCAGAAATCATTAATGTGATTACATGTTCCTAGAAATGATTACAATTATTTCTGAAGCATGAAGTAAAAACATAATTACATTTTCATTATAGAAAATTAAAGAATGTTACACTCTTTAAAAATCTTGCTGATTCAGAAGGTTTTGAGCAAGGACGACAACAGTGATGCCACTGTATGGGTTTGGCTTGGAGCAAGTCAAATTTTAAGGAGCAAGACAGGCAGTGGAGAATCTCCCACTGGTAAGTGGACTCAGACTGTAGCCAACCTAGATGACAAAGGCAAGGGCCAAGGATAGAGTTCAGTGGCATAAGCACCTGCCTGGCAAGTGCAAGGTCCTAAGTTTGATTGCTGGTACCAAAAAAAAAAAAAAAAAAAAAAAAAAAAAAAAAAAAAAAAAAAAAAATATGCAAGGGCCTAAGTTTGATTGCTGGTAAAAAAAAAAAAAAAAAAAAAAGCATAGATGACAAAGGCAAAACATTTAGATTTAGTTAGTACTCATTAGCATGAAGGTGATAATTTAAGCCAAGGTGAATGAGTGAAGAAAGTGCATAGGGAAAAGCTCTGAAACTCTAAATCACTCCTGTGGGATATAAAAAATGAGCTTGATATTTTAAATTTTGATGAAATTATTCTACCACACAAAAGGGCACAACACAAAATAAACACATTTTTTTGTTTTTCATCATTTGATTAAACTGAAGTCAGAAGAATTGATAGGTCTATATTTTCTCAACTGTGTAGTAGGTTTAACATAATATAGGTCCATGCAGTAGGAAATAGATTTCAGAAATGAAAGGTATTGCTGAAATACATGAGAAAGCCTGAAAATAATGCATAGAAAAATCTCCTAGCATAAAAAGTAAACAAAACAAATAAAAAACAAGCAGTGAAAAGAGATGTTGAGAGATACAATGAGAGATATTAAGGAGCCTCATATCAGGAGGTCAACATTCAAATAATAGGGTTTTTTGGGAGGGAAAGTAGACTAAAATATGTCAAAGAAATAGTAAATTTCCCTAAGTAATTTCTATCATAAGTGATATTTACATATTCATTATACAATAGTCTGTTTATTGATTTTTATTTGCAGAATCAAATCATTGATGAGTCACAGGTACATAATTTAAATTCTGAAACATAACATAAATTCCTTTGACCCCTAATAATGTTTATATCATAGTGTATCACTGATAGTTGGGAGTAGAGATAAAGGGTAAGACCCAACAGAAGCATGAGAACACTGCTGTCTTGACATTAAGTTGCAACAAAGAAAGAGAAACTGTTTTGAAGTAATAGAGAACAAAATGAAATTCAGAAAGAGCCATCCTTCAGTATCGACAAAGATATGAGTACTAATAATGAGCACTAAACCTGCTTCAGGATTCAACCCCAAACAACCCCGATCTGCCAGTGCTTAAATCCCTTCTATAAAGCGACACAGTATTTGCATATAAAGTACACACACCTTGGTGTATACTTTAAGTCATCTCTATATTACTCATACTACTTAATAGAATACCAATGCTATCTAATACTTGAACATTGTTGTTCAGTAGAGAATGACAAGGAAAAACTAGTCTCTACATGTTCAGTGCAGATGCTTTCCCCCCCGAATAGCTCCATGCATTATTGGTTGAATCCTTGAATGTGGAACCTGTGGATAGGAAGCGCTGGCTGTATTATTTAAAATCTAATAGTAAGCAACAGAAACTAGAAAAATAAAATTATATCTGACTAAATATGGGAGGCAAAGAAGATAGGGATAGAGTAATGTTACATGAATGAGTGAAAATCCTGTAATAAGCAGCCTCCAGAATGGGCCCAATGATGCTTGTCCCCTGCTGTTATAATCATTTGTATAATCTCATCACCTTACCACAGGCTGGACTTAGTGACTCAAGTGTAACAAATAAAATACAATCAAAGCATTGACATATCACTTCCTTGATTAGGCTACCAAGAGATTTTGGCTCTATCTGGACACCCACTCTTCTGCTCTCCTGCTTTCTCTGAAGAAAAACAGCTAACATACTGTAAATTGCCCACATGGTGCACATCTAAAGAAATCACCAACAAAGTAAAAAGAAAACCCATGAATAGGGAAAAAATTTTAGCCAACTACCCCTCAGGCAAAGAACTTCTATCTAGGACATATACAGAATTTTAAAAAATCAGGCCCCCCAGATTAAAAGACCCAATGCAAAAATGATCTGAGATGAATACACTCCTCTAATGAAGAGATACTAATGGCGAATAAATATATGAAAAAATGTTTAACATCATTGGTCATTCAAGAAATGTAAATTAAAACAACACTGAGATTCCATCTCACCCCAGAAAGAATGGCTATTATCAAGAAATCAACCGATAATAAATTCTGGAGAGGCTGTGGGGAGAAAGGAACCCTACTCCACTGCTGGTGGGAGTGTAGATTGGTGAAATCACTGTGCAAATCAGTTTGGATATTCCTCACAAAACTAGGATTAGAAGTCCCATTTAACCCAGCTATTCCCCTTCTGGTATTTTCCCAGAAGAATTAAAGATATACCACAGCGATTTATATGCACCCATGTTTATAACAGCACAATTTGTTATAGCTAAACCGTGGAAACAACCCAAATGCCCATCCACTGAGGAGTGGATAAAAAAGATGTGATATTTTTATACAATGGAGTATTACTCAGCTATTAAAAAAGATAATTTCAAGGCTTTTGTAGGTAAATGGATGCAACTAGAGACCATACTCATAAGTGAAATAAATCGGACCCAAATGGACAAACATCATATTGTCTCCTTGGAGTAAGCACCTGAAAGACTAGGTAAAAAAGTAATCTCCATAGGTAAAACTCAAAACATACAACAGATGATAGGAAAGGGAAAGAAATTTCTCAGAGAAAGGAACAACTGGGATGAAGGCAAGAAAAAGAAAGAAAGAAGGAAGGCAAAACATAAATATATATATATATGAATAGCTGCGATGATTATATTGCTGTTGTCTGATGATATATTGAAATGAACAGTTAATGATTACAAATTTTTATGTTCTGATTGACTGTACATGCTTGTATCTGGTGGTCTGAGCAACTGATTTGAAGGTAACAATATGCAATGGAATTACAATGGTGAACTACTATCTTGTCTAGTGAAACTCTGTTTTATCTGTACTGTTTAATCAAAGAATTTTTTCTTATTCTCTTTAGTGGTTTGAACAGTGTCTCATTCTTACATCTGGCAATCTGAGCAATGTAGTTGAGGATAGTGATATGTAATGTAACAACCACTGTTGATTGTATTTTTTTGTCTTGAGACTCTATCACTTTGAATGTTCTTGATTTGACTTGTTTATGTTTGTGATACTGGCATGCTGCTACTGTTGTATTTCTTTGCTTGTTTCTCATTTACCACTCTCTTTAAAATAAAAAAAATTAAAAAGATAAAAATAAATAAATAAACTGCCTACATGGGAAGAAACAGAGCTTTCGGCGTAGGAGGAACAAAACCCTATCAAAATCAGGGGCATGAGACTGGAAGCAGGGAAGACCGATGAGCAGGCAACTCTCGTTGACAAGCTGAGTACACCTTCTTGAGAAACCTTGACATGGAAGTCTTAACTAAACCATGCTGAGGTTCCTGACTCACAGCCTGAGATAATAAACTAAAATTTCAGTCATTTAGAAGAAAAACCAAAGAAGCTGTCTGAGAGTGAGAAGAACATGTGCAAAAGTCAGAAAAGTGCTAACACAAAGGTGATAGAGAAAGAATCCAACTTAAGAAAATGGATGCTTGCTGCCACGTGATCTTACTTACATATGGAATCCCAAAAAGTCAGACTCATGGAGGTAGTAAAGTATCCACAGTTTTTAAAAAGGAAAGAAGGGGGAAGGTGTCCAAAAACAAAATAAGGATTTTCAAAGGCAATAAGAAGAAATGGAGCCAAAGAATCATCAATGAAGAGAATCAAACTCTCTGAACCATAGAAGGATTTGAGCTAGGGGCCAAAAGAATCCAGTATGGTACAAGCTTAGGTACCATGATAAATACAGCAGACCCATGCCTGGAAATTATTGGAAAATATAATTTCAGAAAGGAAAATGGAAAAGTCTACAACCATCCAGAAGAACCCATGGAATTGGTATCTTAAAAAATAAAGCCCACCCTTCACAAAGCCACAGAGTGTTAAAGAAAAGTAGATGTGCTCTAAAATTGTGTGCAAAAACCACCAAAAGTCATTCTGAGAAGAAAAATAAGGGGAAAAAAAACAGCCCATTAATTCTTCCCTTCAAACAAACTTCTGAAGATCAAGTATCCAAGTTAACGAATAAAAACATCCACTTAAAAAAAATTTAACAAGAAGGAAAATAGGATACAAAAGGTTGTGAAAGGGACATCAACATCAGTTCGATATGTGGGATAAAATTAATGTGATGTCAAAGGTAAATGTGTGCAAATTCTCCATCATTCGTTGTAGGTGATTTCATTTTTATTGAATATGATGAAGACATTACATTCTTAAAAGTTATTAAGAAAGTGATAGAGAACCAGTAGAGGAGTTTATGAATTAACTTTTACCATGTAACAAACCACACATAAAACAGCAGCTACTTATGTAGTCTGCAGTAAGCAATTTGAATAGTATTCAGCTGGCTGGCCAGGTGTTCTGTTCTCGGGGGCCGTACTAAAGTAGCTGAGGTCAACTGCCAGGTGTGCTGGGGAAGAAATTGTTCAGGATGAGCAGTTTGTCTTTGATCCCTGTGCTGTTCAGATACCAGCACGATAGCCTAAGCTTTTCCACATAGCTATGGAAGAATTTCCTAAGACAGCAATTGGAAATACACACAAGACCTCTTGAATTGGATTCTCAGAACATGATTTACTTTTATCCCACTTTGTTAGTCAAAGCAAATCACAAAGCCAAGCCAGGCTTGAGGGGTGGAAAAACTGAATACAAATGCTAATAAAAAATTGTACAAACTGATGTTGCAAAGGTTCGTGGAGACCAGAGGGAAATAATTGTGGTTATCATTGCAAACAATCTGCCATAGCCTGATGTCTCACCATAATTATTCACATCCTTCTCACAGGCAAAATATACTTGCTTCCTTCTGAGACATCCCAAGGTGTAATGTAATCACAGTATTGTGCTCGTAGTTCAGTCTCCTGATTTACATTTTTCGGAATGTACCTCTTCTGAACCCGGGGACCTCTGATGTAAAAGATAAGGTCTGTCCCCGTTACACCTAATGAACAATAGAGGCATGACAAGATAACCTCACCAGATACTTGCATTCAAAAAGGGAAGAATTGATGCCTTGTAACAGTCACGGTCCAGAGATGTTCTTGAATTCAGCCATGAAAATAAATGTTCCTAGGTCCCTCCACTCAGAGGTACAAACTATTCCTTAATTAAGGCCCAGTTCTGATCCCTGAAAGTTGCTTCTCAAAAAAGTATTCTCCACTACCCTAGGCTCCAGTCCCTATCTTTCTTTTCTAATTCTGACAAGCCACTGTGAGGGTAAGCCTGTTCAGTGGCATGTGGTCAGTTGCCCCTCCGTCACCATGGTGACAGCCAGCACAGGACAGCTTCCTAACCTACCCCTGTATGAAGGGTTCCAATTGCACCATCACCAAAGCTCACACTAAATTGTTGCTCCATTGAATCTGAGTTAAATGTTTGTTATTTTTAAGCCACTTAATTCTAAGGCAGTTTGTTAAGAAGTAGCTAATATAGAGATAAGGTTTTAAAAATAAAAAATAGTGTATTGTATTTTCGGCTATTCAGGAGGCTGAGACAGGAAGATCATGACTTCAAGGCCAGCTTGAACAACATAGTAAGATCCTATCTCTTATTTAAAAAAAAAAAAAACTCATTGTCCTTTATAAAGAGATAAACCCAACAAAAGCATAAAAACAAGATAAAGATCAAGCATATCACGTATTAAATCCCTTATGTTAAAAAGCTAGTACAGTATATGCTTTAAGTTCAAAACAAAATTCACCTATAAGTTACCAGCAACATACCTAAATCAACATGATAGAAAAGTGTTGGGGTTGGGGGGTATAGACAAATAAGGATTAGGCAAATAGAAAGAAAAAGAATAATGAAAGCATATTTATATAATTAAAGACCCGTCTTCAAAACTAACAGTAACTGTCATTAGTCAAGACATTCATTAAATACAAGAATCTGCTGTTCATGTTTACTCTTCTTTTTATTCTGCAGTCGCTTAATGAAGTAAGGCTAAGACTGACAGAGCTTGCTATAAGCATTAAATACTGCTTATATGCCCTTCCGTTTTCTGATGCCGCTCTATTTTCAAAATTAATAGCAATTTCACATTGATTAGCATGTGGTATAGTTCCACATGGTGAGGTTTCACGGAGCAAAACTATGTTTGAATTACTTCATAGACAACATATTAAAGCTAAAGTTCGCATAAATGCTCAAATGTCAGCTGTTCAACTGAATCTTGAATTCCTTGGATGTGTATCATTAGTGATTCGCTTATTTCAGTAAAATCAAACCAGAGTGATTTATTGTTCATGCTCCCGAAAGATACTGGGATCTAAAAATAACTCAATTCTTGACTTGTAAAGATATTCTCTTATTTATAATGAAAGTTACAATGTATGGAAATTCGGTAGAGATAATTAATGGCAGAGAAGGGAGTCTAAAAAAAGTTCAATAAAGTGGAAATGTCATGAAGAAAAAGGCACAGTATAAAAGTAAAAAAAGAAACCGATCACACTGAGCAAAGACAAAGGACCAAAAGTGTTCAAAGACTGTCTAAGAGCTTAACTTCCTTGACCTCAGCACAGCAGAGAAGAAAATGAAACTTATTTAACATTTCTTGGGCTTGAGAATGTGTTGTGCATTGAAGGAACACAAAATAAATTATTTAGACTGTTTCAACTGAGATTGGCAAAATCCCAACCTGTCATAAACAGCGTTTTAAAAGCTTGATACTGCATAAATAATTTATAGCTTCTAAACCAGAAGAGTTCTAAATTTGAAACCCTGCATTAAATAGAGGTCTCTGTATCAACCACAGAGCCCTCAGCTCTCTTCAGGAGCTGACTGAGATACTTTATAAAAAGGTCATCACTATAGATAAGAGCACACTATTTCATCTCTTATTTCCTATTTTTGTAAAGACAAAGCAAACACAAGATCTCTTGGAGGTATGTTATAGCAAATTTTAAGTAAACAAGTAAAACAGAAACAACCTACCTGCATAGCCCTACTTAGTCAAATTACAAGCTAAATTACTACCTCTTTTAAATAGGACAAGCAGGTGAATTCCGTATTTATTGAAGTTCCATATTATAAGGTGAAACAAAATTATAAGCCCTGCTGGGAAGAAATCTGAGTATAGAATCTTTCTTGGTTTTTATAAAAATTTATTATCCTTTAAACTTTCTTGTTCACAACTAATTTAATGTAATTTTTCAATGACTTGACTTTATCAAGCATATCCAAAACATTCAAGTAGGTTTAAGTAGAAATATCACTTTCTTCCTACATTCCTGCTTCACTGGTGTATATAATAATTCATGTACACTGTACAATAAAAATAACAAGCACTACTGATAAATGGGATTGGAAGCAAGCACAGAATTAGGTTTCACTAAGCAAAGACCACTCAGGAAGAGCTGATCTGCACTGGAGCAACCTCAACATGTCGTGAGTATCAGGTAGATATTTTCTAAGGTAAAGGAAGAGCAGTGGTTAATCTGGAAGTCCCTAAGTGAGGTCAGATCGGAGAGCTTCCCCGGGACAATACGGAAACTGCTAGATCTGTGTAGGCTTAGCTATGACCCTGGCACCATGCCAAGTGCTTACTGACCATCTGTTTGGCTTACATGTGTCAGCAAGCAGGGAGGCATGTGTTCAGTGCGTTCATGTCCCCAACAGAAGCAGATTAACAAATTTTTTTCCAAAGAGTGAAAATATTTTGGGGGTTCTTTTGCTTTTAAAACCCTTCCTTGACCTGCTATGACCCAAGCAATTGTTCAGTACTTTCCCATCTGAATTGCCTACTCCAGCAAGAACACTCAGACACTACCTCCATGCCAGAATGGTGCAAGATAGCACAGGGTTAAGAGGAGCTGAAACTCATAATGCCTCAGTTTACCTACATACACTGCACATGCTGGCAATGTAGCTGTGCATAACCTGGAGGCTTTTTAAGAGTTAATTTCATTATCTGTTTTAAAAAATGGAGATAATACAGTGATGAGGATAATAAAATCCCTATCTGTTAAGTGAGACATTGCTTTAAAGTACCAGACCATACCCTGGTACGTTGTCAGAAAACAATAAATGTTGCCTATTCTTATTGTTTTATAATAGTATTAGTTATAGAGAAGCTTGAGAAATGAAAAGGTGCATTGTTCTAATATTTTCTGACACTTAAGATGATTGAGCCAGGTGTGAATTTCCATCCATATCTGTAATCCCAGTACTCTTGGAGGCTGAGGCAGGAAGATTGCCAGTCTGAGTCCAGTCTGGGCAAGTTAGCAACTTTAATGCATCCATGTCTCAAAATAAAAAATACAGAATGTTTGGAGATGTAGCTCAATGTGAAAACTACACTGGGTTCTATCCTTAGCACCAAGATAAACTATTTAGTATATGTATACAGACTACATTCCTTTAAAATTTTTTTTGAAGCCCCTGGACTAATTTATAGCATTCCTCGTTTTTCTTTTTTAAAGACTATAAACACATATGACTCTGGAGTCTGACACAAGGCACCCAACTTTTGCTTGGAACCAGATAGGGAGCAGTGAATAATATGCAACATTTACAATGTGTCTATATACAGTTAACAGTACGTTAAGGGCTTATACAGAGTATTTCATTCAGTCCCCTAAGAACAAGAAAGTAAGAATCATTAGGCAAGCATCATTATTATCCTTTGCTAATATAAAAAAAAATGAAGCCTTAGAGCTGTTGGCAACCTGCCCAAAGTCACTTGACTGATCAGTGACAAATTCTTTTAGGATTCTTCACTGTTGAAGATCAAAAGAAACAAAGACCCTCGGTGAGATCAGAGACCTCCTAGGTCAGGTGGAAGTTTGCAAATTCTTCCCTCCATCCCTACTCCAAGTGCTCAGGGACACAGGTGAGCTTTGGAATACACTGGGAGGAGACAGGATGTATGGATCTTGGGAAATAATCGAAATCTGAAATACTGCAACATCATCGTGAAAACTTTGTGTCTGAGAGACGTCTGTTTTAAGACAATGCCTGATTTTCATGGTTCGGAGAATGCTGATAAACATAAAAATTGTCTAGTATTATTCTACTAATATCCTGAACCTCAAGGGCAACAGTCACAGCAGTGAGGATCGGAAAAGGAAACAGGTTCTCATTAGTGAGCAATCATTGTTTCTTATTATTATCATTCCTCTTATTTTACGGCTACTGTTGTTGTTCCCATTATCTCTCTTGGTCATTATTCAGGGCATCTCGTCCCCACCATCAGTTCCTGACATTTCTTTCTGATCACTTGAATAAATCTATCAAAATATACTTAGATGCACTCCAGCAGCTTCCTGTAACCACACCAGCTCCCATGATTGCTTCTAGATGTGAATTCTTATGACAGTTATTACCCCATCAAATTTAATACTGCTGGTTACTTTTTATACACACTTGACTTATCTCTACTTGCAGAGAGATTATAAATTGTTTGAGAATGGCATGATGCCCTGTATGTCTTAAGCCCTCAGTATCTTTTCTAGGAGATGTTCAACCAAACATACTGATTTTCTGCTTAAAGGAAACAAGACAGTACAGCCATACTTAGAAATCGGTTGGCTTTTGGATCGTGCTTACTGTTGCAGTGCACATGCTATGGAGGAAGAAGACAGCTGTTCCAGTGGTGGGAGAAGAGGTGAAGAACAGAGAGACACCTTGCTCAATGAAAGAATTTAGGATTTTGTTCTCAGGCACCTCACCCTTAACACAAACAACCAATCCCAAAATGAATAAGTGGAAGAAACTGAGCCATGATTACTTTCCATCTTGGAGTGATAGAGACCGCAAAGGCACCCATTATATATATGTATACATATATATATGACTCAGACCTAAGAGTTTATCTTCTCTAAAAATAGAACTGGTTAATAGCTGAGTATGTACATGTACCAACTGCCCATAAGGAGAGTAATCACTATGGACTGTAAACATGTACTAATAAAAAATAAAAGTTGAAAAAAACAAACACAACAACATGCAGATGATTACCAAAGAAGTTTCATTTTCATTTCATAAGACTTAACTCATTATAGAGCTTAAAGGGCTAATGTAGGAGTATTTAAAAATAAAACCAAAGTAATACGATTCTGTCACATGTCACTTTTCCTCTCATTTAGAACTTTGAAATTTTAGCCAAAGAGGAAATTTTTAAGAATTATCTTTTTCAAAATAAATATTTTACTGATTTGTTTTTACTTTTACTCTTTGGCATAAAATTGATGGGATTTCCAGTTTTTGTATAATAGCCAATGATTTTTCTATATTTAAATTTCAAACTACATTTAAATTAATTGAATGATGACATACCACAGGAAAATAGGATAAGAATTACACCACAGAAAGCACAATCGCTAATGGAAAGAATGGATAAAAACAATTGATTCTCACAGTGAACAATGATTTCCTAATGTTGATGTTTAACAGAGATATTTTAATGTCAAATCTACCTTTAAAAAACTCTGTTGGAGATTTTTGTCTTTAATTAACAGGAATTAATTTTTTCACTGAAAACTATACATGTAAAACAATTTTCAGGGATATCTGAGGGGTATTTAGTGAAGATTCACACTTTTTGTTGTTGTTGTACTATGGATTAAACCCAAGGTCTTTCCCTTGCACCAAATTCTCAGCTCTTTTTTACTTATTCACTTATTTTTTTATATGTTTTTGAGACAGTATCTCACTAAATCATTAAGTTCCCCGGGGTGATCCTCCTGAACTAGCCTCCCAGAGTATTGGGCTTATAGGTTATGCCACCACATGCAGAAATACACCATCTTTCAGTTATCCTCGAAAACTCCTTTCCCATCACAATCCATTTGCCAACCCCTCACGCCCTGCTTGACCTTCACCCCACGTCAGTCTCTATCCATTTCTCCCCTCCCCCGCCCCATACTGCCATATTCACAGCCTTCACCATCAATGTCTTTCAGACTAAAGGAAAGCATTCCTTTTAAACTTGCTTTTATTTTTCCCCTAGGTTAAGGGTGTTTTATTCTGTTTTTTATTTTTATTTTCTCTAATTTTAAAATTTTGTGTAATGAACCTATATTAATTAATAACTGCAAAACATGGAGAATGATTCCCACACACAGCACTAGGCCAAGCACTTTTACATCAGGTTCATTTACCCACTCCACCAAAATTGCCCCTATCAAGGTCACAGAGATTCACCCCCTACAAGGTCATAGATATTCACCACACTGCCAAGCACAGGGCTCTATTCTCAGAGTTCATCTTATTTGATCCATTGACAGCATGTGATGCTCTCTTCCTTCAGAAGCTATTTCACTTGGCTTCCTACAAACCTAATACCCCTGGTTTTCTTCTTACTTTCCTAGTTGTCTCTTCTCAAGCTTTTTACTGATTTCTCCTAGGTTACAGGGGTAACCTGTAACCTCTTTTTCCCAACCTTCACAGTAGCTCAGGGCTCAATCCCATAATTACTGCTTCAGTATCTTAGGGGTCCAGACTCAAAACTTTAAACTGGTACCTCTTAAATGTGTGTCTTCTGCACAGATCCCCAAATGCCCAATCCTATATTCACTTCTCTACCTACCCTCTGAGAGGACATGTCTTAGGAATCCCAAACTTATCACACGGAAAGCCCAACTCCTGTTTGCTCCTTATTCTATAGGTTCCTCACCCTTAATACTTTGGGAAAGCTCGAAGTTCCAACTGCGTAAATGGAAAGGAAAACACCACCACAGATCCTACAAATATAGAAAAAGAGGAAGGGATTTTATTTGAAAATATGCCAATAAATTCAGAACTCTAGACAAAGTAAACAATACTCCCAGGGAATTTAACATAGCAAAAAGAAACAGAAAGATCTGCACATCTTTATGGTTTTAAAGATAGTAAGTCTGAAATTTAAATCCTTCACACAGAGGAATCTCTGGGCTTAGATGGCATCACTAGAAATAAGAATACAAGGAAAAAACAACACCAATTTTATCTCTCCAGAAGCTACAGAAAGAAGAAACTTCTCAATTCATTTTATGAGGTTAGTGTAAGGAACAGCCTGAGTCAGAGACCAGCAGAGACCACCAGGTTTATGGAAAGGCAGCATGACATGGAATTCACTGTGCCAAGGTGCAGGCAGACAGAGGGCAAAAAGGCTGTCTGTGGGTATAGAGAAAAACAGAGCCTTTGCTTGGACAAAGGGGGGTCAAGTGGAGATATCAGGCAGGGGACCTCAGGTGATAACGTCTGAACAAACATCTGTGGTCAAAATTCTCTGGTGCCTCAATGATCAAAGTCCTCAGGGCATCTGGAGCCTAACTGGGTTTTCTCTGAGAATAACACCCCTGCTGACAAACAGGTTGGGTGCTGGAAAGTCATGTCCTAGTCAAATCTGACAGTTAATACTATAAAGTGAAATATGATAGCCATTGCAAGTCAGGAAAATCCTAAACTAACCTCTCTTCTGAATTTGGAGCTTAGATACAGAATCTGAAGGTAAAATATTAGCAAATGTAACATAGCAATATATAAAAATGATAATAAACATCATTTCTCTAGGGATTGTTCCAGGAATATAAGGTTATTTTAACATTTGAAAATCATTCAGTATGATTCTCCACAATAGCAAAATAAAAGTAAAGAATGACATGAGTAGCTGAATAAATGCATAACAATATTTGATAGGAGGTATGTTCCTTAATCTGATAAGTCTTTACAAAAACACTATATCAAACATTTGAGTACTGGAATTATTGAAAGCTTTATCTCTAAGATCAGTAATGAGAAAAATGTGCTCCTATCACCACTTCTACTTTACTTTTATTTTAGATGCTTTATAAAGTACAAAAGGGAGGAAAAGAAAGATATCTGTGATTATTTGAATATGATACAATTATGCACTTGGAAAATACAAAAATGTATACAAACTATGACAATGAATAAATTTCCAAAGCCAACCTATAAAATAATTTAAAAATTGTCATTTTTATCTCTGCTCACAATGGACAAATAAAAATGTAAATTTAAAATGACACTGTCATATTAGCAACCAAAACATCAATCTAGAAAATGCAGGAAAAAAATACGTAAAACATTTACTCAATAGTATTTTTGGAAAATATTCTAACAACCTAAATCAGTGGAGAAGAATACTCTTCCTCTATTTGAATATTAATATTAAAAATAAACCAATGTCCCAAATCACTCCACAGAATCAATGCAATGACAATCCAACACTAACAAGTGTTTATATAAAAACTGATAAGTGGATTCTCAAATTTATATGGAAATCCAAAGTACCAGTGCCTTGTTCTTGGTTCTTCCAGCTTCCAGAACTGTGAGAAGTAAAAGTGAGTTGTTTATAATCATGGTATGTTGTTGTAGCAGAGTGCATAGACAAAGGACCATATATGATTTGTGCACCTTTTTGTTATAACTCAATACACAGTTAACTTTTTTAAAAAAGTTTGTTAGATGGCTAGATGGAGTCACCCCATTCCCAGGACTGAGTCAAGGCTTTCTCTTTTAAAACATGCAATTAAATTGTAAGGTCATATCCTAAAGAGTGCGTTAGTATTGGAAAATTCATCTGTCCTTTCTCCTGAGCAAAAAAAAAACCCTAATTTTACATAATGTTTTACTTACTTTATTTGAGAAGACACTCAATGTTCAGTGTGA
>NW_004955403.1:17003256-17009140 GCF_000276665.1 Chinchilla lanigera
AACTCACAACCTTGCACTTGCCAGGCAGGCACTGTGCTGCTGAGCTAAATCCCCAACCCCTGTTTTACCTTTTTCCATAAAATCAAAGAAAAATAAAAAGTAAAAAGAGCCTCACTAAGGCTGCCTGTGATATATTCACTAAACAAGTAACTAAAACTGCTCTGCTATGAATACTTTAATCAAATATGTAGTTTGAAAATAAGAAAGTCACGGAAAAATTTAGGCTCTTCCACCTCCACTTTTAATGTCTCCAGTAGTTTGTCATAATAAATACAATTCAAAATGGTTTCCTTTCAAACATTATACCATTTATTCTGTCATTTGAGCAGCTATCCTGATCAGTATTCTCCTCTAAACTCATATCTGAGAAACAGATCTTAGCACAGTCTCTAAGAGACATTTATTTGTTCCATAGCCTTGAGCTTTTGAGACAAAGATCTTTCTCTAGGTTCTTCACAATTGAATACCCTGTTGAATTAATGGTTTCTGCCAGTCATCTGTCCATGAAGCCATTAGGCAACACTATTGGCGAGGCCACACCTATCAGGTCCTACAGATTACCGCCAGGAAAATCCATGGTAAGTAACAAAGCATGCAAATATGAGCAGCTGCCAGGCATGGGGCACACTGCTGTAATCCCAGCATTTGGGAGCCTGAAGCAGGAGGATTGCCAAAAGTTTGAGGCCAACCTGGGCTTTATAGTGAGACCGTATCTCAAAAATAAATAAATAAATACTACAACAACAAAAGTGTAGGCAGCCAATTTACCTCTCAACAATATACATTTCCTGCTGACCAGATAGGAAAAGAGGTTAGAAAGCATCTCTTCGTATGTATCAGTGGTGGTGAACCTATGGCACTCATGCTGCAGCTGACTACTTGTTATCACTGAAAGCTCTAAAAGGTTCACCATCACTGGACTATATATACCAATACCATATTGATACCAAAATTCCATAGAAGTTTCATCCATATTCATTCCATGTTGTTTCATCAAATTTCTGACTTTTCATTTTAGGGGTGCAAAGAAAATAAAAGTATTCTAACGCAGTTTAATGCCTAGATAGTATCCTATAAGTCACTTACAGTTATTTTCCTTTATGTTCTCTTTATTCTATCTGTATATTTCTATATCATGGTTTTGTTCCAAATCATTCAGTTTTGAGTGTTGACTCTTCTGTGTTCTGGCTTTAGATTCAGTGTCTTTGTCTGTCTAATACTGAGTGACAGAGACTGCATTGAGGAGGCACTGAACAGGCTTTAGAATTAATCATCTGGCCTTCTACATTAAATTAAGAGTCTGTCCCAGGCCTAAGTAACTTGTCTGATGAGCCAGCTGCTGGCTTGCAGAAACAGAACTCTCCACGCCAACGGTATAGTAGAAGCCAATATTGGCCTGCAACACTTTGACATCTCCGAAGGCAAAATAACACCACAGGTGAGGACACTGACTCTCACTCAGAACTCCAGGGCAATAACTGCCAACCTTAAAGATAAAAGAGTTCTTTCATTAAGCAAAGATTTACTGCTTGAAATGTCTTTGATCATTTTCACAAGGCCTCGCTTAGTTTCACACCTTTTGCCTCAGCTATTCTCTGAACTTCCCTGTACACCCACTGATATGTTACATGCCCAATACAGAATGGCCATTTTGGACAAGTTGGGGCCTTACCTCTGACCTTCCTAGACCCCTGTATACCATATTACTTTTGTCTATTGTCTTTTATCCTTCACTGTACACTCACCCAGGGGGTTGGGGGACTAGCCAGCTCCTGATAACTGAGTTTGCTCATTCTGCCTTCTGCACAGACTTCCAGAAGGAAATGATATATTTGAAATCTTATGAAAGGTGCATAAAATGTTATCTAAGGATATTTCCACCTCACAAGCAATATAAGTAGAAATAATCTTTAAAATTTTTGATTTTTAAAATTTCATTGATTTTTCTGTGGAAGACTATATTATGTGTTGTTCAGGGTAGTTAAAATATTTATTTTTTAAAAGCTAATGTGTGCATTACAGGAAACAAAACACAAGAAGCAAAGAACAAAGTCACAGCTGCAAGTAGCTTCATTGGGTGTGTTTTTCTAGGTCCTGCATGCACATAACACACTTTGTATGACTGATGTTATACAGCATGTGTCAGCTTTTCCACACATCCTGAACATTCACCAAGTTAAAGTCCCAAAACTAGACAGCATTTTTGATACTCAAGAATACACTACACAATTCAATCTGCTAGACAAAATTTTGTAATTCTAACTTTCTTGGGGAAAAAAAATTGAACTGAAGATAAAAATGACAGCAGGCCTCTACATAAAAACATTGGCAGAGTTACAATTAAAATATCACATTCCTTAATGCTCAATTTAAAATAAGGCATAAAGCAAAAGAAGACACCCAGTATGTTTCTGAGTTACCAGATCTCTATTATTAAAATATTAGCAAGAAGGTATGTTCCCAATGAATTACCAACATAGTTCACCTAGAAGATGCACATTTTAATTGGTATTTATATATAATCCAAACAAACATATAATCCAAACCCTAGAACCTTTCCATTGCAGACCCTGAAAAGACTCACTTTCACAGTTTGCCCCCATTTACCAGGTGACAGGACCATTCCTCCCTCTTCGTTTCTCTAGGGGAACTGAAAGGGGGTCCTCAGAAGCTGTGAGTTTCCAAGGTTCAACTATCTTGAGACAGGAGATTAGGACGTGGCAAGAATGCTGGATAATAGGGCATGACCTGATAATCACAAAAACTGTCAAATCACAGTGCAGAACAGCTTCCTATGACCCTGATCTGTCATCACAAGGATACAACAAACTGCAGGTGTGGAGTCTTAGGACCACTGTCTTCCTACATCTTCAAGTAACCTACTCTGCATGCAGGGTATATTTTCTCTCTTCTTTTCACTTCTACTTCTTTTCTTCTCTACCTCTTTTATTTTTTCACCTAATCCTTGGTGTCACATAATGTGACTGTATTTGGAGTAGGGCATTTAAAGAGATCATTTAGTTGAAATGAGATTGTATGAGTCATCTTTAATCCAGTATGTCAGGTGTCTTCCTAAAAAGAGGATATGAAGACATAGCCAAGCACAGAGGGAAGACCACTGAAGAAAAAAAGAATATCACTGCCTGCAAATCAAAAAGCAGAGAAAACCAACCCTGCCAGCACCTTGGTCTGACATGATTTCCAGCTTCTAGAAATGTGAGAAGATAAATGTCTGTTGTGTAAAGCTCCCAATCTGAGATGTTTTCTTATGGCAACCCTAGCACAATAATGCAGTCACGCTCAGCAAGACTCTAACCCAAATATGTCTCAATAGTCTCCTCTACCACCTTATTCTCTGCACTGCTTCTGACCCAGCCCTACCTTCTAGACACATTGTCTAGTCTCTCTCTTCACCTTTCACTTCATGTCTAGTTCTTCCAGGGGGATCCTAATAACATAATTATTTTGCTATCACCCAGCACATTTTTCAGGCCTAAAAGAAGTTTTAGAGTGACAAGAAAGAAGTGCTAAAGCTAGTGTACTTTTTTTGTAATTGTTGAGAGCACCTTCTCAATGCATCCTGAACTATATCTTCTCCCCAATCCTTGGGTCTCATAAGGCCTGACCCACCTTGCAGACACCTTGCACTTAGATGCTATAACTTCTCTGTTTCCTTTACTCTCCCCTGCGATCTGGTTCCTGTATACTCATTCTCCCTCAGTACATAAATCTGTAGCTGTGTAGACCTCTTTCATTGCTAGGACATGGGTTTTACACATGAAGTTCTTGCAACCCTCATGAAAGTTAAGGATGAGGCTGGTTACCTATTTCAGGACCCTTAGTTTTTTTCTGATATTCATGATTGATTGTACAGGTGATCCTGCAAATCCCTGGTACAGATTCTTCATAAGAATGTGTTAAAAGATCCAGGTTATCTCAGCTGATAAACCTTCTTAGGTAAATATCCCATACTATTGTTTCACTGCCTATCACAAGGGTTTTGTGAAACTAGATTAATTTATTCTATTTCATATATAAAAAGAACTCAAGTCTACATAGCAGGTTTACTTGCCTTAGGTTATGTAGTGGATATCAATATCTATCAAGAAAAATGTCTCTAGTAGAATAGTATAAAATTTCATATAATTTTACTTTTCTTCCTTGTATGTTTGTGTGCATGAAAGTCTGATAATAGGAAAGATTACAAAAAAATACATTGGTACAATGTTGTTTGAAGAGAACTGCCTTAGGAAGAGAAAGTACATCTTCACAGCTTCTTTTCACAGTTAAAACAGCATCTTTTAAACCTTTTTAAAATCTACCTAATATCTTCCAATAAAAGTATCTCACAGGGAACAGCTATATTCTGAAAGAAACTGTATTTTAAAAATAATAGAAAACATTATTTGTGATATAAGAGCTCATTTCACACCTTTGTGTTAAACATCTGAGCATCCACAGAACTTATTTTAATGGAATGTCAGGCTTTTGCACCTGAACTCTGTAGAGATGTACCCAGAGCACTGACAGCTTGACGCCTGCTATAACAGGATCCTATCTCAGGAGGACTGCAGGATCTACGCCATCTTTTAATGAGAAGAGATTCATGCACACAGGTTAATGTTCCCATCTCTGACTTTATGAATTAACTCTACATCAGCATAGAGATTCCTTTTTCATTTCTTCTTTTGGTAGCATGATTCTAACATACAGTCTGCTAAGGAAGCCCGGCAGCTAAAATTCTGTGGAAAGAAAAGAAAATTGAAGCAACCACATTTTTCTCATTCACAAACACAAAGTTTTCCTTAAACGCAGTGGCACAGAAGAAAAATAGCCAATATGCATATAAAACATGTTCAACATCACTAGTCATTATGGAAAGGTAAATTAAAGCCACAGTATGATACCACTACATACCACTAAAAAGATTAAATTTTAAAAAGATGGGTAGGCCTGGCATGGTGATGCATGCCTATAATCCTAGCACTCGGGAGGCTGAGGCAGGAGGATTACTTAAAGTTCAAAGCCAGCCTGGGCTACAAAGTGAGTTCAAGGCCAGCCTGAACTGCTAGTAAAACCCTGTCTCAAAAAGACAAAAAAAAAAAAAAAAAAAAAAAAACATGAGTCCTCTTCTATTGGTTTTTGATAGAAGAAAAAAGCAATAAGGATAAAAGTAACTTTGAAAAATATTATCAATTTAACATAAATGTTATCAAACAAATAATAAATGCACCATCTTTTTAAGTACACCTGGAATGTTCATACCACATCATAAAACAATCAACAAGACAGAGGAGTCTGACTACTTGATTTCAACGTTACTTGATTTTAAAATTATAATAATCAAGACAGTATGATTCTGGTGTAAGATGAAGCAATTATCTCAGAAGAAAATGAAATATAGAGAAAACCCACAGTTACGTGGAAAGCTTACTTTCAACAAAGACACCAAAAGGAAAGTAGAATCTTTTCACTAAAGCATGCTGAAACCATCGTATATCCATGTAAAAAGAATAAAGAAGGCTGGGGATTTAGCTCAGAGGCACAGTGTTTGCCTGGCAAGCATGAGGTTTTGAGTTTGATTCCCGGTACCTGAAAAAAAAAAAAGAATAAAGAGCTACAGCTCCTAATTGATATGACCTCTAAAACTTCACTTGATATGGTTCACAGCCTCATACTTTAAAAAGGTCTCTAAAATAAAACATCATGTATCTTCCACAGTCTTGGTATAAACAAAAATGTTTAGTCACTAAAAGTATTATCCATGAAATAAAGTAATGATAAAATATACTACATTAAAATTTTAAAAGTGGGCTAGGGATATAGCTCATTGGCACAGCACCTGCCTGGCAATTGTGAGGTCGTGAGTTCGACTCCCAGTACC
>NW_004955403.1:17009375-17153334 GCF_000276665.1 Chinchilla lanigera
AAAGGCTGACTACTCATTAAGGAAATGCAAATTAAAATTACCATATGAGACTACTACACACATTCACTAGACTGGCAACACTTGAGAAAGCTAAGACCACACATTAGTGAAAGGTGGAGCAGTTAGAACCATCCTACACACAAAAGAAAAGCAAAGGCGCTACAGAGGAAAGGAACACGTATATGTTCTGTGTATGTTACAAGTGATGAGCTGCTATTAGTCATGAGTGAAGGTCCCAGACCACAGGACAAAGACCAAAGACAAAAGGAAGAGGAAGAGGGGGAAACAGTAAATGTGTGCATAATCGTGTGCACACAGAACTGTAGGTCCCTATCTATGCTTGCAACAGAGGAAGGAAAACACAAAATGACAAGCCGGATATGAAGGACAAGCTTCTGTTTTGTAGCAGGGAATGCCGGTTCTTGCTCTCAAAAATAATTCATTTTGTTCACTCATAATAAATATTGGGAGAAACCCGTAAGCCATAATTTTCAGAGTAAGATCTAAATGGTGGAAGTCTTTTGTGAAAACCAAAAGGAGTATCAGATTAATCAATGAAAGGAACGATTTCACTTATATTAACAAATATATTTCCTCTTGTTAAATTCTCTTTACTGGAAGCTGCCGCATGGATTTGTCTTTGGCATTAGAATAAACTGCTGCTCATCTCTTCCCAGGAGAATAGTATTCCTGTCCACTGTGTTCAGTAAAGAAATATTGGGAACAGCTTATCAGATTACACAGCATTACTAAGTGCACACAGCTCTCATCTGTTTGCTTTTCAATCAGACCTTGTGTCTTTTGCCAGATATAAATCAGCTTATACAAAGGAGCTTTTGAATACAAAGCCAATGACACATTTTTCCTGGAGGTCTTGTTGCAATCTTTATTTGATTATGAAATACAAACACTCACTGTAATCTACATGGATAAAATGTGCTATGTTTCTATAAAATAAATGATACATGTCAAAATGTATTCAAGATATTCAAGTATGCAGCATCACCCTAAATTGAAAAACTAAGCAGCAGTATATTTTGTAACCTATTCCAAATTATGTTGTGTAATTAGAAACATGGTCTCCAGCTCAATTCCAAATAGTGCTGGAGAAGCTAAAATCCTGCTCTGTGTGTGAATCCACAGAGGGGGAATTGTGTTGGGGAGAGAAATGAAGGGGTAATGGACAGTGTACAAGAGATAATAAAACTCTGCCTTCATAATATCCGGATCAGTGGTTGGGAAATATCACCAAATATTTTGGAATTGACTTCATAGTAAAGTTGTAAATTACTTTATGTCATTAAGTTTCAGTATCTTTAGTCATTAAATAATAATATGGTTGCATTTTTATATCTAATAATATTTATTTAGTTGTTTATTTATTTTTAAGGTACTGGGGATTGAACCCTTGCTCATGCTAGGAAAGCACTGTACCACTAAGATAGGAAGTGTGATCAGCATATATGGTGGATATTTACATTTTCTAAAAACTATTACAGTAAAAGACATTTTGCCATTAATACCCCCACACACACTCCCCCTCGCTGTGGACACACATATCCCTTTTTTCTTGCCACTTTCTGAAGCAGTTCTGGAAGTCTTATTTATCAGATCTGGCAGCATGCAACTTCTGGCTCTTCCCCAAAGTCAAAATGACATAAAAGGTAAACATTTTTAATCTATTCAGGACCTTGAGGCATCCATGACATTTCAGCTCAAGACCCTCAGAAAAGAGGACTTCCAGAACTGCTCCAGAAAATGGCAAGAATGACGGGATAAGTGTGTTCAGAGTGAGGGAGAGTAATCTGAGGGAGGTTAATGGAAATGTGTCTTTTACTGTAGTACATTTTTTAAAAATTTAAACATTCACCATGATTTTTTATCATGCCTCCTGCATCCCCAACCCTTATTATTTTAATATGAAATGAATATTCTATATAGGTAGCACATATACACTTTCTACTTTGCCATATTTTTAAGGACTGGCTACAGCATAAATAAAAATGTGAAGAAAAATTAAATAGAATTAGATGCCTCAAAACATTTTTACAAAGCATCAAATTCATGGTTCAACAATTTTTCAGTGAGTACCTACCATGTGGCAAGCACAGCACGGGGCACTAAGCTGTAGAACAATGAATAAATGGAGCTTAGGACAAACAGTAGGTGGGGAGGAAGGAACAGGAGGAGCTAGCTGGTTGCTTGGTTGGATACTCAAGCCTGTAACAAATCACAGGTTGGAGAGAAAGCGAGTACTCTGTTAGGACAGAGCTTTCAAAAATGAGCACAATGCTCATAAGATATGCTGTAATATGGCCTTAGACGACACACAAAAAAACTTTTATTTTACTGATTATGGTTTATATATTTTTTATCTTGTAACCAATAAAGCAAATAGTATTATGCATAAATTTAGAGATGACAGGCAAGCAACTTAAAATAAACGAATTAAATTAAAGCCAACTTAAGGAAATATTCCATAATAATAACACTATTAGCCTCAGAGAACCAAAAACTAAGAAGATGACATTAAAGTGATTGAAGATGGAAAAATATAAAAGAAAAAGGTAAATCTCCAATATCTATGCTGCCACTCTGCTTAGTCCATGAGTCTTCCCATGATTCTATAATTTTTACTTTCTTAGATTGGAGAATAAATCACTTGAAGAATTACATATATCCTCATATACCCCAGGCCAGTGTTCTTTAAACATGTGGGTGTCAAACACTTCTCAAAGTGTGGACAATAAATAACTCTGAAAGCTTCATAGGGAAAAAAATAGCACTGGAACAAGGGACACCATGAAGCAACAACCATTTATTAAGCACCTACATTGTGCCCTACTCTGTGCTAACATGAGTTCTAATCTTTACAACAACTTTGAGAGGTAGGGTGTGTGCTTCCCCTAACTTTACCTCTAAGAAAACTGAAACTGTCAGTTTTAACAACATAAAACTAATGAGAACATATGTACTTAATGCAGACAAAGTAATTCTTGAAGTATAACACAAATAGAATTATTGACAATCTCATGTATAATCTAAGATTGTCTTAGCGGCTATACAGTACATAGGGAAGAAAATAATACAAGTCCTTAAATTCTTCTTTAGATTAATTTTAGACTTCCTTAAAACAGGAAAGTCCATAACCACAAGCTTATGTGTTGACCCCACATGCACTCCAAAATTTAGGTTAACCTAAGAAGATAAATCATATAATATTAAAACAGAGGCAGGTTTTTTTTGATAGGTGTAAGTACAATAGAATCATTCTACCAAAAGCAGAAGAATAAGAAGAAAAGCACAAAAGGGAGAAATGAAATAACATAAAATAAGATAGCAGAAAAAGGTCAAGGTGAGTAGACTCGTTCCTTGAAGAGCCACCTCACGAGGAGGCCCACCTGGAAAGGAACTGAACCTCCAGCCGCCTTCAGTGGCCGTCAGCCTGCAAAAATGAGTGAATACGCCTCTGTCCTTCTCAGCTTCCAGGGGTCAGGGGCCAGACATAGGATGCGCCCTCTCCAGATTCCTCACCCACAGAATCTGTCTGCAAAACAAATTGTTTTAATGCCACTAACTTCGGGGGAAATGGTATATGCAGTTATAGTAACTGAAATATACACAATAAAGAAAATATTAATGATAAATAAATCAGAATATAAGCTATTATTGAGGTCTGGTAAAGGGCATGTAGGAGTACTTTCTATTATTCTTTGCAACTTCCTAGAGACTTAAATTTATATCAGACTTGAAGAGGTACACAGAGTGACCAGAGCAACCACTTGTAAACAGTGCAAATGGAAGTAAAAATATAATGAAACCATCTTACACAGAGCTTAGCCAGATACTGAAACCCAGCAAAATTAATTCCTATCATCTTGGTTTGAAATCCTGTATCATTTTTATCGTTTTTGTGTTATTTTCTTTTTATCCCTGTTGTTGTTATTGTTTTTTTCTTTTTAAAAAGAATAAGAAAAAATATAAAACATATTTTCATTAGATTTCTATGTAAAGGATGCGCTTCAAGAAGAAAGATGTCACCAGAAAGAGGTATAAGAACAAACTGTGAGGGAAAAAAACCCAAGATGTATTATGTACATGTATCAATTCCCCACAGTCAATATAATATTTATTTACTAATAAAATAAAATACTCATTAATAGAATCATTATTATTTACAAATAAAAACTCTTGTGAACATGGTAATATAAAACCATCCCGAAAGGACTGGTTGACCCGGAAGTCTGCCGTCATCCGTCAGCCCCTTCAGGGAGTGTCTCAGTAAAGACAAACACCAGGTTCAAGGTAAAATACAGCCACATCTGGTTGGTCAAAGCAGGGGTACGAAGATCCAGCTGTTCTGTCCTCTGGCACCGCTTTTGGGCAACACTTTTGCTCCCAGCGCAGGCTGGTGAGACTGTGTTAAACCTGCACTGTAGCTTTTAACTTCTCCCTCTATTTTTTCTGCTTCCTTTCTCTCCCTTACACAAGTTTTGAATTCCAGAGTACTCCTAAATAAACATCCTTCACTGTATTAAAGGATGGAAGGAAAGAAGCAGGGAAGGAGAGAAGGGAGGAAGAAAAGGAAGGAGAAAGGAAGGAAGGAAGGAAGGAAGGAGGGAGGGAGGGAGGGAAGAAGGGAGCAAAGGAAGAAGGGAGAAAAGAGAAGGAAGGAAAAAAGGAAGTAAATTTGCTTTTAAAAGAAGGGAAATAAAATCATATAAATAATTTTTGCAGATGGGATCAAAATAAAGAAGTAAAATATTAAATATTAAGGATGCAAAAGAAACTATAGGTATATACATACAAAATATATTAAAATAGTAATAAAATACCACTTTACACCACTTAAATTTGTTTATCTTGAACAATTTTGTGACTAAATATGTACCAAAATTATTCCATCCTAATGAAAAATTCTGACCTCACTAGTAATCACATCCTAAAGGATCACTAATAATGTAAAAATTAAGTTGTGGTAACACTATGAATGGTTTTGCAGCAGTTAAAATGTAAGGTTGATCTATATGCATTTTATGGAAAGACTGCCAATATATTTTTAAGTAAAAATATTAGTGATGCCAGGCATAGTGGTACATGCCTGTAATCCCAGCACTCAGGAGGCTGAGGCTGGAGGATCACTGGGAGTTCAAGACCAGCCTGAGTTACAAAGTGAGCTCACTGCCAGCCTGAACTGCAAAGGAAGACCCTGTCTCAAAAAGACAAAAAAAAATTAGTAAGTAAAATATTTATAAATGGATCATATATGTCGTTTAAAAAGCAATACATTTATAGCTACGTATGCAAATATATGTAAGCAGAAAAAAGACTGAAAAATTGTATACTACAATAACAGTTCTTACTTCTGGGGGATAAAATGAAACTTGAGTAGGACATAAATATCCTTAACTTTTTACTTCCTCTTCTCATAGTGTTTAAAATTTTAACCATGGAGATTTATTTATTCAGAGTTCAAGTAAAAAAAAAAAAAAACAAGAAATAAAATGTCTTAGTTATGTAATACTTGATTAGTGTATCCCTGATAACATTCATCATACATACATTTCCCTCTTGGTAACTTCTTTAGGCCAAATTATTTCTGTGAACTATACAATATATTTCCAATAACAGCATGCATGAAAGGCCATTTGAATTTTTTTTCTCTTCTCTTTGGCCCTGCTTCACCAGGCTGACTCACGAATTACATTTACAAATGAAATGAATAGAAATGTACTGCTATTTTGTGAAATGAATAGGTATAGAGTCTAAGGATATAAGGAAACAGACCCTCATGTAGTTTGATTTATAAGAGATTTGAAAAACTCCAATTCTGCAATTACGGCAAGATAACTACTGTACCAATCTGTGAATGTCTTAGTGTCACACAGTAAAAAAGATTCAGTATTTAAGGTGGGAAAACCTTAAATATATGACTTTTGGTGCACTACTTCACTTTCTTTATGTTCTTATTAATAATGTTTTCTAATTATGTAAATTCAGGCAAGTTATTTAACTTTCCTTGTCTTCATTTTTTTCTTTTTTACAGTGGAAAGGATAACCATGCCTTTCCTCAGGCAGTTGATTTGAAGACCGAATAAAGTCACTGTACAAAAAGCCTTTGTCATTTGTAAAGCATTCTAAAGAATCAGTTAACATGGGTAATAGGATTTCTTGCAGTTAAAATTGTGAGGGAAAAAAAACAAAACAAAGATGAAGAGAAATTTGTGTGTAAAACAGATAGATCAAGACCCTTTTTAAATTCAACATTTATGGTGTTTGCTATAATTCTAGATCAAGGAAACAGACATCTGGTCTTTTGTCTTTTGTTATTTTATGAATGTAATTAGGATATTATATACAGTATGCCTTAATGTTCTTTCTAAGTGAGATTTGCTATTTATAAGGAGATTTGGGGGGAGGTACTGGGAATTGAACTCAGGACCTTGCACTTGTCAGGCAGGCACTTGTGGCACTGAGCTATATCCCTGACCCCTAAGGAGATTTTTCAATTTATACTTTTTTCCTTAGATTATCCTAACTCAATAGTGTATCGTATTACAACACAAGGGGGCAGTATTTCTTTTTAAAAATATCTCTGTCATAAATTCACTGAGCTGGTAAAGGAATATCTTTGAATATGTCAAGATTAATTCAGCATCCATGTGAAATCTAACTTACAGTCACTGAGGAAAAATCATGTTACTGTATTTCTAATAACACTTGAATAATTCTCAAAACAAGAAGTTCATGGGTTAACACAGCTGTAGGAATGGAATACTGCCAACCAGAACTGCAAAAACAATCACCTAGTTCTGGCGCCAGCTACTCAAGCTGTCTTCAAGCTAGAAGCAGGCTAGGGAGCATATTGCCATTTCAACAGCAGCAGCAATTAGTAGGTGCAAAAGAAACAAAATCAAGTGTTACTTCACCACCCTAATAGGGTCCATTTGGGAAATGTCAAGTAAACTAAATTGTTGTTTCCTTGGAAACAGGCAGTAGGAATCCTTCCAAAGAATTCCCCACTCCATGCTTAACGCACTCACTTACAGAAGTTTCAGTGTAATATATACAAGTACAAGAGATATATAGCTCAATGCTTCTTTTTATGGTAGTTCTAATGGCATTTTATTCATAGGTCAAGTCATCGGTCAACAAGAATAACCTTTCAATGGGTTGAGAAAGTAGAATACATAATACTACAGTCTGCGCTAAAACTACTACTAACTGAAATGATTCTAAATATAGGTCAAATGGTAGAGCAGAACAGCACCTCTTTAAGGCAATGTGGTATTATTTATAGCTGCTGCATTTTCACTTTGCCAGGCTATCTTAAACTTCATTTAGCTCACTATTCTTCTCACCAAAAGTGGGAGCTATGTATCAGCTCTGAAACACAGGTTAAACAAATAGTAACTGCTGGGTTGGAGCCAAAATTAATCCTAGGCGAGCCGGGGATATAGCTAAGTGGCACAGGCACCTGCTGGTAAGTACAAGGTCCTGAGTTTGATTCCTGATACCAAAAAAATTAAAAATAAAAAAACAAAATTAAACCTAGGAAGTCTAACTTCAGAGCCACTGCTCTTAACCACTGTTTTCCCAAGACTGAGTTCTGATCCAGTATTCACGCAGCCTGGGCTCCAATCCTCCACTGCACTGTATCGGGGAGGCTGGGCAAAGACTATCTCATTTGTCTCTTACGATCTCCTATACTTCAGTCCTTCAGCTCACCAGCATGACCTCCCAAACAGGAGTTGGAGTGGGGCAATAAAGAAGGCTTTTCTCAGCTCAGTTATCATGAAACAACAGTAGCAGGAAAGCAGCTATTAGGTGGAGGCAAAGGGTAGGATTTTGTATTTTTAGATACCTACCTTCACTGGTCACTGATGCCAGCAAAGAATAGTTGTTTATTAATATCTGAGATACATCTAGTAAGACAGCACTTTAGGTGTTAAATAAAATGTATGTCTTATCACTTATTTGCAAACAGACATACATCACAGAAGGCTACATACATGCTGGTAATTTAATGTGGAACAGGGGATCTGTCACTAGGCTGTGACAGAGGATCTAAATGTATAAATGAGTACAAAGGACCGAAAGGTATAAATGTGAATTCCACCCATGACACCGCACAGTCTCACTTTAGCTAGTTCCAATATTTCCACGGGGACTTAGAAAATGTGTCAGCTTTGAGAAGCTTCATAACATAACAAAAATCACAGGTTGCTCTGAAGACACGCTGACTACAATTGGCAAGTTTCCCATTAAAATTTCTTGAAAATTAATGCAAAAGACTGAGATATTATTAGGTAATCTTACAATCATTTAAAGATGTCTCTGGACATTTTCAATGAAGGGCAATTTAACGTTAAATTATACTCTTTCACATTCATTATGAGTATTAAAATTAATTCTTACCAGCATAATTTCAAATGGAACATGCCTACAAATTGAAGGAAATACTTCCTCCATCTAATGCATTTCAATAGTATCTTTAGTCCTTGGAGATTTTCCAACATGAGGTCAATTTATTTCTGTCGTATTTCTAGATGGCCCACAGATGTTGCCAGAGGATTGTATGCAAAAGCACCATTATTTCCAAACATACAAAAAAATAAAATGCAAAGCAAAACTGTCTCAAAACTGCTAGAACTTCAGAGCCGAAATCAATTCCAGTGCTTAAAAAAATCCATGGAGTAGTTTTTACGTGGAATTTTAAAATCTTTATCATTTATTCTTTATGGATGAAGTAACAATGTCATCCAGCAGGCTCTATAGTTATGACTCATGATTAAGTCTTCTCCCATAACATAATCGCTATTGTGAAAGCTATAAATTTTAGAAAACAAACTTCATTACAGCTGAAAACTTTTCTTTTCTATCACCTTAATAATTTACTCCTTTTTGTCTGGTGCATATGTGAGGCATGAACAAAGTATATATATATATATAAAACATTTATTATAGTGAAAGACACATTGCCATTACCCCTCTTCACTTCAAATACACTTATCCCATCACTCTTGGCACTTTCTGAGGTGGTTTGGAAAGTACTCTTTCACGAATGTCTTTACCAGATGTGATCAAAAATTTGGGGAAGGTTGCTGCTGAATGCCATCCGACAGAAGGCTTATAAAAACATGATGTATCTTCATCCTCCTTATTCAGTGCATTTGGCACTGTGCAACTTCCGGCTCCTCCCCAAATCAAAGTGACCACAAAAGGTAAATGTTTTTAATCAATGTAGAACATCAAGACAGCTACAAACAGCCCTTCACACAAACCAGTAGCTCCACCAAAAGTGGTCCCGTCTGATCATTCTACAGAGTAAAGATACATAGTAATAGAAAATTTTGCCATTCAGTTTCATGCTGTATTTTCCTACAGAAGCAAAGAAGTAATCATCTTACCTATGACATAAAAACTGAAAGAATTTTACTCCCTCACTACTATAATAATCTTTCAAATTACAGAAGTCAACAAAATTTTAATGATCTTAAAGATTTGCAAAAAAACAGTGATTCATTCATTCATTCATTCAGTTTTTTTGAGTCAGCATCTCACTATGTAGTTCAAGTTCAAGCTGCCTCTGCCACTATGGCCTCAAACACACAGAGATCCTCCTGTCACAACCACCCACGTGCTGGGATTATCAACATGTGCCACCATGGCCAGCTCGGTATCTTTATTTTTTTAAGAGCAATATAGGACTAAAACAATACCAAACATTCACTGAATTTTTCTCTGAAATCCACTCTGATCTACCAGTTCTCAAAAGGCACATTATCTCAGACCAAGAGCTTTTCCCAGAGTCATAAGCGAAACTAAAAAATAGAATCCCAGATAGTAATAGCATAACAAGCAAACTAACTCTATTTGTAACAAAATTAATTTAAAAAGTTGTTTAGATTGGTTTTTAGCTTCATTTCAGCTACATTTAAACAACAACATAAAGCAAAAGTATATCCAGGCAAGAGTAATCAACTTTAATAAACTTCAAAAGCCATTTTGAATTTTATTACCTTATTCTCATCTTCAAGACTGTGCTATATTTTCTCTTAAATTGTCATGTTTGAAAGGAAGAAAGGAAACTAACATTATTATGCTCTAGCAAAGTGCCAGAAAATGTGAATTATCTAATTTAAAAGTCATAACATCCCTGTAAGGAATGTCTTATTTCCCAGAGATTTCTGATGAGGGACTTCACATTTGAAAATAATGGTACTATGCTATCTATTGGTGGGACTTGGGAGAAAAAAATCTTTCCATAGCACATTTTCTAAACTCTTTATGTAGAAAAAAAATGCCTGAACCAAGTGATTAATTCAGACTTCAGAAGCCATGGGATGGGAATGGGATGGGAAGCCAATACATACTGAATGCCTACAGAAGTCTCATCTGGAAATAGGGACCAGAGGCAACACAAGGTCCCTGCCATTAAGGATTTATAATATAGAACATGGACAGAAGATTACTTAAGAGTAAAGCACTTATCTAAGTTTCCATATGAATCTGGTCCCAGACATGTTCTCTTGCTAATCCCAGTTTCTCCCAAATACCTCCTGAGTATAGAAACTAGAACCAGTACCAACCAGCCTTACTCCCTGGCTTCGATGACATTTTCTTCCAGATCTCTTCCTTATCAATATGACAGGCCCCTCTCTGAGCGCTGATCCTTCACCGTTGTAGGGGTCCAAGTCCTGTTCCCTAATTACAGGAGAGCGGAATCCAATTACATGAAATCAAGGCTTTCTGGACTAAGTGCACAGATGCTTGCTGCTGCCGCTGGTACTGTCCTCAGTAAATGTGGCTCTGTGGTATCATTTGAGTAATACTAGAATAGGTCCTTTTCCAGTTGCCAAGGAGCATTTATCTGCATTTAACACTGCCTGCCACGCCATGATCTAGTCATGCTTTTCATTTGGTCTAGGACAGGGATGACAAATACATGCAAGATGTGCATTTACTCATCCTCCTATGCACAGCAGGCTTGAGGTATCAATCAGAGCACTATCGCCAAGTGAGTGAGAGCATCATCTTAGGATGTCGTCCAATATGGTGCTACATCTATCTACTGAAGGAGGCTCCCAGGCACATCGCTAATCCAGAGACTGCTGCCTTCCCATCATCCTTGGCTGAAACAGCCCTCTTCAAACGCAAATACCCAAATCCAAAATGAAAGTGTCATAATATATTCCAAATGAGGACAGTGGTGTTGCTAGTTAGGGAAAGAAGGAATCACCCCAGCTAACCCCAGACTAACACATACAATCCACAGAGAGCTGAAGCTCATTGTCAGACCAGATCTACTGCCTTCCTCTAAATCCAGAACTCTAATCTGACTTAAACACTTCCAGCTCAGGAGATTAAAGGTAAGGAATGGTTCTGGGGCAACTTTGGGGAAGAAAGCCCAAGGACAGCAATGACAGCTGCCAATTTCCCTCTTGGGGAAGCCCCCATCACTGAGACAGAGAGAGAAAGAGAGGGAAAGAGAGAGAGAATCTGGCTCTGTCCAGCCCCCAATCCCATTATATTGTCCTTGCCAGGCAGGAAAACCTATACTAAAATTAAAAGTGTAAACATGTAAAGTTTCCTCTCTTCTTTGTTTCAGTGTTCATGGGCTAAACAACCAGTGGTACATGAATAGCTATAATGGGACTTCCTCATCCTCCGTCAAGAGACTGTTATGGACCAGTCATTCATGTACTACTGTTGGTTCAGAGGCACCCAGCAGAAAGACAAGCAGATTACAGCCCCATCATGAACATAGTAATTCCTAGTAAAATCATCATCATGTGAAGATAAGCAAACCCAAAACCAGCACATCAAAATCTTCAGAAATGATCAAAGTATGCCATATGCATGTTTAAATGTGCCAACGTGAAACTCATTATCCTGTATAATGAATATGCACTAGTTGAAAAAACAACAGAAACTTCAGTAAATGAAAGGCAAAGAATTGCCTTTTTGACCCCATCTCCCAATCTCCACTTCATATTCTGTGAATTAGCAGCACCTGCTCTCCTTTAACATAATAGCCTCCCTCCTGCCGTGGTGACTAGTGGTTCCCCTGGAAGGCTCCGCATGGCCACTGCCTTCCCTCCTTCATGCCTTTGCTCAAATAACACCTGCTCAAAGAAGCGCTTTATGAGGAGCTACTGAAAACTATAATCTATTTCTCATTGCCGCTCCACCTGGCATCTACCATCCCCCTAACTTTGCTTTGTTATTTACGGCATTTATCTTTTTTTTTTTTTTTGGAATCAGGAATCGAACTCAGGACCTCACACTTATCGGGGAAGGCCCCATGAGCTATACCCCCAGCCCCTCATTTTTTTTTATCTTTTTAAGCTGTAATATTTAATTTGGGCAGAAAATAGTTAACATAGAGAACATAATATTGTTCTATACAAGGGTCTTCTTGAGACCTAACCCCTGGCTGGTCTGGGAGTTTGAATTTTGAACTGCTGTCTATTTCACTAACAAGGTTATTTTGTATGTAGGGCACTGAGCTCTGCTTGCCTATGCTGTTTGTGAGGATGGATTTATGGTGGACACCTGCTTTGCTCCAGAGAGTTCGGAATCTTCGTAACTGTGACTGGTTACACAGGCAGAGTACTGCATGACCAGCTGCAATAAGTGCACAGGACTTGAAGTCTCCAGTGGGATTTGCTGGGAAGGCTCAATGCCAGCCAGTGCACCTGGGTGCTTTTCATCAGTACAGGAAGAAGCAAGTTCTGTGTGATGCTTTTAACCTCCCACTGGCCTTCCCTTATGTCAAGCAACCTCTGGGAGAAAGACCTTTAGAGGGCTGCGCCTGGACTCATCTAGACTCTGACTGCAGTCTCTTTGTCCTTCCAGATCCTGGTATGTAGCCATATCTGGGAATAAAGCCACCTTTAATACCTGAGACTCCTTACAGATCGCTGAAATATGAATGATCATGGGACTCTTAAAAAATTATGTTGGTTGCTTATCACATTTCCTTCTTCATTAAAATTAAGCTTCTCAGGATAGGGATTTAAGAATCTCTTTAGCTTACCGATACACCATGTAGCAATAAAAATACTTAAAATAAAATCCCTTTAGCTCATTGTTGCAGCCCCAGAACAACGCCCAGAGCATAATGAGCGTTCAATAAACATCTGTTGAATGAATGAATGAGTGAGAGAATAAATGAAGAATAAGGCTGATGTTCTCCAAGGAAACAAGCTTGCTCTAAAATAATAAATAATTACAACACCTGTTTATATTCACAAAGTACTTTAAAAAGACATTTTGTCTATAAAAAAAGAACCGTGTGAATGTGGTGTGAATACTAGCAGTCCTAGCTACTCAGGAAGCTGAAGCAGGAGGATCCCAAGTTTGAGGCTAGCCTAGGCAACTTAGGGAGACCTTGTCCCAAAATAAAAAATAAAAAGGGCTGTGGATGTAGCTCAGTGGTAGACCACTTTCTGACCACATGTGAGGAGCTGGGTTCAATCCCAGGGCTGGAAAATAGTGAGGAGGGAATACATTCTTTTATCAGGAAATTTGTTTATAAATGAAAGGCAAAAGCTGAACTACAAATATTATGGTGACAGTGAAAAGCTGATTGCTTTCTGCAGAAATACCACAAGCATGAGTGATATTAACTTGAGAAACTCTGTTCAAACTCAGTGGGAAAAAATAAACATAGCAAAGTTAAAAGGAGTTTAAATTTCAACCATCAAAAGTAGAAACATGCAAGGAGCAAAAGTCCCAGTATCTGCACCATACATATAAGTTGGCTCACAATATGTAATTATTGAATAAGTTACATGAAATAAGAAAACAATCTGACCAACATCAATATCTCCTCCTCAAATATAAAAGCAAATTGCATGTTTTAAAAGAAAAGGTAATGACACAAGAATCCACTAGATGAGGAAGGATAGGTAAGGACAACAAAAGAACACGTCCAGAGATCCAGTAATGAGGAGAGTATGACAGTTACTACCTCTTCCTAAAACATTCACTCAAGGAAATAGTGCTGCCGCTTAAAAAGTTAACCAAATATCAAATTCAAATAGGAGAATAACCAGGACCAACATAAAACTATGACAAAATATAAGGCTTTCTATTAAATTAAGGGTCAAAACAAGGATTTAACTATCACAACTTTATTTAAACATTGGTCCAGATTTCCTTGAACCTCTGTCAGTTGTGGGACATAAGAACAAAATGAGACCTTTATTTCACACAACTAAATAATTGGAGATTACAAAGTGGGCTAAAAAGATGCTAATTAAAATTGTTTTATCACATAGCTTGACAAATATGCTTATTCACACGAGTGAAGTCCTTGTCTCGGTTTCTTCTTGATGGAGTGCTACCGCTCACCAACTGAAAGTAGTTAGAGATCCTCCCATAGTCTAAACCCTGCTTGTTTCCACCTACTTACCAGCTCTGATGGCCAAGAAAAAAAATTTCAAACTACAGGAAAGTATCAAAGACAATTATATTTAATAATTAATGTACATGCCTTGGGATTATATTGATGGGATAGACACATGTGGAAGGAGTAATTAGATAAAAATGTACACAATTGATAAATTACTACAGATTTATTCCATAAATTATTACTTAATTTTGATGAAATCATCAATAACTCCGTTATGGTGAAGACTTTCACATAGTTTGTGTTCTATTGACAGTAACACCAACTTGGACTATATTCCTGGAGTCATTGCAGGTCTTAGGTCAATTTTTGATAATTTAATTTGAAGAAACTTCATTGTGCTGTGAGAATAGAAACTGAAAGTATCAATAAAAACCTTAAAGCAAGTTAGGATTCAGAAATGTCCACGATTTCTCCATATTCTGTTCAAACATTGTAATGGATCCCGTATCTCAATTTATCATTACAGACAATGTTGCAACATACTCATTTTTATTGTGGTAACTTATAACACACCTTTTGCCACCTTTAAATCAATATCAGATGCCAAGAATTGTATTTACTTTCAAACACAGTATATAGATCTACCTCCCTACAAATTTAAGCCACTATGAACTGTTTCATGTCACAAAATATTCCTCAGCTGCTACATGTAACCACTATAAGCGTGGTGTTAATTTATAAATTCACCTCGAACTATGAATTACAACTTGAATAGAAGCAAGAAAATGGATGCTTAGCTCAAGACATTCTATGCAAAAATCTATTTTTTTATGTTATAAAGTCAGGAAAGTTTTCTTCATTAATTAATATATCTCATTTTATGACCATGAGCTACATTGCTCAAAGCTTCCTTTTACTCCAAAGAAGTTTCCATCCATGTTGATAGTAGTACAGTTCCCAGAATTTCACAGATTTTTGTTTCAAGGGCATCAGATAGGAGGTGGGGAAGACATTTCTTATTATAAACTCTTTGGTCCTAAACAACATTAGACTGAAAAATGAGCATTTAAATTTATAGCTATATCAGCAATGAGTACAGAATCTCAAGCAGCAGTGATAGTTCTAAGCTCCTTAATAAATTAATTTTTTGTGTGTGCGCCTAAGATAATAAGGGCCTTATAAAGGATGTATCTCAAGCTGAGAGCCTCTTTGGCAGTGCTAACCAATGTATATAGACAGAAAAAACTGAATTATAAAGTTTGGAAAGAAGAAAGTGGAAGTATCATGACTACACACAATTCTCTGCCTAGAAAATACAATTATATTGGCAGAAGAGCTATGAGAATTATTTAAATAACCTTGTCAGTGAGAAATATTGTTTTGAAAGGCATTGAACAAAGGCATAACAAGCAATAAAAATATTTTTTAAATGTCATTCACAAAAGCAATAAAGACAACAAAACCACATTGAATACATATGAATAAAATGAAGAGAGTTATATAAAGAAAAGTAAACAACACCAGTAAGTAGTATAAAAAGAGACTTTACTGGAGAAATAACTAATGTTGAATAGTGTGCTAAGCCATTCTGTTTTCATCTTGGTTAAAGTAGAACTAAGTTCCAGGACTCCTCTTTTCTATGTGGTTCTGAGTTAGAATTCACTCAAAGAGGTACAGGCTGCACTGGATTGGGGGTGGGGGGTGAAAGTGAACCAGCAGCTGTTGCTCTTTGAAGCTAATAATACTTACTTGCAGAGAGAGATACAGAATTCCATTAAGTTCCAGCTTGTTTTCCCTCTTCTGATCCATGTCCAGCTTTTGTCCTAATTGCTGACAATGGTGACCAATATTCATTCCAGCTAATCCCCAGACACTTAGATGTTGTCTTTGCATAGCACATGAACTTTACAGCCATAGTTGGGAGGAGAACACATTCCCTGAGGAAAAGAGCAGACCTCCTACATTCACAAACTAAAGCTCAAAAAAACCTCTGAAATCAGGTAGCAATACATTTGTTTCATCGATGAAAGAACTGATGCCCAGTAAATACGGGGTCATATATTGCTGTTATAGCTGCTCCAGCACCTGAAATCCCATTCTGTCCAGAATGATTCCTTCCCTATACCCTTTCTACATTAAATCCACTTGAGAAACAGCCTCTGAAGCCGCTAAATCTTCACTTATAAACTGACCTCAACACAAAGAAGGAAGAGGGCAAAAGCAGAGTCCTGGTCACCTTGACTCTTGGCACCCGTGCTGCTCCTGTCCATGGAACACACTCAAGAAGTCCTGATCGGGGCTGGGGATTTAGCTCAGTGGCAAAAAGCGCCTGCCTGGCAAGCGCAAGGTCGTGAGTTCGGTTCCCTGTACCGGAGAAAAACCAAAAAAAAAAAAAAAAAAGAAGTCCTGATCGAGGGAAGAAAGGGAAGTGCTTATTAGCAACAGTTATTGGCAGCTTTATTCAGCAAAGCAAGCATTTATAAAATTAATTTTGTTGAATGTGTCACCCATCTGCTAATACATAAGTATTGATTTCTATCTATGCTAAGTATAAAGCAAGATAGTCTTATTCTGTGAAATTAAAGATTTGTTTTTCTAGTGTAACTGAGCTTTTTTTCTTTCATAATTAACATCATCATTAAACAGGAAGAATTTCTCTCTCTTTATTCATCACCAAGAGGCAAAGGTGTTCACTTACAATTAAGGATTAAAACGCTCTGAGATTGGCAGCCTGCTCCTCGCCTGAAGTGCCATTTCATCCACAGGGATGTGACTTTCAGTTCATGAAGCCACATTGGAACCATATGTTTCTTTATTTAAAGACACCTATTCACAAAAAGGTGACAGCAGCATAAAATTAAAATTTAAGAGTTCAGAATGTATTACGAGCAAAGGACCCTTCAAGGTCATGATTTTTTACCACATCTTGAACAAAGAGAATTTCCCTTGAGGCTGTCAGCCTGGTCAAACCATGACTGTCAAAATATCATCTTCTCTGTGTATGCTTCTCAGATTTATAGGAATTGTTCTGTGCTTAGTGTCCCAGTGTCACTGAAGTATAGATCTCAAAGATTCTCTACATCTTGCTAGGATTCTCAGAAGACAGCATCTATCAATGTGTTCTCATCAGTGACATGTGCATAATTCAGCTGCAAAACTTCGTTATTATTTAGGAGAATCCCATCAGCAGCTGTCCACTACATTTCTACAGCATCCACGGTCATTAGTCATAGAGGCAACGAGATCCTCCTCACTCTCCCATACAGGGAGTCTGCCAGGACTGCCACAGCCTGGACACTTTCTCCAGAAAGTAAGTTGTGACAATTGTTGGGCTCACCTCATTGTCTCTGGTTTCTCAGAGATAGTTTTCCTTCATCTTCTGATGCCTTAAAGACCATTAGTTCATATATATTTTGTCCATTTTTTGTTTATTTCAGACAAAATAGTAAATCTAGTCTCTCATACTTCACCTTAGCTGGAAGCAAAAGTCAGGAATCAGTTATTTTTTTTCAATCTGATGTGAATACCATCTTGGCATTAAAAAAAATAAGCTATGGATTTTGATGGGAATAATAAAGAAAGGTGAGCTGAGCTCAGATTGTATGAGGAGGAGAGGGTATTGGACATAGAAACTAAAAACCAGGAAGTCATCTAACACTATTTTTCTCTACCTCACAATTTTTTTTTGTAGGGATGGCTTGAAATATGGAGTTCAAGAACTTTAGGATTATGTCAAGGTTCAAATTTATGATTTAACATTTAAAACAATAAAAAATCCATACCACACTAAGACTATGCAGACTTTGCACCACAAATGGTAAATGTATATCACTCCACCTTCTTCATGGCTGGTCCTCAATAAACCGTCCTGAGGTCTACACTTGGAAACAGGCAGCTCCCTGCCACATGTTCCTACTTCTACATGGAGACATGGGCATAAATTGGTGAAAAATAAATTTATAGACACCCCTGTGCTCTGAATCTGACCCCCATCATCTCCTCCCACCATTCCCCTCAGTCCCTCTCAAGCTAGATTCTAAAACCAAACCCTGAAAGATGATTATCATTCTAGCTTCTACAATGACAGAAGTTACACTTCTTCTACACCTCTTATTTCCATTTCTCTAAAATGTGAAGCACCTGTAGGAATGAATCTGACCATATTTTAAGATTCCAAAACTGCAATGAACAAAAGGGGGCACTTGATGAAGTTTTTCATTAGTTGAGCACTATCTTCCAGTAATAAGAAACAATTATTTACATATCTGTGTTTTATTTATATAGATAGCAGGACTTTGGCCTAAATGCAGTGGCAGGCTAGATGACAAATCCTTGGTAAAATAATAGACACTGATTCATTCCAATGAGGAGATGATCTTCTCCAGTTCCTGCCCATGGTTAAATGAGCCAGTCCTTATCTCTTTATTCGAATAAAAAGTAGATTTCTGTCATCTGAATGTTAATCCATGCAAATCTCACAGATGTTATTTGAATGAACAGGAAGCTGTCAGCATGACTCCATTTAAACAGCATGCTGCTTGGACTTTTGTGCATGAGAGAGCAGGGCTCAAATGTGGCAGGTGTGGATATGTCAGATGACACACTGAGTCAGCTTGTGCTCAGAGGGGAGAATCTGATGATGCAAGCCGTTAAGAGAAAGAAAAAAATACCACAAAAAGTGCCCTCCTTGAAGCACAGCCTCAGTCATTAATGTACACAAGAAAAAAATAAGACCATGCTAAGAATTAGGGTGACACAGGATGTGCAAGAAGACAGCACAACCTAAAGAGCTCTGCTCTGCCCTTCACCCAAGAATAACAGTGCTTAAGATACTATTTCAGTATGAAGTAGCTTTACATAAGCATGAATGCCACCCATATAGCTTCTATATTGTTAAGTCCAAGTTCATGTCCAAAAATAAAATACATAAGCACCAACTCTTCCTCACAGCCTTAGCCATATTCAACTACAATCTCTGAAACTTTATCCTAAAGGTTTGAGTTCAGAAATTACCAAGACAATTATAACCAGGGTCTCGAAAAAATGCATGATTCTAGTAAAGGTTGCTGTCAAAAGTAGTGTCTGGTAAGTATAAGTTCCAACCACCCCTACCCCCTAAATAGAATTTACTCTCCAAATTCCTACTGGGTTAGCTCAAGTTAAGTTTGCCTCAGTTTCTTGCTTAGTAGTTTAGTCTGCTATCACAGCTGTCATGATTAATAAGGATTTTAAACCTGGTTAACTATTTGAAACTGCTTACTTAGGGAGAGATGAAGTCCTCTACTATTGGCTTCCTCTACTATTGGCTTCAGTCTGGAGTCTGACTAGGAATAATGAGATGGTCTGGAGAATTTATGACACCTGTTATGCATCTCAGCACTGCCTGCATTTTCCTGCTGACATCTGCTGTCTTTCGGCCTGAACCAGCATGGAGCTAAAATATGTACTGGGCATCAGAATGCATCTTGAAGCCAAACCCTAAAGTAAATGTTATCTCCAAGTCTACAGAACTTTGAATGACCCATGAATGGGTGTTAGGCAACCTCTACATCCCCAGTCTTAATGTTGTGTTTGGATGGTTTAGAACATACACATCAGCATGCACATTTTCATCAAAGTCTCTGGAGATCTGTAACCCAAAAGCACTTCAAGACCCACCGTATTAAAGCATGGTCCATTTGACCTGTTCCTGTCCTTCCTAGACTTAGTTTCCTTTTCTGCCCTTAGCATGAGAGGCTCTGAAATCTCAGAAGGTACTGTTAAGAGCATTTGTAAGCTAGAGAGAAATTTCAGAGCAAGTTTTACAATTCAACCACATCATTGAACTCCAATTTGTCCTTCACATTTACCACTGTGGTAAAGAAAAATCAGCAATTCATAACCTTTAATGATATGATACTCTGAAACAGCTCTTTAATGGATGTCTAGTTGATTTTTTCCCAGTTAAAATATTGCTTTCAAATTGCTCAAGATGCCAGTGGAGGGTACCAATTTTCAAGAATATTCTCTGCCCACAAATTTTATGTTTCTTCTCCTTTACTTTGTTTTGCGGGCTGTTTAATGTTACTGAGCTTAAAGATGGAAATAGCCAAGTTTGTTCACAGTTGATGTGGAAGAATGTAAATAAGTGCTAATTAACTTCTTTATTTGAACAGCCAACCTCAGACTGAGTTTGTGGCTTTATCACGTCACAATTCAAAGCTGGTCCCAGTTGTTACTAATTCCTGTTATCAGTTCCAATGATTGGATTATTTTTAGCCACTTTATTGAGGTAGAGATGACAAATAAAAATTGCATATATGTAAATTATGCAATGCAATGCCTTAATATGTGTATACAGTATAAGATGATGACCACAATCATGCTAATTAACATATTTATCATCACATAGTTATCACTTAAAAGATATTCTTAACAAATTTCAAGTGCAGAACATTATTAACTATAATTCCATGTCATATATTAGATCTCCAAACCTTATTTATTGGAAGTTTGTCTCTTTGACCAAAATCTCCCATTCTGCTCTCTATCTCCCATACTCTAGTAACCATCATTTTGTTATTTTTCTATGAATTCAATTTCTTTAGGTTGTAGATATAGATGATGCTATATTTGTCTATGTCTGGATTATTTTATTTAGTATAATGCCTTCTTGGTTTACTGATGCCGTTAGAGATGATAGAATTTCCTTCTTTTTAAAACTGAGAGCTAACTAGCCAGAAATAAAAAGAAAATAAATTACAATGTCAGATAAAATAGGAATGAGTTAAGGTGTGAAATTCTAGCAATATTTTTATTATATTAAAATTATTGATAGTATATTTTAAAAGTATACATTTGAAAACTTAACTAACAAATATTATTTTCCCTTTTAAACTGCATGAATAAATTAAATTACAACATTCAACAAATGGGATTTTGTGCAGTTAACTATTTTTGCTAGAAAAAAATCACAAAGGTAAAGGATATGTGTGTCAGAATTTGTACTGCTCTACCTTGTTGATTTTTCAAAAGAATCTCTCTCTCTCTCTCTCTCTCTCACACACACACACACACACACACACATGTGTGTGTGATTCCCCCCCTTATAGGAAACTGCATCAGCATTCAGCACACTGTTAGAACAAAATAAAGTAGGCTTTAGATGTGAAAGGAGGTGGACCATGGTAGGGAATGCAGTCTGTGCACTAATTTTAAAGTGAAATTAAAAACTAAAAGTAAAAAACAAAATGAGACAAAAGAAATCAAAACAAAAATAGCATAAGCAGAGTACTTAGGTAGGAAGCTAAGCCGGGAAAGGGGAGAGTTGTAGAGTTGTAATGGGGAAATATTCTGATACTCGGAGACTTTCATATGGCTGAGAGAAAATAAGGATAGAAAAGGAAGCAGCTGTCTCAGCAGCTTAGGTTTACCCTCCCCTCATCTCTCTGCAAACTTTCCCTTCCTGTTTCCACAGAACCTGTTAAAAAGCAGTTAGAAAATGAGAGATAGATGAGACAATTGTGAAAATGCAAGAGGAAAGAGAGGATATTGGGAAAAGAATTCCCCAGGGAGGAGAAGGCAGAAGGAACACAGAAGGCCGAGCCCAGAGGACTGTCGCGAGGTGATTATTCTGTCAGGGGAGATCCATCTGCTGCTCTGGCCAATGTCAGCCAAGCAAATACCCTGGCGTCCCTGCCCCCATATTCATGGTGGAGACGCTATGAACATCATCACAGTGATGTTAGGTAAGCATTTGCAAAGTAATATTCTTGATTAGACACTACTTTAGCAGGGGTCTCCTCCTACTTCCTGTCTTAATTGCATAGTTCTGTTGTTTCATAATTCTACACTCAAACAACTAACATTTGAAATGTTCATTTGCCTTCAAACACAAGCATGTGTGTGTGTGTGTGTGTGTGTGTGTGTGTGTGTGTTTATTATGGCTAGTTTATATTACTGAAAGTAAAAAATAGAGACGTTTTCTGAATTCCTTTTAAAAATAAGCAATGAAATAACTGAAAGTCAAATAGTTCCTTAACTAATAAGCACCTCAATCCCAAAAAGTAAGAATAAAGTGAGGACAAGGGTTGGTTTGCAGCATTCATTTCTGTAAAACAAGCCAGACCATATTAACTGGAACCAATGACCTTTACTATGTTAACAGGAAAAAGGAAGTCAACATCTCGGCATTGACAGTTTTGCTTGGAAGTCTCTCAGTAATTTTTAACTTAGTACAAATGTTTCCTGCCAGTCAAAATTATGTAATATTCTCAGATTAAATTATTCTCAGCAACTACATCTTGGAAAAAATTAAATCATTTTTAAGTACTTAAAAATATCTTAAGTTGATCTAACTACTAAATATTCCTTTTTAAAAGTCTTATAAATGGCTCCTAAATTGTTATATTAAAGCTACTGAGAAAGAAGACCAAGAAGTTCCTCCATTATCAAAAAATAAAATGTATGAAATAGTTCCTAACAGTTTACTACTAATAATTTCTTAAACCTGAAAGTTTCTAAAATTATTAAACTAATTTCATGTTGATAAGTTTGGCCTTTTTCTCGGCCACATGTCCAAGGCATTAAAAATACAATCAAGAGTCATTACCCCAACCTAGGTAATAAAATTTCATCCAGTTGGTGTGAAAATAAAACAATAAGGAAGTTGAAATGACAAGAAACACACAAAAAAGTAGCATAGCTCATAGCTCTTAAGAATATGGAGCTATGGACTCACACTACTAAGTTCAAATCCAAATTGCCACATTCCAGCAGTTTAACCTTAAACCAGTGACTGATCCCTCTAGTTTCATTTGTGAAGTGAGAACAATTAGATAGCATACCTCACGGAGAGACTGCCAGCATAAAGGAGAAAACCACAAAAAGAATTTAGCAAACAACTGCCATATAGGCATTCAGTAAGTGTGGGAAATCATTAGTATTATAAGTAGACTTAAACTCATTATTACTGCAAATTAAAATGAGAGATTTTATTTCACCAAATTACAGTGGAAAAATTAGACTGATAGTATCCAGCATTGGCGAGAAAGGCGAGAAAGTCAAGAAAGTGATACATACATACAAAATTGGGGGGAAATACGTATTGATTCTTCCTCTCTGGAAAAATGAGGATTCTTGAGAAGCGAAGAAAGTGAATTTTAGGAATGAAGAAAAATCTGTATATGCAGCATTGCCAAACTCTTTTTTTTCATCATCACCATTTGTTATACTCCACTTTGTGCAAGCCATACTGTAAGTTTTTCATTTATGTATAGTATCTGACAAACAAGGATAAGATCAAAGAAACTGAATATACAAAGACACTTCATCTTTGCATGAGCACTTTTTGCTAATCCAATAACACACAGAACTTTTTTTAAGAGAGCCCCTGTAGACCTTTAAATTGAATTTATATTTAATGAAATAACTGTATGTTACTGATTGGCTCTTTATTGCAAAGAAATCTGTAATATATAGCTCTCTCGCTCTCTCTCTCTTTTCCAAGACTTCATTCCCCTGCTTGACTCAGACTAACTTCATACAAGATGGTGAGGAAATTCCCTTAACCACAGCCTTTAAGGAAAATAAATCAAACATAAAAATAATAAACTGTAGCAGTCAAGGCATAGCAGAAAGAAAACTGCAGTCTATTCCAGAAGCCTGAATTGAGTTGTGGCATTTTGAGGTCTCAGAAAAACCTTTTAATTTGCTTAGGACTGTGAGAGGAAAAAGAAAAAATAATATATATATGTATATCAACCCCAAGTTGCTGTTTTAATTTCTAAAACAATTTTTTACTGCCACAGTGACTATGACAATACAAATGCTCATTCTTCAGAGCCCCGTGTGGTTCTCACTCTAAATCTCAGGGAAAGACCCTTGATGGATCCATGTTGTAGTGGGTCCTCCAGTGTTATTCTAGGAGGAAGGTTAGCAGTTAAGAAAGAGAAGGGTGTGATGTTTTAAGACCATCGAAGTTCTCCTTTAGAAGGAGAAGCGAAAGGGCTAAAAATGAAGCCAGAGGAATTAGTTTTGCTTTTTCATCTTTTTTATTTCCCCTGAAATAATAAATAGAAGAGGATGTAATTTGAAATGATAGGGCAAAATAAGCCTGGGAGTGGAGGTGGAAGAGAGCTCAAATGAAAAATCTATCCTTGACCCAAATCTAGTATACAAATAATCCCAAGGGCCTTCAATCTGGGAAACAGGAAGGAAGCACCGCAGTGATTGGGGTGTAGGAAAATTCCCTTTTCTTATTATTAATGCTCTAAGCACTGACCTGAGTGACTCAAAGGGTACATACTATTTTGCTGTCAAAGATTTGGTTCCCAAAACAAATTTGTTTCTAACTTGATAAAGATGTTGAAGTTTAGTTTTTTAGTTCGTTATGAATTCTGTTTTGTTTTGTTTTTTTTCATAAAACTGAAAAAAGGAAAAATGAGTGCAAGCTTCAAAGTGAGGTTATTGTCCCCTCCTTTCTTCCTGCCCTCCTCTTTCCTTCCAACACGTGAACAATGCTGCATTTCAACACATACCTCCTGCAGCAATCTAACTCCTTAACTCTTAATGTAGATTAGGCCTCTGAGGGCAGTGTGCAGAAACTTTGTCTCCAATTCTTGTCCACAAGACGTGGGACAACCTGTTCTAGGGGAGTTTGGGCCTTCAAGAATAGAGTTTTAGGTACTTTTTTTACCCTCGGAGAGCAGTATCACCTTTACTGTGATTTTAAAGACAATTAGAGTCCCTGCGCAAAGACACTCCCTCCTAGAATTATTCCTACTATCAGGCTACTGAAAGTGTCTCTGATGACTCTAAGTTTTCTAATGACTCATTTCTCAGACCAGAAAGCCCTCCGAGTAGCTCAAAGTGAATGTTCCGTAGAACCCCTGCATTCTCCAGGACTAATCAGAGAAACCCTGGGAGCAGCGTGAGGAGAACATCAAATGCTCACTGGGGTCATTATAAGTGGTAAATGTCTACCATTACTTGATTTTGTGGATGGTGAAATCTGAGAGAGTGTCCCCAAATAATAAATGGTGTTAAAAATGAATTAGCTAATATAACATTTTGACTTTTATATATTTTGAGATCCAGAAAATGTTAATGCTTGGTTTGATGTCAACGGAGCAAAGATAGATGTAGGTAATTTATAAGAAAGTAAAATTTTTCTTTTGCCTCTCCAAAAATTGTTTACTCTATCTTTTGTGGCTGCATAGACCCCTCAGCATTCAGTTCTGTCTTAACATCTCCTAATGGGCTGGGCACACATGTGTAATATCTTCCTCTAATTTGCTCACCTTAAATAGGATTTCCTTATTTACATACAACCTTACTTCACACTAACTTCTAATTAAAAGCGTAAGTGTTATGTTCTATTGCACTTTTTCCTTAAATAATTTATTACCAAGAAATTAAAATCCATTAAGCATGACTACTCAGTGATTCTAATATTAAACACTAGCATAATAAAAACAAGTTTATAAAATCCACAGTATTTTTGCAGAAGACCCTTTGCCAAGCTAGTGACCAAGCAATCTTCACCAGCACCCCTGTTTCAAATGCCTGAAGCAAAAATTAAAATTGTGTCACATATGAAGGCATATGCTATGTTCAGAGGACACAGGGAGAAATGCCCTGAACTCACTCTTTGCCTCAAATCAAGTCAATGGAATGTTTTATAGCTGGAATCAAAGAATTACAGACGTCTGGCATTACATCCTGCATTTTTCTTCTCTTTTGATAAAGCTTTGATGATTTTGTTTCAGAGGATGGCTGAATATAGTTAACTGAGATGGCCAGAATCCTGGTATGCTCAGACCTGACTCTTAAGGTAACTTCAAGGAACTGTTGTAAAAGAAGTTTTTATGCCTATTTCATCTGGGGAAAAAAAGCTTAAAATTATTCAGGATACAAATTCCGGTGAGGATTAAAGAATGCATTTGACGAAAGGTGTTTCTTATTATTGCATCTCCTGAGGACCTAAGTATAGCAGTAGTGACTAGAAGATCTATAAGTTTGACAGAAGCAAAAAAAAATCTTTTGTGGATTACCCAATTCTTTCTCTTAAAAAATAAGTTACACTGTTTTGTAACTATTTCTTGTTCTCTAGTTTTGTTGCTTCAACACATCATGCATAAGCAATGAATGTCTCCTTGGCTCTCCAGTTCACAAATAGAATTTCTTGTTTAGCTTCTAGTAAACTAAGAAAACTTTCTTTTCTTTCCTCTTCTTGCAACCACAATTCTTGACTACTATTTGATCATCAGAAATTAGACCATTGTATTAGGTCATAGAGGTTTCAGAGCAATAATCTTCAGTAAGTAGTTCCTATCTGCTGAGACACTACGACATTGCTAGTGGGGGCCTTTCACCTTGTGCCATTTTCCCATTAGATGCCACAGACATGGTGACCATCACCTGTGATATGTGATATCTTAAGAAAGAATGAGGAAGTGAGAAATGTAACTGATAGATATAAAGGAACTACAGACAATTTAATAATAAATAGTTGGAGACTTCAATATCCAACTTTAAATAATGGGTAAAATAATTACACTGATTAGCAAAAAGCAATACAAAAAATAGAAGACGGAAACAGCACTATATACCAAATTAAACTTAGTAAGCATCTACATCATACTAGACTGGTATGGTTTGTATCTAGATACCCTCCCAAAGCTTCATGCAGTCATCAGTGGGGCTTTGTAGAGATGACTGGAACTAGAGTGTTTGCTGCTGGGATCAAGGATGTGATGCTGGGATTGATTCAGGGTGTGATGCTAGGATTAAGGCTGCCCCACCCTGACCATGAGTGCTACCTGCCCTAAGGATGGGTAGTCTGGATAAGATATAAGGGACGGAACTCAGAGGGTCCTTAGCACTTGTTACTTGCTGCTTCTTTACTATTTCACTGCTTTGCTGCCCTCTGCTATGCCACCCTGCATTTGGACACATGGGTGAAAAGGAGAGAAAATAAAATTACTAGAATCAGAAATGATGGAGGAGACATTACTACCAACATTACAGAAATAAATGTTTCCCTTTTTTTCATACCACTTATCACAGAGTATAACATCCCAGTCACCAAAATGTGTGGGACTTTTCTTTCACCAACAACTAACTCTCTATTAAATTGGGTATCCTACAGCTTCACTCAATTCTAATACCATCTGTAGGTCAGTCTGAGGGCTCAGTCCCATAAGACTGATTCCATCTCAGATACCAAGCCCCATTCATTGGTCGTCACTTATTTTTCTGATTGACTATAAATAGGGAGTTCCCACAATCTCTTCTTTGGGCTCAATTAATTTTCTAGGGTGGTTTACAGAGCTGAGAGAGACTTACATTTATTTTATTTATTATAAAGGATCTTGAAAGTGATACCGCTGAACAGCTACATGAAAAGATGTATTGGATGAGAGATGCACGGGTGGCAGAAAGGGGGAGCTTCCGTGGCTTCTTTGTGCACACTACTGTACCAGTACCTGCATGTGTTCAGCCATCTACAAACTTTCCAACTCCTGTCTTTGAGGGGTTTATGGAGCTGTCATTACGTTTGGGGAATACTAAAACTATATCCAAACTATAGCAGTCCCCTTTCTCAAATCCAAACTTTATGAACAAGGTCTATGCAAGAGGATTTCTGCCTCATTTCCCTAAGTTTGCATACCAGTTTATTTATTGACTGGGACTCTTGTGCCCTTCCTAAGCCTTTGGCAATTCTCTTCTCTGGAACTGAAGCCCACTCTCCGACATCATGGCTATGATTGGAGGACTGGTTATATCGGGATTCTTATAGATCCTCCCATTGACATCTCTCCCAGAAGTGCTCCCACAGGGGACTTTTGTAGCCATGCCAAACAACTAGTTGGGATTCCTTTGGAATTGTGATACCTTGGCTGACTGTGAGTTTACCACCCTCACTGGGGTGCTTGCATTTGGTCCAATGACATCCCCTTCCTCTCTCTGGAAGATGAGCCATGCAGTGTGCTTAATCTTTGTCACATCAATCTCATCCTGCGGTTTCAGGTTTCTCTTTCCCACGTCATATGTCTAAACCTCACAGATAATGGCCATCTTTATGGTCAGGAGTCAGTTATACACCCTCTCAGGGACATAATCTTCCCATCCTTCTTCAGAGATAAAAGCAGAGAGATCCTTATGTAGTAAGGGGTAATGATAACATATTAAATTATAGAATGAGGATTTTAAGGTAATAGGTGGAGAAATTTACATCCAAAACTAATAAAGGAAAGAGAACTGAGACTTGCTTTGATTATAGTCAGAAAAATTAGCTTTGTGTGTTTATTTTGTCACTAAATGAGTTCCTCAACATTTCGTAAGGAGCATTTTCTCTGGGCTTCTAGTGTACTGCAGTCACCGTGGCCGACTGCAGGGAGGGTACGGGCAGAGCACAGGCATGCAGCAGAGGAGCATGTGGCAGAGCATCTTGTTCTGCATCACAAGCAATGAACCTACTATAGAAAGAGGAATCTTGGCAAGGTGGAGGGCTGCTAGTGGAAAACTGTTTAAAAAATGTAACAGTGGACAATTCAAAAAGTAAGTTAGGGAAACAATTCCATTTATCATGGAAAGCGTTTAAAATTACTTAAGAATAGCTATAACCAAGGAGCTGAAAGACATGAACAGTGAAACATTAAAAACAATAACACATTATTAAAGAAGACACAAATAAGTAGAAAGACATCCTACACGTTGTGGTTTAGATCGAGAATGCCCCCGCCACAAGTTTCATGCATTTATAGATGGGGCTTTGGAAGAGGACTGAACCATGGAGCCACTGTAGTTGACTTGTTTTTTGGAAGTAGGGCCCGGTCAGGGGAGCAGGTCCCTCCCCAGCTCCACACTGACATAAGTAGTTTTCCCCTGCCCAGGCCTCTTCACTACACCATTCTGCCTTGGAGCTGCTGACCTTGGACTGTAATCATGAACCCAAATAAACCTCCCCTCTTTTACATTGTGAGTATTGGGTGTTATGGCCCAGTGACAAGAAAGTGACTAAGATGCCATGTTCATGGGCTGGAAAAGTTAATATTCTAAAGATGTCCATGTTACTCAAAACAATTTCCAGATTCAACTCGATGAATATCCAAAATTCCAGTGGCATCTCTGTGACAAATAGAAAAATCATTCCATAATTCATATGGACAATAAAAGGAACCTGAATAGCCAAAACAATCTTGAAAACAAAACAAAGGTGTAAGCCTCAAATTTCTTTTTTTTTTTTTTTTTTGAGACAGGGTCTCACTGTACAGTTCAGACTGGCCTTGAGCTCACTTTGTAGCCTAAGCTGGTCTCAAACTCACAACGATCTTCCTGCTTCAGCCTCCCAAGTACTTGGATTGCAGGCGTGTGCCACCATGCCCGGCTAGGATTTGAATTTCTTGATTTCAAAAACATTAAAAGTCACAGAAGTGAAAATTGTTTCACTGTCATAAAATAGACAAAAAGGCCAATGGAACAGAATAAACAGCCCAGAAATAAGTAATAAGTGTGTGTGTATATATATATATATATATATTTCTTCAATAAGCATTCCAGTACTACTCAATTGTGAAAGAAAGGTCTCATCAACAAATGGTGTTGGGAATCCTACAAAATCCTGCAAAAGAATGAATTTGGACACTTCTCTTACACCACATACAAAAATGAACTAAAATGGATTAAAGACCTAAAGGTAAGATACCTAACTGTGAAATTTCTAGAAGAAAATACACTGTGAAACTTTCCTCACAATAGATCAGTCAATGATCTCTTAACTGTGACAGTGAAAAGCACAAAGAACATAGTGAAAAACTCACAAATGGGACGAATTTTGTTCATTGGTGTCTAAGTTCCAGGGCCTCCCATCAATAACACAAATCTTCCTATGCTTAAATTCCTTATATAAAATTGCACAGAATTTTCACATAACCTAAGTACATTTTCCAATATACTTTAAATAATCTCTAGATTTCTTATGCTGCCTAATATAATGAAAGTACTTTGCAAATACTTTGTTATACTGTGTCATTAAGGAAATCATCACAAGAAAAAGTTGACACATGTTCAGTACAGACACAACTTTTTTCCAACTATTTTCATTCTGCAGTAGGTTGAATCCGTGAATGCAGAACTCAGAGGTAGGGAGAGCTAACAGTATATCAAACTTTAAATATTTCGTGCAACAAAGTCAAAATCAACAGAATGGAAAGGTAATCTATGAGATGAAAACACTTTCCAGTCATATATACTCGTTAAAGGGTTAATGTCTGGAATATTCAAAGAACTACAACTCCGCAACAACAAAAAAATTGAATAACCTAATGAAACACTGGTTAAAGGGTTTGAACAGACATTTGTTCAAAGAAGATATCCAAATGGCCAACAAACAAATGGAAAATGTTCAATTTTACTAATTGTAAAAGAAATATAAACCAAAACCACAATGAAATATTATCTCATCAATCAGGAGAGTGTTAAAGAAGATGTGGAGAAATTAAAATCCTTGTGCACTGTGGGATTATAAACTGATGCAACCAGTATGGAAAAAAATATGGAATTTCCTCAAAAAAGTTAATAGTATTAATTTTTTTGGTACAAGGAATCAAACTCATGACCTCACACTTGCCAGGCAGGCACTTATGTGGCTGAGCTCTATCCCCAGCCCCAAAAGGTTAATAGTAGAACTACTGTATGATCCAGGAATCTCTCAATCCCCACTGAGCCTGGAGAATTGAAGGAAAGGTCCCAAAATGATACTTGTATAACCATGGTCATTGGAGAATTATTTACACCAGGCTAGAGGTTGGAAACAACTCAAATGTCTATTGACAGATGAATGGATGCACAAAAGGTAGTATACACATACAGCAGAATATTATTTATCCTGAAGGGAATCCCATCAGATATTATATTATGAATGAACTTTGAGATCATTATGTTAAATAAAAATATGCTAGTCACAAAAAATAAATGTTGTGAGATTCTACTCATATAAAATATTTAAAGTAGACAAATACATAGAAACAGTAGAATAGTGGCTACCAGTGGCTAGCATTATTTAATAATGATAGAATTTTGAGTTACAATATGAAAGAGTTTTGATGATCTCTTTCATCACTGTGATTATATTTACCACTGCCTAAAAATTCTAAAACTTCACATTTAAGATTCACATTTTCAGTGTTACTACTATCAGCAAAATTGAAGGACTGTTGCCTATTAGTATCAGATATACTCTAGGAATTGCCCTCCACTTGAGTATATTCTTAATTTGCATAGGGAGCTATACTCAAACTACTCACTAGATATCATAAAGTGCTAGAGAGCTGCAAGGAGCACTAAGGATATTATATATGCTGTCTAGGAGGAGTGTGTAATTTGCCTTTGGTATTCAGAATAAATCTGGTTCATCTCTGGGGATCAAGCAATATTTCTTGACTAGCCCAATGGTGGCATTACTAATACTGTGATGTTGTTACAGTATTAAGTTAGAGAAGTCTTTTTGATTGCCCACTATTGCTAGATATATTCTTGTTTGTGTTTATTATATTATAATATACAAACATATTTTTACAAATTTCATAACTGAGTTTCAAAGACTTAGGCAACTTGTTCAAGATCACAAAACCCATAAATGAAAGGTGAAGGATCCAAACCAAGGAACCTCTGCCTCCAAAATCTCTCTTAGCTCTCTATCTTATGATTGGCTAAATTACAAATATTAAAATAGTTGTAATGTCATCTCAAAAGGAAAAATAATTTTATATACCATATCTAATTTCTCAGGCATCCATAAATTAATCCTTTCACTCTTCTTTCTTAAAACAAAGACATTTTCTCTTAATAAGAACATTCAGGAAAATGAGTTAATTTCTCAATAGTTCGTATTTTCCTTATTCTGTAAATGAAAACACAAATCCCAGAGTGTGACTGATTCCAAAACAAGAATTACTGATCAAAACTTGAAGTCGTGTCCCTGGAAACCAAAGTATGAGTCAAGAGCAATGACCCTGAAGTCAGGAAGGTTTTTAGCATCAAACAGAGCATCTGGGTATGTCTATGAGGAGAGACAAATACAAGTAGAGACACTTGAAGACTTTGTTAGCCCTCAGTACTCATTTTTGGAAATTCTGCTTCACATTATAAATGTACCCATGTGCCATATTAAATGCAATACCTTTGTAGTGAACAAAATGAGAATGCTTTTTATAGTTTTGTTTTTGAAATTATTTAATTTATGGTTAGCTCCAATCTCTAAAGCATGATTGTGCTTACTGGGGAATTATCTTGAAATAGGATAATCTAACCTATGAATTTCTCTCCAAAGTAATCAAATTGTTATTAATAGTAAATGTAATGATTGATAAGACAAACATAAGGTTTCTCTTATAGATATTATTTTGCTTTGTGTTTAGAGCCAATAACTTCAAAATAAAGCCATGCTTTTAAAAAAGCATCTTTTGAGATACCACTCATGGGCCACACAAATCACACGTTTTAAGTGTACAATTCAATAGTTTTGAGTGTATTCACAAATATATGTAACCATCATAACAACCAATTTTAGAACATGGTCTTCAACTCAGACAAAAGCTCCATGTACTTTAGCTACTATTTCTCCCACCCTTTACCTCCTCTCTGACCCTAGATAACCACTAATTTACCTTTGATCTCTATATCTTTTCTAATTATAACTATTTCCTATGAGTAAAATAATATAATAAGTGGTCTTTGCACCGGCTTCTTTTATAGGATGTGTTCACAATTCACCCATGTTGTAGTACATGTCAGCAATTTCTCATTTATTCTACTTGAATAATATTCCACTATATAGATATACCACATTTGATTTGTCCCTCATCAGTTAATGGACATAGGCTGTGTGACTTTAGTCCTCACTTGTTCCTCTCTGGCACTGTTCCCCCCTCCGCTTTGCTGCCTCCATGAACTAAGCAGCTTTACTCTCCCATGCCCTCTGCCCTGAAGTTTCTGCCTTGGAGCCAGCCAGTCGTGGACTGAATCTACTCTGTGACCCTGAACCAAATTAAACCTCTCTTTTTTAAAGTTCCAGGTATCAGATACTGTGTCTCAGTGACAAGAAAACTAATACAGGCTGTTTCTGCTTTTTAGTTATTGTGAACTGTGCTCTTGTAAAGGTCTGTGTAAAACTATTTGAATATCTGTTTTCAACTCTCTCTCTTTTTTTTTGTTTTTTTGTTTTTTTGTTTTTTTGAGACAGGGTCTTGCTGTGTAGTGCAGACTGGCCTTGAACTCACTATGTAGCCTAGGCTGGCCTTGAACTCATAGTGATCCTCCTGCCTCAGCCTCCCAAGTTCTGCGATCACAGGTGTGTGCCACCATACCCAGCCTGGTTTCAACTCTTTGGAACATATATAAATTGTGGGATTGCTGTGATACATGGTAACTCTATGTTGAAATATTTGAGGAAATGCTAGATCCTTTTGGGAAGTGGATGCATAATTTTACACTCTTACCAGCAGTGTATGAGGGTATGACTTCTCCATATCCTCAATAATACTTGTAATATTTACCTTTTGATTCAAATCTCCTACTGAACGTAAATCTATATCTCATTGTGGTTTTGATTTGCATTTTCCTAGTGAATAATGTCATTGAACAGTTTCTCAAGTGCTTGTGGATCATTCATCCACCTTTCTTGGAAAAAAAATGTCTATTCAAGTCTTTTGTCTATTTTTGATACTTGGTTTTTTTATTATTGAGTTGTTAAAGTTTTTTGCTTATTTGGTATACAAGTCCCTTATTGGGGAAATGACTTGCAAATATTTCTTCCTGTACTATGTGTTGTCTTTTCACTTTCACAATGACAGGCTTTGAAGCACAAAATTATTTTTTTCTTTTTTTGCTTGTGCTTTTGATGTCATAGCCAAAACTCTTGCCAAATTCAAGGTCATAAGATTCACTCTTTGGTTTCTTCTAATAGTTTTATAGTTTTAGCTTTTATATTTAGATCTTTGATCTATTTAAATTAATGTCTGTGTAAGAAAAAACAATGTGCAGTAAAGATGCAGCTTAATTTTAGCTTAATTTTTGTGCATGTGACTATCCAGTGAAGCCAGCACCATCTGCTGAAAAGACTCCACAGTAAATGGTCTTGGCACATTTGCCAAAAACTATTTGACCATGCACAGATAATTTTACTTCTGAATTCTCAATTCCATTTTATTCCTCTATACGTCTATGTGCACCAGTACCATATTGTATTCATTAGAACTAGGAAGTAAGTTGTACATAGTAAGTTTAGAACTAAGAAGTGTGAATCTCTCTACTTAGGGTTTCCTTTTCAAGATTATTTTGTCTATTCTGGTTCCCATGCAATTTTCTATGAATGTTAGGAAAAATTTATCAATTTCTACAAAGAAGTCAGTTGTGATTCTCACTGGGTTGTAAATCTGTAGATCGACTGCCGATCAATTCACTGGGAAGTGCTGCCACCATGACAATGTTTTTCTGATTCATGGTGATGAATGTTTTTACATTTGTTTAGATATTTAGTTTATTTCAACAATATTTCATGGGCTTCAAAGTGTAAGTTCAGCATGGTTTTGCTTTAAATTTATTCTTACATGTTTTATTCTTTTTAGCATTATTATGAGAGCAACTGTTTCCTTATTTTTATTGCTCATCACTAGTATGTAGAAATAATATCAATTTTTGCATACTAACTCATATCGTGCAAGCTTATGGAACCATTTATTGATTGTAACAATTTTTAATGAATTTTTTAAGACTTTCTACTTCAACCCTTTTTGTCCTGTTATCTTGTACCACGTGAGGACATAGCAAGCAGGCCCCTGAGCTGGGGTATGGCCCAGTGGTAGAGTACATGTGTAGCATGCACGAGATCCTAGATTCTATTCCTGGCACTACAAAAAAAATACAAAGTGCTTGACACCCACAACTTAAAAGAGGAGAGGTTTGTTTTGGCTAATGATTTTAGTGGGTTCACTTCATGGTCAGCTGGCTCCAAGGCAGAAACAGCATGGTGGAAAGGGATAGCAGAGGAAAACTGCTCAACTCACAGCAGCCAGAAAGCAGAGAAAGAGAAAGGAGGGGCCAGGGAGAGAGATATACCCCCCAAAAGCACATGCCCACTGACACATCTCTTACAACAAGGTTGCACTCCTAGCAGCACATTTAGCTATGAACTCATCCATGGAGCAATCCAATTACCTTACAAAAGCCCCACCTCTGACATAATGAGGCCTCAGGAGACATTCTAGATCTAAACTTAGCATATTTCTACCATATTACCACCCAAAAAAACAAAGCCCAACAGTTTCATTCCAGTATTCCCATCCAAATTTCCAGGGTTCCTTGTGATTGGAGTTTGTTAATCAAATTCCATTTTTCAAACAGGTATCTAGAGGGATACAATGCTTTTACTGGCTTAGCCTTGATCACATACTCTTCTGAGAAAGTGAAATATGGAGCTGGTTTCCCAAAATTTAGGTGGATCCTTCAATGAAAATTAAAGGCCACTTTAAAGAAGTTAGACTGGCAAATAGATACAAGGACTGTAACAAACAAAAGCGTACTACGAGTGCTACTCAAAATGCTAGTCCATTATTTGTTAAGGACCAAAAATAAGAAGCCTTCTCCCCACCCCTGAAAAGACTTCACTAGAATGGAAAGCAACTGTGTCACAAAATAGACTGCTTAGTTCAGCTGATACTTAAGACAGTCTCAACGAAACTGACACCATGTGCCTTCTGGTACGATGCAGTGAGGAAATAGCACATCACTTCTGTGGTATTCCTAACAGGAAATGCATGTGTAACATAAATGACAAAACATCACACAAACCCAAAGCAAAGGACATTCTACAAAACAACCCGTTCGTTCTCTTCAATGATGTCAGTGTTATGAAAAACAAAGAAGTAAAAGAAAAATCTGAGGAACTATTCCAGATTAAAGGATACTAAGGAGATAATAAAAATTGAAAGCCATCTGTGGCCTACATTTTCTTTTGCCACAAAAAAATTATCAAAATTTACAATAGGTTTGTACATTAGATGACAGTTTTTCTCTATATCAATTTCTTAATTTTGTTAACTTAATTTTGTTAATTGTGGCTTTGTAAGAGAATGTCTTTGTTTTAGAAAAAATTTCTGAAGTATTTAAATATAATCATTTGAGAGAAAGGTCACTTTTAGATCTTCCTCTCAAATGATTTAGCACTCTTTCTCTCTCTCTCCCTCTCCCTCCCTCCCTCTCTCTCTTTCTCTCTCTCCCTCCCTCCCTCTTTCTCTCCCTCCCTCTCTCTCTCTTTCTTTCCCTGTTTGGGGAGGTGAGCAGAGAGGAAGAAGGACTGGTCCAGAAAGAGAGGCAGATGGAACCATAAAGCAAATATGGAAAAATGATCAATATGAAAAGTCTTCATTAGTGTTATACAAGAATTTATTCCACTAGTTTTATAACTTTTCTATGAACCTGAAAGTAGGTTTATTTAAAATTAAAGGAAAATTATTTCAAAATCAGTAAAAAGCATCCATAATGAGGATAAATATTCAAATATTCACTCAGTTTGCTAAAATGTGTATGTTACATTTCAGCTACTGCCTCAAGGACTCATTTTTGGAATATATCACTTGATATATTATAAATGTATGCATATGAAGAGAAAATCAACTATTTGAAATGTAAATGCTATGATTCTTTTTACAGGAAGCTAGAAAACAGATACATAGGCATAGTTTCAGGGTATGAACAGTGAAAATTTTGCACTGATTTGTGAAATTTGGGGTTGAAAAACATCCTTCGTATGCTTTCAGCAAACCTGAAATCTCTAGAGAGCATGCTGATACCCTTAAGTAACCAATCGAAAAGGAAGGGGAGGAGGTGGGAGTGGAGGTGGAGGCGAAGGAAGAGGAGGAGGAGGACAAGAAGGAAGTTCCGTCAGAGGAGGAGGAGGAGGAGGAAGGAAAGGGCACCAACATGCAGGGCCTTGCAAGTGTCTGAGTGTCTTATGCGGGGTCGTTAGTCCCAAGGAGGCATCTAATCTGCGGTGCACACTGGTGCCCACTAGTACTGGGTTGCCTGCCAAGTCTGGGCCACGCTTAGAGGCAATAAAATCTTTGCCAATCTCAAAGCTCCAGTGCCTTGAGCTGAGAATGTAGCTCTGTGGTGGTGCCAAGCATGCATAGCGTCCTGGCTTGGATTCCCAGTATCTAAAAGAAAAATACGTGTGTGTGTGTGTGTGTGTGTGTGTGTGTGTGTGTGTGTGAGCGCGCGCACTGCTGTGTATTTTTGATGCCTAGAGGCTGCTCCCTTAGGTGAACTCTCAGTCATGCTGGCTGTAATCTTATCATCTCCTTCACCAAGGTGCTACCCTTGAAGGGAACTCAAGCCCCACTTACTCACTGCTGTGCCTGCAGCTCTGTAGTTCTCTTTCACTGTGTGACCTTCTTTACCCTCCACCACTCCCAACAACCCTCTGAAGGTGCCTGTGTCGGAAATCCAGCCAGCATAGTCTTGTATAAGTACCTTCTATTTCAGAGCGATCATAAACCTGCCCTGAAGCAAGGTTGGTGGTTTCCATCTCAGGCAGGAAAAGGGGAAATACAAAGTATAGGGAAAATAAACTCAGGACATTAGCACTGCGCATTTACAAGGAGAACCTCTTTTGTTGAGGGGAAAAAAGTACACTCATTTAGTAATTTACCTGCTGCAGTACACTAACTTCACAGTTTAGCCACGGTTAGCTAGCACTGGATCAGAAAGGTGCCAGCTACTTGGTTGCCACAAGTGCTGCGGTGCATTGATCGTCTCCCTTGGCCTCTCCAGAGGTCTTTGGCTGCTTCTGGGCAGCTTCCTTAATGATTTTTGCTTGAATTTCTCTGCTTGAAGCCTTTCTGTGGCTGCCACAGCTAGCTTGGGTGGAATTCCAGGCCAGCCACAGTGCTAGGAAGTTAACTCCCCAAGGAGCTTTCAGTGGATGAAAGACCACAGTGTCCTGTGAGGGAGTGATTCCAAGGTGTGTTCTCTGTGCTGTCCAGGGCAGCAGACTCTAGCAAATGTCACTACTGAACGCCTGAAATATATAAATAAATATGCACATTGAACTTCAAAGTCTTACTATGAAAAAGTAAACTATCTCATTTTTTATTGACTACATGCTGAAATTATGTAATAATATTTTAAGCACATGGTACTCAATATCATATACTGTCAAGATTACTTTACTTTTTATTTACTAGAAAATTTAAAATTATCTAGTGACTTGTTTTACATCTCTGTTGTGCAACACAATTTATAGTCCTTACAGGCTTTCTGGGTATAATTGTCCACAGTGAGAACCTGATCATTACACAGCCTTTATCAAGTTTCCTTCACTTCCCAAATCCCTCACTGTGCTTCCTGGGATCACATCAACCACTTATATCCATTTCCTTGTCTGATCCTTTGCATTTGGAGAAACCCATGCTAATACAGTGATCACCATGAAAGATTCCTTCTGACAGGAGTTGAAGTGGAGGAGCGAAGAATAACACTGTTTCCCTGAAAATAAGACCTCCCTGGAAAATAATCAGCCTTGAAAACTGGAGAGCAAATATGCCAGCCATGAATAAATACAGGAAAAAATGTTCAACATCATTGGTCATTCAAGAATTGCAAATTAAAACAACACTGAGATTCCATCTCACCCCAGAATGGCTATCTTCAAGAAATCAACCAATAACAAATGCTGGAGAGGCTGTGAGGAGAAAGGAACCCTACTCCACTGCTGGTGGGAGTGTAGATTGATGAAACCACTGTGCAAATCAATTTGGAGATTCCTCACAAAATTAGGATTGGAAGTCCCATTTAACCCAGCTATTCCCCTTCTGGGTATTTTCCCAGAAGAATTAAAGACATCATACCACAGCTATATATGTGCACCTATGTTTATAGCAGCACAATTTGTTATAGTTAAACCTTGGAAACAACCCAGATGCCCATCCACTGAGGAATGGATAAAAATGTTGTGGTATTTTTCTACAATGGAGTATTACTCAGCTATTAAAAAAGATAATCTCTATGCTTTTGAAGGTAAATGGATGCAACTAGAGACCATACTCATTAGTGAAATAAATCAGATCCAAATGGGTAAATATCATATTGTCTCCTTGGTATAGGAACCTGAAAGACTAGGTAAAACTCAAAATGTACAATAGACAATAGGAAAGGGAAAGAAGTTGCTGAAAGGAAGGAATGACTGGGATGAGGGAAAAAAGAAAAAAGAAAGAAGGCAAAATATAAATATATATAGGAATGCAATAACTGTATTGCTGATGTCTGATGGTGTATTGAAATGAACAGTTAATGATTACAAGTTCTTATGTTCTGATCGATTGTGCATGCTTGTGTCTGGTAGTCTGAGCAAATGATTTGAAGGTAACAATATGCAGTGGAATTACAATGGTGAACTCCTACCATCTTGTCTAGTGAAACTCTGTATTATCTCTACTGTTTTATCAAAGAATTATTTTCTTATTCCCTTTAATGGTTTGAGCAATCTTTCATTCTTACATCTGACAATCTGAGCAATGTAGTTGAGGATAGCAATATGAAATGTAACAACCACTGTTGATTCGTATTATTTTGTCTTGAGACTCTGTATCACTTTGAATGTTCTTGCTTTGATATATTTATGTTTGTGATACTGGTATGCTGCTACTGTTCTATTTCTTTGTTTGTTTCTTATTTACTACTCTGTTTAAAATTTTTAAAAATGCCAGCTGCAATCACCTTGGCTACTTTGACATCAGAGTGTGGTGACCAAGCAAGAGAATAGGGAAGTATAATCTTCTGCATGACACTGGCCATCACCATAGTAACAACCAGCAATTATTTTCCTATTAGGTCTTATTTTCAGAGAAACATGGGTGTTTTTTGCTACTAGGTGAGGAGAAACACAGTTGGAAACTTCTTCCATGGCTGACAAAATCTACCTGATAACATGAAATCATCTCTGAGTTTAAGAGGCAAACTGACTAAGGAAGGCTGACGAGCGTTTGTCAGATTCTTTTAATTGTGATTTCTTTCACAGTAAACCTGAGAGTTTCTCAAAAAACTTAAAGATAAATACATGAATAACACATTTCCTCAATTTATGAATGTCTTTAAGTGCTTTCTGTCATTATTTAACACTACAGCTTGAATTGATATAAATTTGAGGCATCGTAACATTTCTTCTTGAAAGTCTTATGAACAACGTCACTGTCTTCTGACAGCCTTTGCAGGCAACCTGCTTTTTCTGTGCTGTATTTCTTATATTTTTGTGATACCCTAAAAAGGTGTTTGTTCTTTCCCAGCTCCTGACAAGAAGTTCTGAAACCCTAAGACTCTCTGCAGACAGGAGTGTGTCTTTTGCATTCTAATAAGGTAACTAACTAGTGAACAGGGGACTAGATAGCTTCAGGGTCTAGCTGGTCACCAGAAAGACCATGCCTGGGTAGATGTTTGGACCTTTCACTGTCATCTTCCCTCCAAAAGAAACACCTCCGTGGGTGGGAAGAGGAGCTGAATATTGTTCATCACCAATGGGCAATGGCTTGCGTGCCCCCTTGAGAAATGCCCCTAAGCAAATGGAGTTAGAAGAGCTTCCGCATTGGTAAACACATTGAAGTGCCCATGGATCTCTTCCATTTGTTGACTCCAGAGTTGTAACTCTTGAAATAATTCAGCAATAATGAAGAACTTTCCAGAGTTCTGTGAATTATTCTAGTGAGTTATGGGACTTGTAGGAGAAGAGGCATGGGCCCTGAGTAGAAAAATCTGGACCCTTGAATGATGTCATGATGTAGAGCCATTCCCCCAGCCTGGAACAGTCATGATGTTCTGTGAAATAGAAGTACGCTATCCAATTTAAGGTGTTATATTTTTAAAATCTCTTTGTTACCACTGCTCAAACTATATACTACCTCATACCAAAGGGAAATGTACTATATGAAGAACATGGAAAGACATATAGAATTAAAATTAGAAATTTGTTATGTGGTATTTATACATAATGGAGTACTACTCTGCCACAGAAAGGATAAACTTGAGTCACTTGTAGGAAAACGGATGCACCCGGAGATCCTAATGTTCAGTGAAGTAATTCAGAAACACAAACTTAAATATCACTTGGTTTCTCTTATGTAAAAAACTCCATGCACCATGTAAAATATGAAATAAAAGACAGGAAATAGGAAAAAAGGGAAAGAAAAAGAAGATATTGTAACACAGTGCAGACAATGTATCTAAAATTGTACCTTGACTTAATACAATTGTCTTACATGCTTTATATGTTATTTGGCCTAATAGCCTGGCTTTCAATCTGTACAGCTATATGATCATTTTGTAAGGTCTTATAAATAAAATCTGATGCTGGAAAAATGAAAGAGGGGAAAGGAAACTGAAATGTGTCATGTACATGTACAACTCCTACAGTGAAAATAATCATTATGTACAGCAAATATGTGCTCCAGGCTTGATTGGTTAGGTGATGGGCTTTTGGGGAAGTGATTGGGTCTAACCTCATCAAGTGGATCAACACATCGATGAGATCATACATTGGTTGGCATTGCCGAGAGGTGCTGAAACAGCAGACGGGGCCTCTTTGAAGGGAGTGGATCATGGAGGCCTGACTTCAGGGACTATATCTGGTCCCCAGCTACCTCTCTGGCTCTCCCCGCTCTCTGCTTCCTGGCTGCCACAAGGTGAGCAGCTTTCTTCTACCATGATGCTTCTGCCTTGCCAAAGCCCTCAATGCAATGGAGCCAGCTGACCACGGGCTAAAAACCACAACACCATAAGCCAAAACAAATCTCTCCTCCTTCTAGTTGATTTTCCATGGGTATTTTGTTACAGGGATGAAAACTGACTCATACAGTCATCAAACGCTAAGGTAACCTCTGTATCTTCTGTTTTCCTCTGTCTTATACAGTACATGGTATTTTATATCTATTTCTTTTTGCGTATCTACTTCACCCCACTCCCTTTGAAGACTAGCATTTCATCCTATTTACGTACTCCATGGGAACATGACCATCCCACAATCCCCAAGTTTGCTGTTCCTCCAAAATTCACTAGTTTTCAAAAACAGCCCAATTCCAAATAATTTCTTCCACTTGGATCTGACATCTACATCAATCTCCAACAATGAATCCAACCAGTCACAATTCATATGTGGTTATAAGGCATGAAGAATATAGTACTTAACTGGGCATGATGATGCAACCCTATAATCTCAGTAGTCTGGGAAGCTGAGGCAGGAGAATTGCAAGTGTCAGCCCTGAAACTTAAGGACTTAGCAAGATCTTGTCTGAAAAAATTTTTACAAGGGCTAGGGATGTAGCGCAGTAGCCCAGTTCAAAGGGACTGGGTTCAACTCCCAGTAACACACATGCAGAGAGAGAGAAGAGACAGAGAGAGAGAGAGAATATAGTTATTACAGAAATCAGTTCATTGTGACCTTGATCACTTGAAAAAACATGAAATCTATATTTCCACATTCTATCTCTTGCTCATTTGAAAGCATTGCTACCCATAACTACCAGCTTATCATCACTATCACCAGTGCTACAGAGAAACAAGGACCAAGCTATACAAATTGATACAATCATTTCTTTCACACTTTTTAGCTTCTAGCTATACAGAAGGGATCCTCTCTAAGTACTTGAAGTTATTATGAGGAAACTTAGCTTGGGAGTAAATTTTCCAGTACTCAATAAAGTAGACTTGCGAGATTAAATACAGGATGCCCAGTAAAATTAAAATTTCAAATAAACAATGAATAATTTTTGGCATCAGCATGTTCCAAATATTGCATGGGACATACTCATACTAAAATCTTTTCATTACTTAAATTAAAATTCAATTGGATGCTCTACACTTATGTCAAGTCTGGCACCATTAATCTATAGACACTTCTCTTTTTCCTCAGTATCTACAGCTACTGTCTGCCTGTTGCTCTTCAGTGATACTATTCTCATCTTGTTCCAGGAGGTCTGCAATCCACAGGCTCACACGCTGCAAGGGCTCACATGCTGCACCCTTTGGATGAAAGAAGCTACAAAAGGAAGGCTGCCTCCTCCTTATGCTGAGCTATAACTATCAAACTCCTGCCTTGGAACAGGAATTTCTAACCGAGTACACTGAAGAGGTTGGTTCAAATGCCATTCCATCTCAACAAGGCCACTCTGACTTCTCAGTTCCATTCCATTAATAGCTTACCTGCAATGGTAGAAGGCCCTTGGTTTACTTTACTGGCATGCCACAATTAAATTATCAGAAATGGACGCTCCCAAATATAACCCCAGCATCATCTCCTTTCTCTAACAGAAGTGCCATTTGTAACAAAATTAATGGGTAATCCAACAAAATGTCTATCAGTCATTTACTTCAGATCAAACAATAAATTCAAACTCTCCTAGAGTTCATGGTCTGGTGGTACTAAGGAGTGGCTCTCCCAGTCTGTGCAATATACTAACATGAAGATGTTTAATGAGAAGGTTGGGCTCATATAAAGGATGTGATAGCTGATAAGCTGCCTATATCAGATGATCTACAGGTTATGAAAGACGACTTGGGCTGATGTAGGGCACAGCTATTGGAGTGTGGATTTTGATTCACTATCTTTTCCTGTCTGGAAACACCAATTCAGGAATTATGAAAGAGACTATAAAAGGGTTGTTGATAGGGGTTTGTATAGGGTTGAAACTTCTGCCTATGTTCTGAAGGTGTCAGAAAATTTGGGGAAAGACAGCTCTTTAGTTTTAAAAAAAGGTATTTTTGTAGGCTACTAGATTAAGCAAAGCAAAGGATAAGCTGGGAATTCAGATGCTTTGAAATAAAGACAAATGAATCTGTTTTGCCTTCCCAGTGCACAAATGCTATCCTTGAATAAATGTATAATGTTGGCTGGTTTTTTGGATATTCAAGACTATGAGACGGCAGGGTTGAGGGGAAAATGAACTAACACTCCCTACACACACACACACACACACACACACACACACACACACGACTGCAGCAAAGAGGAGAAAAAGACCAAAACAGCCTGCTTAGGGGCCTCTTGGAAGGGCATGAATGATAGATTCTAGGAGAAATGGCACTTAATACTTTATTTTTGGTTTCCTTCAATGAAAAGTAGTCTCATCTATGCTCATCATATACTGCCTCCTGTATGTCTCAGTAAAGAGTCATACACTGCAACAACTATGCTGTAAACAAGGATTAGGAGTCCTGCTGATCTTTGGGACATAAGTAAACAAGTGGGGAAGCAGCCAGATTAAATGTTTATAAGATGGCAATAGGATGAGCAGGAAAGTCTGAGCAGTCATCTCACACAGCAAAGTGAGCAGTAAGCAACTAAAAATAATATGCTTGTGTTTACTGAAGAATTTTCCCAGATTGTATCAAATGATCCAAATGATCCTCACAATGATCATATAATCTAAGTAATTTTTTTTCTGCTTTAAAGGTAGGAAAACGAAGGTGCAGAGATGTTAAGCTGACTAAGATCAAACAGTTAATAAGCAGCCATAGCCAAAGGTGCAGATTCTGGCAGGTTTGCCTTGGGCCAGTATCCTCTACCACTACCACCATTCTGTCTCTCGGGGCAGATTTGTGCAACAAGTTCCTATCCCATGTGAATTGTCAGAAATCCACAGGGAACTGTGATAACAGACACCATGGAGACTCAGGTCCTGCACATCACAAAAGCTCCTAGCCAGACAGAGAATATGAAGAGAGAACAACGTCCTAAACTTCATACTCCTCATGGTGCCTCTGTGCTTTATGCCAGGTAATAGTTCCCCTTCAAAGATCACAGCATAAATATGAGAAATGTGTGTGGGGGGTTAATCCTTAAATATCCCAGTATATATGAAGTATTAACTTTTTAAGATGTCATTTTTCCTACAGCAGCTTTACTCGTCCAATAGAATATTTGAATGATATAGTACCGGATTTTCTGACTACAAATACGTGACTTTAAAAATACTACAAGTGATATTAAATTTTGACTCAATCTAAACATAAGCCAGGTAACAAAATCCCCATTATTGCTTTTTCAGGACACTTTTATTCTGACTTAGTCTAAGGATTAGAGAACACATGCTCCAGGATCAAGTGAGATTGTAGAGATCCTGTTCCTGCAATGGTCTGGCCTTTTCCTTCACTGGATTGCTTATTTAAATGTCTATAATTTTCATCAGATTGCTTATTCAAATGAAATAGAACACAAAAACTTTTGTTGTTGTTTTATAGTGTACCTGATTTGAGAAGGCAAAATTCCATGTTCACCAAACCCTTCCTCGGACCTGTTGCGACTCTGTTACTTTCCCCAAATATTTGGTGTCCAACCCAGGCTTTCTGTGTCCATAGGATGGAAGGATTTTAGGAACCAAATCAGGAAGGTAAGTCCAGCAGGTTTTCAAATTCTCAGTCTCTTTTATTTGTTGCCTAATGAATGAGCTAAGGAAACCAGTATATAAGAGAAAAGAAAAGAAAATCCTTAGGAGAAAAAACAAGTATCTTAAAAATATATGCTGTGTAAGGACCATATTCAGCATTGCATTTACATCATTTTAACTCTATATTGTCTGTTGTATTAACATTGTAATGCTATTACTTATCCTCCTTTTAGGATTAAGAAAACAGAAGCTTTGCAGATTGTGTTACCTAACTGTTGTGATAAAGCAGACTCTGAGACATCCTCCTGGCATTGGAGTCCTTGGGCTCATCATTCCCTGCCCTTGAGCCCTACTGATGTCATTCTGTAAAGAAAAAATTACAAGAAATTTAGTTTAAAGATGTTCATTCCCTAGGTGAAGTAATCCCACCTATAATCCCAGCTACTTTTTGAGGCTGAGGCAGGTTCACAAGTTGGAAGCCAGTGTCGGCAACTCATGGAGACTGTATCAATAAAGAGGGCTGGGGGTGTAGCTCAGTAACAGAGTGATTGCCTCATATGCCTGTGCTTTCTTCAGCTGAGCACTCTGATGGGAGCCAGCTGTTATCTGGAGCTGTCCTGGGGAGAGGTCCACAGCAGTAGCAAAGAGCTGCTGTCTCCAGGCAATAGCCACTGAGGACACTGGCCCCGCCAATGAACAGTGACCTCGGACTCTGTCTTAGCCTGTTTGTTATGCCAAAACAAAACAGTAAAACACATTTCCTTCTCACAGCTCTGAAGGCTTAGTAGTCTAACGTCAAAGCGCTAGCAGATTTGATGTCTAATGCGGGCCCATTCCTCATGGATGCCACTTTCTAGCCATGTCCTTACATGGCAGAAGGGGCAAACAAGCTGCTTGAGGCCTCTTTTCTAAGGCCAGTGACTGCATTCTTCAAGGCTTTGCCCTCATGACACAATCATCTCCCAAAAGCTCCAACCTCCTAATCCCATCACCTTTGGAGGTCAGGATTCAGCATATGAATATTATAGAGATACAAACATTCAGACCAACTTTTTGCTAGCTGAGGCCCTGGCTGATACACTGATTGCAGCCTTGTGGGAGACCAAGAGCCAGAAGATCAACCAAGTTGTACCTAGGTTCCTGACTCACAGAAACTATGAGAAAATAAAAATGTTTGCATGTGTTATGAAGCAATAAATCACGAACACAGCTGGGAAATTCAAACATAGCTCATCTGGCTCAGAACATCATGTTTTAGCCCTCCTGTTCTACTGCTCTCTGTGACTTGGGATTGGTCCTTGGCTTCCCTCACAGAGGACGATGTTCACTGCGCTTTCTCCTGCTCTGAAATGGCCCAGGTAGCACCAAGACTCTAGTTCAGGGGTGAGGAAACTGTGGCACACGTGCAGTAGCAGACACGCAGATCCCTCTGTCTCAGCATGTGAGTCAAGTAGCCCCAGCCAAGGTTTGATAAATTATCAGCATGCACACAACAGCAAAAATCACATTCACTGTGCAAAAGCATGCCCAATGCAAACCTCTATCTTTCAATAAAAACCTGTTTGTATCATTGAAATCTCTGTTAGTGTATTTTTCGTTTACAACACACGATGGTAATGTATGAGTTGCTTTTTCTAAACTAAAATCTCAGTGTCCAGGTTTAATGACAGTGCTGGCACTCTGTGATAAATAAGTGGGCCTGAGGTTGCCGTCCGTGCACTTGGTGTCATCACTGCTCTAGCCCATAGCTCACAGCATAGCAACTCCTTCTCATGAACTAAAGAAAGAGTCCTATCCCCTTACCACTAGCACAAGCTCTGTCACTGGGGATGGAACTGTTATGATTCAGAGATGTCGATTCTTATTATCATTGCCCTGGTTTCTGTTTCTTTACTTTCTCTTTTTCACTGCTTTATGCTCCGTTTTGCCCATTTCATACTCTTACGCTCCATTTCCTCTTCATCTCTACTCTCTCCTTTGACCGGTTTGCTCCTGCCTCTGCTTTCACTTACAGAAGAAGGCACTGTTTACTTTCTGGAAATACTAGCATTTGTCTGCAAAGAACAGCTTTTTGGAAGCAGTGTCAGAAAGAAAAACACAGGTGGGGGTGGACTTAGGAGGGTGCAAAAGAACCCTCATTGGTAGGTTTTTTTGTTTTCGTTTCCGCCCACCTCCCATATCAAAACATCCCCTGCTGCAGTTAAAAGCCGTTGGCTACCCCAATTAAAGTGTTTTGCTAGAATCTGTCAGAAATAGTTCCAAGAGCACTTTTAAATTATTACATGTGGGTTACATAAGCACTGGGGACTTGTTAAAACATTCAACATATGACATGAATTGAGTCACCAAGCAGTGAGTCAGAGCTGTAGCTTTGCAGTGTGACTAACATGACCATCTGAGATCCAGGCACCCTGCAAAACAAAATATCTTAAGAAAGTCAATTAAACAATATATTTTGTTCCTTCCAGGAATCTATATTCCTGGCCTTTACAAAATGGCTATGCTTATTATTTGTTTGGATTAATTGTGCTTTTAAGTACAGTTATAATAGGGCCAGTTACATTACAAATTGGATACGGGAAGCACACGTAATTCCTTACTTGCTTTAAACCAGTATCCTCCTCAAGAACCCCACCCAGCGTTTCATGTAGAGGATGAAAAGAAACCTGATAAGCTATTCCCCTAAACCAAAATAGATGGTTTGACTTAAACAACACCTTTCTATATTTCTCTTGATAATTCAAGGTGCATTCTGGGTGCGACAGTTCTTCCTAGAGCTCTGCAGAACTTTAGCACCCTTTCCCCCGACCCTATCCCCACCTCTTTCCTCTACAAAATGCCAGTAGCAGCTGTATGGCATGAGGATAAAACTTAACCACCCTTACACATCTCCCAACACCCCACTGTAGGTCAATACTGCCCTAAACATTCAACAACAACCACAAACCCCAAGTAAGTCTCTCCCCCACCTTCTCTGCACATTGGCATCTGGGCTTTACAGGAAAAGGGATTTGTGTTGGTCCTTACATCAGTTTCACGTTCTCTAGGTCCTCTGGTCTCCAAGGCAATGGTCATTACTCATCTGGCTGCCTTTGTAGTTAATGTCAACAGCTAGTGTCATTTATGAACCGGTCTCCCTATAAAATCAACCTTGCTGGTACATGCTTAAAATGAGAAATATTTTTGAATGTGACATTTCATATATAACCATATTACATAGTGGATTTGTCCAATTATATTCTAGTGAAAAAAAGAAAATATTCTTATTTTCATAGCAGCAATTATTTTGCTATGAAAATAAGGAAGCCTGACAAAACTATTTATTTCTCAATTCTTAGGTGTTAGTGAAAATTAGATCCCAAAGGCATAGTTTACCAAACTGAGGACTTGAAATAGCTTAGGAGAAAAAGTAAAAGAAATAGGCTACTAAACTGAGGACTTATAACTGCTTGGGTGGGAAGCTCTCATATATCTGCAGTTAGAAGATTAAAATAATACCAAAAGTATCCTGAATGAATAATTACATTAAAATTTTCCTCATTAGTTTAGTAAGTGTACAGTAATTAAGTGTACTGTAATCAATTAATTATACTATGAGATCTTGGATCAAACAGTTGGAGTTGATGAAATATGCCTATTCCCAGACAGAAAAGAGTACTGGAAATTTTGGCCTAGTCCTCTGAGACAGCCTGAAATTTTCTAGTCTTTTATGGAAAAACACCCATAGTCTATTCTTATTTTAGAGTACCAAATGTAGTCTTTTCTACAGGATTCTGAGGTTGTCTTTTATGCAGACATAAAGACTAGCGATTGCCTAAGCTAAGGCTTTCATTCAAGTTTCAGAGGGAAGCCGAAATCTATGAGGTGACGTAGTTGAATGACTTCGGTCAACTGATTATAATGCCAATAATATCAGAATGAAGGAGACTAAAGTTCTATATTACGAGGGTCTAATCAATGCTAGCCTTGAATAAGAACTTTTTATGTGACAGTGAGGGCACTGACAAATCTTCAGAGCCTTCCCTTAAAATCCACTGTCTCTGAAATTTTTGTATTGACTTAACTTAGAGAAGGCTAAGAATTGCTTCTAATTTGACAAGGCTTCCTCTGAAACTCTTCAATGTTGTTGAGTTAAATAAGAAATATGGAGCATACCAAACAAACCTAATTATTTCTAGCATCTCTCTAGCAAGTATTTATTGTGGCAGACATAGAAACACATGCTTTGGATGTGCAGACTTTCACCTGTTCATTCTATAAGGTCTGGTTTGGAGTAAGATCCTGCTGTTCTTGAGGTAGCCCCACCAATGATCAAGTAAGACTGTGGTAAAGAGCTTATATTTTCACCTTTTGGAGGACTCTTCTAATAGGTAATCCTTGCTCTGGGCCACTCTGTTGCACTTAGAGAAACTTTGCCAGATTTTCATCATGGTCTGATGACTTCCCTTGATCAGTCTTGCTCTTTGCCTTTTCCTTTCACAGATATCCCTCCATAAGAAAATTTTACACCTTGTTTCTGTCTCAGCAACTGCTTCCAGGGAGACAACTGACATGCTGGTACCAAGAATGATCAAAAAAAGCAGGTGGTTACCTGCAATTCTGAGACTGGACCCCTCATTACTTGAATGGCCAAGGAGAGCACACTGTAGATGCTATAAGAGGCACAATTAGTCGATGGCACAATACAGTAGCTCAACTGCTAAAACTTTTCACTGGTAGAGAGCACTGGAATATATACTAGTAAGGGAGAGTTTATTGACTTTGGGACACTCTCTGGGGATGTAAGATTAAAGATTCTGGAATGGATCCAAGGGGCTGGAAAAATTTGCTGCTAGGGTGAGTATAAATGCTTGGAGAGTAATGGTCCACAAAGAAAATTAAAGTGGTTTAATTGCCATAGATGACCATGGAAGAAAGACACAAAAAGCCCTGGAAAGTGGAAATGAGAATCTGAAGACAGAAAGCCTTGCAGGAAATTATCTTCCATACATGGGCAGAGGACATGTTATTCCCCAGGACCACTGGGAAGGTGTTAGATAGTGAGGTAAATCACCAAGATGTCCACTGCCGGCTCTTCTCTACAGATCATGGCTAGGTTATCAAGGAACTTGGATCATTAGTAACAAGAAGAATTATAGGGCCCTAAAGGAAAAGAGGTTGAGGCCTTGGTGGTCAAGAGATTATCTTTACCACCCATTTTATAACCATTCCAGGCCAATGATGACTGGCAGGTAGAAACCTGTAACCCAGTGGACAGAACTGTGTTTCAGCTTATGATGAAACAGCTTGGTGCACCACTGAGATTCAGGCACAATCCAGTTTAGCATCAGTTTCCGTGGCTGAAGGACTGCTTTCATTAATTCTATTCCAACCTTGTTCAGGAAAGCATGGAATAGGACTCCACTCACTGAGGATAGGACATGACTTTGTCCTGGAACTTAGAACCAAGCTGGTTGTCTTAGTTACTTTTCTCATTGCTGAGACAAAATACCCAATATCCACAAGTTAAATGAGGAAAAGTTTACTTTAGCTCATAGTTCATAGAGGTTTCAGTCCACAGTTGGCTGGTTCCAAGACAAGGCATCATGGCAGAGGGACGTGATAAAGGAGAAAGAGTTCATGGTGTGGCAGGCAGGAGGGCTGCCTTTTTTCTGTCCCTTTATATTCCATCCAGGCTTCAAGCTTGTTGATTGGTGTCACCCACAACTATGCTAAACCAATGTATTTATCACATAGCTTTAATCCCAGTATTGCACACCCTAATCAAGCATCACGCACCCATGACCCAGCCACCTCCCAAAAGCCCCACCTATGAGTATATGAGGTTTTTGAGAGGGGGCCTCTATATATAAGCCATCACACTGGTCAACCTAAGATTGGGAAGACTGTAATGACCACTCCTAGGCCCACCTACATTCAGAGCCTCTTAAAGAATCCCAGTGCTATAGGGAGCAGCTGAAACTGGAAATTGGTCATATGTGTCAAGGCAAGACAAGGCCAAAGTGCCTAAGGCAGTCAAGCTATCTCAGTCTTGAGGAAAAACATTTGCCTGAAAGAATTCCAGTCATTAGCGGGGAGGCAACGATGTGTCTCATGATACTTACCTTGCCAAAGTATAAATAAACACTCCTACTCTTGTTGTTCAGTTCTTCTCCTCCCATCAGGAGAGAGAGGACCTAAACCTGACCTCAGCTTTGTCTCTTGTCTATATTTTCCTCATCCCACCACTGTTTCTCCCCAGGACTATTGATAGTCATGCAGGTTGCAACATAATACCAGGGAAAGTCACACAGTCCACTCTGTCAGGCTTCTGTTCTATCCAACATCACCTGTGTCTGGTTATAACTATCTTGGGCTATCCTGCTAACTGAGCAATAAGCAGCCCATAGCAATGTGGTACATTGTCCTTCTCCAGTGCTGCGCAGGTCTTGGTAAGCTGTGGGCTCAGGATATGCATGGTTGATGGTCATAGGAATGGCATAAGAGCCTGGAAATCCTATATTCATGTGATTCTGCCCAGAGCTTGATAGAATTCCACAGTGCTTAACTATAAATCAGTACTGTGCCCAAGGTATCTGAAATTATCATGGCCCCTGTAGGAGGCTTGTGGGGCAAACTACTCTTACAAGTCAACAACGCCACCACCACCACCATTTTCCAAAACACACCAACTATAGATTTGGGACAAAGCTATGTTTAGATTTCCCATTAGTGCCAAAACAGTGACAGCATACCAACAGCAAGCTGGAGGTAAAGTTGGACTTAAGTCATCATCTAATGCTCGGATAGTAGAAATAACTACAGGATTAGAGAAAATGAGCAATCTGTTTAGCATTTCTGGAAAGACAGACATAAAGTTACCCAAATTAGGAAGACAAATAAATGCCTAATTATTCAATGCTCAGAAAATGTCACAGATAAATGAGCATCAAGAGGTTTTTAGGAAATCATAACCTCACTTAATATTCAAAATAAGGGACCAGAAACTTCCCAGGTAGTAATCAGTATGAGTAAACTCTTAGAAGGAAAACTTAAAGGAACTATTTTAAAGAAAGTCAACAAACTTTAAGAAAATATGGAGAACGTATTTACATTTTAACAAAGAAACTTAAGAAAGATGGACATCATAAAAAAATTCTTAAGGTGACATATACACTAAGTGAAATTAATAACATGACTAACTGCATCAATAGCAAGATGGATCAAGCAGAAGAAAGAATGTAAGCTTCAAGATTGAATTTGAAAATACACAGTTGGATAAAAAAATAGAATGAAGAGAAATAGAGGAAGCTTATGGGAACTTTAGGACAGTTTTAAAGGAGCAAATATTCAGATTATTAGGTTTTAACAAGGAATTGTCAGTGCTAAAGGCTTACTTAATAAAATAATAACAGAAAACTTCCCAAACCTAGAGAAGAAAACAAGCCAGGCATAAGAAGGTCAGTAGTCAACAGTCAGTTAAACTCAACCAAATCTACCTTCAAGACATTTTACAATCAAGCTCTCAAAGCTGAAAGACAAGGAGAAATTTCCCAAGACAGTAAGAAAAAAAATACCACATAACAGCATCCTGATTTGCCTCACAGAAGACTTCTCAGCAGGAATTCTACAGGCCAGAAGAAAGTGACATGAGACTTTGATAGTACCGAAGGAAAAAACTGCCAGACAGGAATATTATACCTAGCAAAGCTATCCTTTAAAAGTGAAGACACATGAAGTTATTTCCAAACAAAGACTCAAGAGAATATATCTCCACCACACCTGTCATACAAAAACATGACAAAAAGATTTCTTCAAATTGAAAGAAAGACATTAAAAAATCATGAAAATGTATCAAGCCACTGGTTACAGTAAGTACACAGATCAGAATATGCTAATTTTATAAACATGGTACATAAACCACTCATATCTTTTGTATGAAGACTAAAAACAAAAAAATCAGACCTCCCAAATTTAAAAACCCAACTCAAAAATGGGCATCAGAGATGAATACACACTTCTCAGATGAAGAAACACAAACAGCAAATGAATATATGAAAAAATGTTCAACATCACTGGTCATTTGAGAGATGCAAATTAAAACAACACTGAGATTCCACCTCACCCCAGAAAGAATGACTCTCATCAAAAACTCAAGCAATAAAAAAATGCTAGATGGGCTGTGGGGATAAAAGGAACCTTTCTCCATTGTTGGTGGGAGTGCAGACTAGTGCCACCACAGTGGAAATCAGTGTGAAGATTCCTCAAAAAACTAGGATTGGAGGTTCCATTTGACCTTGCTATTCCCCTTCTGGGTATCTTCCCAGAAGAGTTAAAAACATCCTACCACAGCGACATGTGTCACCCATGATTTTAGCAGCACAATTTATAATAGCTAGGTCTTGAAAACAACCCAAATGCCCATCAGCTGAGGAATGGATTAAAAAAAAGATGTGATCTTTTTATACAGTGGAGTACTACTTGACCATGAAGAAGGATAAACTGGAGACTTTTGTATGGACGTGGATGCAACTCAAGACCATATTCATAAGTGAAATAAATCAGATGCACATATGCAAACATTGTATGGTCTCCCTAAGGTGAGAGGACGAAAGAATAAATAAGATCCAAAATGGGGGCTGGGGATTTAGCTCAGCAGCAAAAACGCCTGCCTGGCAAGTGCAAGGTCCTGAGTTCGGTTCCCAGTACCGAAAAAAAAAAAAAAAAAAGATCCAAAATGTACAATAGATATTGTGAAATAGTAAGAAACTTCTAAAGGAAAGAGAAACTGGGAGGGGGAATGGATAAAAAGAAGAAAGGATAAAACAAAAATTATACTTATAATAGTTACATAATTATACTACTAATTCCTCCTAGTTCATTGAAAAAAAAGGTTTGTGCTAATATTGTTTGGACAATTAAATGCCATTATCTTGTACTCTGAATAACTAATTTAAAGATAACAATACACAATGTATTAACCATTATTACTCTCCTATTGTTTGGAAATTTTGTTTTATTTTCTTTTCTCTCTTTAAAATAAAAAAGACTAAAAACAAAATAATTTTAAAAACACCATTAATATGTTGATTCAGGCAATATACTAGGATATAAAATGAGACATCAAAAATTTAAATGTGAGGAAAAATAGACTATAAGTGTAGAGATTTTATTGGTATAAAAATTGTCTTTCTCTCTTGCTCTCTCTCGTTTTCTGTCTCTCGCTCTCTCTCCCTTTAGAGTCATGTTAATTTGCTATCATTTCAAAATAGCTTGTTATAAACAAAACATGTCTTTATAAACCTTGTAGTAACCCAAAACAAAATGCGTAATAGCTAAACCAAAGAAATAAGGATGGATTCAGAACGCACTGCTGAAGCAACTCACTTAACTGCAAAAGAAGACTGTAAGAGAGTGAGAAAAACAGAAAGAAACCATAATAAAACTAGAAAATGAGCAACAAAATATCTATAATAAGACCTTACCTATCAACAATTATCTGGAATGTAAATAGATCAAGTACCCCAATTGAAAGATATACAATGATTGCAAGGATTTAAAAAATAAACAGAAGTCTAATATATGTTGCTTACAAACAAAATGCACTTCAACTCTGAGGATTTACATAGACAGAAAGTGAAGAAATAGAATAAGGTAGTCTATGTAAATGGAATTCCAAAGAAAGCGGGTTAGCCATACTTTTATCATATAAAATAAACTCTTTTTTTTTTTTGTCTTTTTGAGACAGAGTCTCGCTATGCAGTTCAGGCTGGCCTTGAGCTCACTTTGTAGCCCAGGCTGGTCTCGAACTCACAACGATCCTCCTGCCTCAGCCTCCCGAGTGCTGGGATTACAGGCGTGCACCACCACGCCCGGCTAAAATAAACTTTAAATCAAAAACAGTAAAAAGAAACAAAGGAAGTCATAATATAATGATAAGGGTGTCAATTTGCAAGAGGAAATAACAATTCTAAACATGTCCACTCAACATAACAGAATTCAAACATATAAAGACAATATTAATATACTTAAAGAGATTCCAATACAATAATAGTAGGAAACTTAAACACTTCACTTTCAATAGTAGACTATAAAGGTGGAAAATTCAAAGAAAACAGCAGAATTAAATTGCTCCCTGGATCAAATGGACATGAGAGACACCTAAGGAACATTCTATACAACAACTACAGAATATACATTCTTTTTATCAGCACATGAAGCATTACTCTGGATAAATCATATGATAGATCAAAAAGCAAGTCTCAATGGATATTTAAAAATTGAAAAGCATATCCAATATCTTTTCCAACCAAAAGGCAATAAAACTAAAAATCTATACAAGAAAAATTTGGGAAAACATACAAATACATGGAAAGTAAACAATTTACTTTTGAATAACCAATGGATTAACAAAGAAATCAAAAAGGAACTTAAAAATTTCTTAAATTAAATGAAAATAAAGATACAATATACAAAAATCAATGGAATATAGCAGTTAGTGTCCATGTCAGAAAAATTAGAAAGATCTAAATAAACAACCTATAACTGTATTTCAAGGAAATTGAAAACACAGTAATAAATCATGCCCAAAATTATTAGAAGAAAACAAATAATAAAGAGGAGAAATAAATAAAATAAAGACTATATATTTGGTTTAAAATATTCAACTCAATAAATGTTATACATCAACAGAATGAAAGCCAAACACCAAATGATCATCTTAATAGATACAGAATAGGCATTTAATAAAATACAAGATCTTCATGATTAAAAAATCTCTGATCAAATTAGATATAGAAAAAACAGGGCCAGGGATATACCTCAGTGGCACAGCTCCTGCCTGGTAAATGCAAGGTCCCAAGTTCGATTCTCAGTACAAAAAAAAGAAAAATAAATATATACTTCAACATAAATGAAGGCTGATATACATAATAAGCCAGTAGCTAAAATAATACTGAGTGGTTCAAAGCTGAAATCTTTTTCTCTAAGATCAAGAACAACATGATGATGCCTACTTTCACCATTTTTTTAAATATCACCAAGGAAGCCCTAGTCAGACAAGAGAAAGAAATAAAGAACATCCAAATTGGAAAAGAGAGAGTCAAGCCATCACTGTTTGAAGATGGCATAAGCTTAAATATAGAAAACGACAAAGGCACCACAAAAAATACTATTAAAACTAATACACAAGTTCAATTATAGGGTACCAAAATCAGTAAATTTTTATATATGAGTAGTGAAGTGTCTGAGTAGAAATCAAGAAAAAAATACCACTTAAAGCACCTATTTAAAAAGTAGGAATAAATTTAACCTGAGGTGAAAGATCTCTCTACATGTCTTCCTTAATTTCTTTAATCGGTATTCTATTCATGGATTGAAAGAATCAATATTGTCTTAAAATGTCCACATTTTGGCATTTTTGATACTACAACAGGATATTTCTACCCTGTTAAGGACAGCAGTTTAATTTCACAGGAAAAGACTGACAATCTGAGGATATGAATTTGCCTTTTATGCTCACCAATCTTCATTCAGAACTACTGTTTGGGGACTTATACAATGCCTAATCCATAGGTGTGGGATACAATACAACCGAACATCCAACAAGGTTTCACTTCATAGTAAAAGGTGTCTGTGACCATGGGTTCCAATGGCTGTATCTCAGCCTGTATGCTCCAGAGCCTGCTGGCCTAATAGAGCTCTAGAATAGGATGCTGAAAGTGCTGTTGTAGTACCAGCTAGAAGACAATATTCTGCAAGGATGAGGTACTGCTCCCCATGATGCAGTCCATCTGTGATGGATTCACAACTGGTAGTCAACTTGTAACATCAGGCTGAACTGGGTAAGCGTGGTGCTGGGTGTGGGAGGCCCACCTGAGGATTATTGCCAGCAGCATAAGAGGCAGAACTGGAGCAGGAGAAGTTGAGGTCGTGGGGGGCAAGAGAGGCTGTTGGGAGCTGGTGGAAACTGTTGCAAGTTGTTGGGTGCTATTAGAAGCTGTAAGGAGCTGTTGGTTCTCTCAGAGGAGTTTATCATGCTGGCTTTCCTGATGAACTCAGCTGTTCTCATTGTCCAAGAAACTTGGGAACTTGTTGTCACTGAGAATGGCTTCAGTTCACTTTGAGGAAGCTCCAGTTCTCACTTTGAGCATTGCTTCCTGCCTCCGGAGGGGAAGATGGTACACTGCTCAGTCTCCTGTTGAAGCTTGTCAAGTTGGCTTTCCTGATGGGAACTCAGCTTTCCTCATCATTGGAGGAGCTCAGAACCTCACTGATGCTGAGGATGGCTGTGGTACTTTTCAGGGGAGCTCTGGTCATTACTTTCAGTGTTACTTCCTGGTTTCAGTGCAGATCCCTCAGCCTGCTAGCACAGATCCTTCATCCTGCTTGCATAGACTTTCTAGGTCCCATCACTGACCTTTGGGCCTTCCCTGCACAGTTCGTGAAACAGGTCTACATGAGACACTGTCATGGGCTCTAGGCTCCAGTTGGACTTGTGGGAGGCAATGTCATGGGCTCTAGGTCTTCAGCTGAACTCATGCAGGACGTTATCATGGGATAACAGATTCTTTGGTCTTAGCATGTGAACAGATTTCCTGTACTCTCTTGCATATGATTCTTTGAGTGACTATTATAAATAATCTTATAAAATATGTGTCTTGTATGTTATTGTTCCCCTTTGCAAAAACCCAAACCACGATATCTTCATATGGTACAGATCCTAATAGGAACAATACGTGGTGCAAGAAAAAGAGATGAAAACAAGAACATCCCCGTTTACCGTCTTTCTTAAAGATTCACTGGGGATGTGGGGCTTCTCATTCCTTCCACTCTCAGCTTGTGGAATTGGCAGTCACAATCCTCAGGGGTGCTATATTCTTGCTAGGGGTCACAGCAAATGTACCACCAAACTATGCTTCAGATGCTGCCTGGAAACTTTGGACTCCTTGAGTTCGGGAGATAGAAGACAAGAAGAAGAGTTAATGTCGTGGTGGAAGAAGACACGATGGGGGCAAGAAAGACATGCATGGTACTCAGATGATGCACTTGGCTATCTTTCGGTATTCCCTTACCCAACTGTGACAGCAAATAGGTAAACACAGCAACATTTGCCTGAGAATATCATTAGCAGGTGCATAGACTTTCTAGAAATTAGGTTTGTCACACCAGTTTAACTACTGATACCAACAAAGGTAGTAACTGACAATGAATTTAAAATTAACGGTGAAGAGAGGCATTGAGCCATTTTGGCTTCAAAGTGAACTGAGTAGGGCACCGTAATTTGCATCACCAGCTTTCCTCTCCTGTTTCCCTTCAGGGAGAGCAGTCCACTAAAACTCTAGAGGAATAGTTTCCTGAATGTGCAGCCACACAGTGCAAAGGCTTACCTGTGACAGGCATAAAATTATGCTGCTTTAAAACCTCTTCAAGGAAACACTTGCCTAGACTGCAAAGAGTGTGATTAGGTGATGTCATTCAACTGCTAACATTTTAAATTCTGCCTCTAGGTGTTTATTGGGGTCACACTCTTCTTGGGATGGTGCTTGCCAATGATTGAGCAACACCGTGGTACAAGAGCCTAGGAACTGTTTCCCAGCGAGGGTTTCTTCAAGGATATAGCACATGTGGACTTGCAATTTGTTGCAACTAGAATCGTGGAATGAATTTTGCAACTAGAATCCATTTGCTAACCAAAGTACTGCTGTATTTGCTTTAGAACTGCACTGTCCAGTCCCATTCTTCTCTTCTTTTCACCTTACAGATTCCTAACTCTAGCTCATTGCCTGCTTCCTAGAAGACCCAACTAACAAACCTAGTCTTTTCTAGTTCCATTCAGTTAGGGCTCAATTCTAAATTTCCTTGTTTTAAAAAAATGGTATTTCTTTATGATTATAGATGTGATGTTGTACTTTCATTCAGATATAGATACAAATATTTACCAGGTTCATTTCTTGTGTTCTATATTGGTAGACCTGAAATTTATAAACTTCAATATTTTAAACCACCAATATGCATCTTCGGCAATAGTCAACTATCTTTATTATGAAAAATAATAATTATCACTATTATGTATTAGCAGTCATCATCTCTATTAGCTAATTCAATCCTTAAAACTATGAAATAGGTGGGTACTATAATTATTACTATTTCACAGATCAAGAAATAGGCATAGAAAGTGAAGTAACTTGCCCAAGGTCAACAGTCTATGAATAAATCACAGAATTTTCCAAGCATGGTGATACATTCCTCTAATCCCAGAACTCTGGAAGCTGAGGCAGGAGGATCATTGCCACTTCAAGGCCAACGTGATCTACATAGTGAGACCCCGCCTAAAACAAAACAAAAACAGTATCAGAGAACTCAAGTAGTCAAACACAAGTAGTCCAGCTACAGTGTTTTAATTCTTAATATACTGTATCTCCAGGGAAGGGCTGAAAGCACAGCCTTCTAAAATTGTAATAGAAAAGTGTTTGGAGAAGTCAGGCCTGGTTTGAAAAAGGGGAACACAGAAATGTTTATTTTAGGAACAGAGTTCCCATAACAGTAAGAAGTAATTCACTTTTAGGTTTCGTTACTACTAAAAAATAAAGGTTAAGGATAGAAACAGTCTGAAGCCCTTGCTTTGACCCTTTTACAGACTATTTGCAACTCTGCCAGGTAATGATCTCCTTGTCCTCACAATGTATTGCCACTTGGTACTGTTACCTGAAATAGAAGCATCATAATCTCTACAGAATTAACTTTTCATTTCTTTTCATTTCATTTATGGTCTAATGGTCTCCCATTCACTTGCTTTTGAAATCTTGGGGCTTAATTGGTATTAACATTTAGTAATACATATATTTTAAAATTATTATTATTTTTAATTTTTAAATTTTCATATTTATTTATTTTGCTTACTAGGCTTTTGGTCAAAGTGAAAAGTCTGGAAGAGGTCTTTAAATATCTCCACTGAAAGGACTGAGGTGCAGCTAATTGGTAGAGCTCTTGCCTAGCATGTGTGAGGTCTTATATTTAATTCCCAACACTGACAAAAAAACACATTTCTACTGAAAAGTGACTACTAAAGACTATTTTAGGGTCAAATGAAAAGAAGTTGTCTGAGATTAAAGTAAAGTGCTAAATCCTAGTTATTACCATACCGAGTTTCCTGTGAGCACCCTTGCACCCGTCCTGTAAGAACTACAGTTCCTATAATACACTGCAGGCTTCCCACGCTAAAGTGACTACTGTCTTTCGTCATTTCCTCTCGCTCACCCGGTGCATGCTGGGCTTCGTAGTTCACACCAACTTCTCTTTTGTCCTGCTTTTGGTGAGGTAAGGGTGTGGCTGTATAGACTGCTTTGAATATGGTATTAAGATATGGTATCATGATTAATTTGATTTTGTAACATATCAAAGCCCATGTAGCGGCCGGCTTTGTATATTTCATGCTCTGCCTTCCTCCTATGGTCGGCACTCGGGAAGGGGAAGTGACGTACATCCGGTGTCATGGCGGCACGGTGGAGCTTTAGGTAATTACAGAACTCCGTAAACTCGCAGCGGACTGCGAGCGGGAGTTGCGGTGGGGGGCGGTCCTGGGTCGGGCGGATAGCCCCGGGAGCGGGTACGGCCACGCTGGTGTGGCTGCGGGCGGCAGTGGGGCGCGCGTGGCTCTCCCGCCACCTGCGAGCCAGGAGGTTAGGGCTAGAGCGAGTGGGAAAGGCGCGACTAGAAACTCATTCTCCGCCTGCGCGATGGGCCTGGCCTCCTAGTGAGGCTTTTGGCTTTTGGGGCCGTCTCCGCAGGGTCTTTGTTGTTGCTGTTCAGCCTCGGCGCCCGTTTCTTCGCCTTTGTGTGCAATGTGTTTCACTTTTTCTAGTACCTGGACCTAGGGCCGTGGGGGTGGGGTTAATGAACTGTAGCTGATTACAATGGAGAAGTGGCACTCTCATGCTTCTTTCCAGCTCACTATCGCTGTGACTGGTTATTTACATTTTCATTCGTTATGGATTGGACCCATAATACTGATCTTTCCTATTATTTAGTTCCGGGGACGCTTTGTTTCTCATTATGTGTTCTTTTCGTCTGTTACCTTGGGATTACCTCCAATATTGTGATCAACTCCCCAATGTGGATCTCCAGTCTCCGCTATCCTACAATACCCTTCCATATCATGGTAATAGTTATTTTCGCTAGATCTAATTGCAGGCCCCCCCCCCGCCGTTATCACTTAGTCCTCACAGTTTTGTGAGTAAATGGAGAAAGAGTGTTTTCTAGACAGTAAGACCTAAAACAATTCTAGCTGTAAGACCTAAGTGATTTAAAGTTAGGGAACAGTTTCCTTTGTGTTTTTAGATACCCATAGACCAGAGATGGCAGATAAACAAGCTTGATACTCTGAAGTTCCGCTATCCTGTGTCTTTTTTTAAGAGGTTTACTTTTAGACTAGTCTTGCTTTAGGATTGCCTTTGAGCACAGACGGTAACATCAGTTATCATCTTACTTTGGAAAGGCAGATTTACCTGAAAAAAATCCATCCAAGAGAAGCATTGCTACAAGCAGGATCTGTAAGAGAAGGAGACCCTCTGCGCTGGTACCTCATACTGGACTGATTTCAGCCAGAGATTTCGGTCTTCTTCCAGTGCTTATTAGGACTACTATTGGGGGCAAGTACCTTAATATCTCTGGCTTAAGTTTCTTCATCTGCAAAATTGTAGATAATAATAAATACCTATTTTAGTAGGTGGGTTGCTGTAAGTATGAAGAAAAAGCATACAGTTGAGGTACTATGTATGGTGCCTGCTGTGCAGACTTAGCTATGTATTGTTTTTACTACTGGGCACTTGATGAATCTCCTGTGTGCTTCAACCCTTGTTCTTTGATTCTTGAGTGTTTCGCTTCCACTTCTAAATATCTGTGCCACTTTTGTATAGTCCTTCCCAGCTCACTTGACTGGGGCCTTAAGACTGTCTTGCTCATAATTTAGAGGCCAATAACTTTGCTGTAATAACCTGGCCTAGTGCTTCCAACTGTGTGGTCTCCTGAAGCTGTATCTCCTTAGACTTAAAGGGAGGGAAAACTTTTGGATACCCCACTACCCTGCCTCCCTCCCCACTCCAGTTCAAATCATTGAATCGGATGTTGGGGAATGGGATCCTGTCAATCTATTTTTCACCAAACTACGCAATTTGAGAACCATTGGTCTAGCTCATCCCCTAGGGAAATATTATAACTTCCCCCGTGCCCCAGTCAGGTTTACTGCCCTTCTTGCTTTAGAGTGTTTAATCCATGGCCAGCTAGTGTTTTCCTTTTATTATGCCACTACATGCTTCCCCACTTTGGATAATTTAGTTGCACTTTTAGAGTTCAGACTAGTAGCTCTCCTTCCTAAACCAGTTTTTGTGTGGATGTTTTTTGTTTTTTTTAACTCTGTCAGTGTTTCCAGTGACCCAGTTGTTACAGGTTAATGCTTTTCCCTGATAATTTGTACATTGCTGGTCAACCTACAGCGGCTTACACCTGGGACTGCCTGAGACCTAGTGGCACAGTGTATTTATTTGTGATGTCCTTGTCCTAACCAGCATGTTATCTGTGTACTGTTCACTTGTATGTAGACTGTGTTTTGCATTACCTGGTATATCTTTAACTTGTTCATGCCTGGCCTACCACTAGCCTAAGAAAGGAGTGTTTATTGGTGATATACTGTGCTTGTCCTCCCCCCCGCGACTTTGTTGAATTTCTCTACTTTGCTGTTTAAATCCGAGACTCCTAGCATGGGAAGGTGATAGAGAATAAGACCACTAACATAATGGATTTAGGCAAACTCACTGTACTTTTTGTCACCAGTAGACATTAGAAGAAACATTTTAAAGGATTAAAAGAATGCAGTTTTTCAAAGCATTTTCTTCAAGATGGGAGGAACTAGGGAGATCTTTTGCAGATGGGCAGGGTACCAAGAAATTGGGGTTGGGAGGATGACAGGAAGAATTAAGGTGTGTTATGTACATGTACCAACTCCCTACAAGGAATGTAATCCTTATGTATTGTAAACATTACTAATAGAAATAAATTTTTAAAAAAAAATAGCACATGAGGAGAGGAAGAGGTTAAAGCAGGCCTTTGTTAGCAAGTCTTTGTTATTTAGAGCTGGGCTGTAAGTCTTTCTCAGGGAAAATCTGCCAAAAATGAGGTATGGGCTGTCTTGGCCTGGAAATGTACTAAACATTTCTGAGTCCTTCCCTGAATTGGTTTATTAGTATAGCTTTATTCTAGACAGAGTGACAGGAGCTTCTGTAGTGGGGTGTGGTGGTGTGTCTAGCCAGGGCAGGGGTGCTGAAGCTGTGGCACACGTGCTGCAGTGGGCACACGGAGCCCTCTCTGTCAGCATGCTAGCCAAGCCACCTCAGCATCGCCCCAGCAGCTGAGCAGTCAGGTTTAATTGCATTGTGGGCACTTTGAGATAAATAAGTGGGGTTGAGGTTGCAGTGTGGGCACTTGGTCTGCAAAAGGTTTGCCATCACAGGTCTAGGGATTGCTTCATACATATCTCTGTAGAAGCCAGTACCTCCAAGTTTTCTTTAAACCAGAATGTGGTTGATTAAGTGGCTCTCTAATAATCTGAAAGGCCACTTTCCAAGCTACACTGACAGCTGTGGAATATCCTCAGCTCGTGCACTAATTAGGCAAACCGAAAACAGAGTAGGAGGCAGAGGCGGAGAAAAAGTGGTGTGAAGATAGAGTGAAAGCACATGGCATACTCGATAATTTGGTACATTTTTATAAGGTGACAGAACCTTACAAGGTCACATTTCCTCTTCCCATGCCTGCAGAGGATTGCAATTTTTGCCCCCTCTCTCAACAGAAACATTTATTTAAGCTGTTCTCCAGGTCAGCATGAAGCCAAACAGGGTGATACCTAATCATGTTGTGGTGGTATAGTTATGACAAAGCGCTCGGCGGTTCAGAAGGACTTAGGCCGGTCAAGGCTAGCATGGTAACCCTTGATAAGGAAGTTGTCAGGACAGCATTATAGAGAGTTCTGTGTAGGAAGAATATTGGAATAATCATCAAAAAACCACAATAACACTTCTAAAATTTAATTTTAGAAGTGGAACATATTAAGTGTCAGGCACGGTCCCAGCTTTTGAAGCTAAGAACTTCAAGTTCGGTGTATTTGAATGTGGCCTTTCATACTTTGGCTTTGTGAGTCTCGTTTTCATCCGTGTTGTTTTCTTATATGTACTGTATGCTTTGCTCAGACAGCATGAGATTCTTCTACGTTCATCATTTCCTGAATGACTTTTTTCCCCTTTCAATGTAGATAATTCCTACTTGTTCTTAAGACTCAGTGTCCATATCCCAGGCCTGTGTAATTGCACCACTTTTCAGGCAGTACTGTGCTTATAACATAGCTATTGCCCTTGAAGACTTTTCTTGTCTACCCAGCAATAGGAGCATGAACCTTTTGATATCTTGTATATGCTGCTTAACATACGTGTCACCCCACCATATACAGGCAGCACCTTTACTCAAAAACTGTGGCCATACTTTCCTTTGGCTGCATACTTCCTCATTCTCTCAGGAACTACTTTTCTGAGCCACTGCTTAATATAAGGATCAGCTATTGATGCAGCTGCACCATTTACTAACCCTATTTTCTTCTGTGTAATTTTTCAGTTGGTAGAATGTTGCAGACTTTTCTGCGCAAATACAAACTTGATTAAATGAAAAAGGAAGCCTTCAGTGGGTGATTAGAAACATTAGAGCAGGGCTGGGGATTTAGCTCAGCGGCAGAAGCGCCTGCCTGGCAAGCACAAGGTCGTGAGTTCGGTTCCGGTACTGGAGAAAAATCAAAAAAAAAAAAAAAAAAGAAACATTAGAGCTGTTTCTCTTACCACATTTTTCCCCGTTGTCTTGTATTTTGCACTTTGTATTTTGGGTTTCTCATATACGTGTGATAATTTAAGTTTGTGTCTCTGATTTACTTAACATTATGGTCTCAAGGTGCATCCATTTTTCTACAGATAACTCAAGTTTGTCCTTCTTTGTGGCATGGTAATACTCCAATGTGTATAAACACCACATTTTCTTTAGCTATCAGTTGATGGACATACAGGTTGCTTCCAAGATTTAACTGTTTTGAGTTGTGCTGCTATAAACATGTGCGTATATCATATGTATAAAGGATGTCTTGTATCAAGGTAATATGTCTTTAACTCTTTTGGGAAAATACTGTGAAGGGGAATAGCTGGGTCAAATGGAATTTCTATTTTTAGTTTTTGAAAACTCTTAGTTTGTCCATGGTGGTCATACCAGTTTATACTGCCACCTACAATAAAGCCCCCCACCAACCCTTACAGCTTTGCCAGCATTTATAATTATTTGATTTCTGGAAGATAGCCATTCTTTTTGGAGTGAGTAGAATGTCAGTGTTGTTTTAATTTGCATTTCTCAAATAACCAGCTGTGCTGAACTTTTTTTCGTGTATTGATTGGCCATTTGTACTTTACTAAGTAAGAAGTGTATTCATTTCAGATGCCCATTTTTCCAATGGGACTTTTAAATTTGCAGATCTAATTTTTTTAGTTCTTTATATATTCTAGATAATAGTCCTTTGAAGAGTAGTGAGCAAATTTTTTTCCCATTCTGTAGGTTACACTGGACATGTTTTGAGTAGTGAGGATCATGATACCAATTTGAAATTACAGGTTTCAGTTTTTTTTGTTGTTGTTCTTATTATGAAAGATGGTACGTACTTAATAACTAGACCAAGAAAAACAATACGGATCAGTGAATCATTGTGGTTCTGCTCAATGAATGACGTGTTGGGATTACTGAATAAAGGTAAATCTTATTGGTAGGCAGCTGCGCTGTAAGTAAACCAAGGAATGAATGGTGAAACTAAGACACTAAGAGGTCAAGTTAGGAGAATATAAGTGCAAGTGATTGAGGGTTTTACAAGGAAGCGTGTCCCTTGGGATTGTTTCATTTAGTAGCAGAGAGACTGCCTCTACGGAAATTCTATTTAACACATATAGAGAAACGTTGACCATAGGCAGAGAGACAAAGTTCTTTTTTAAAAACTTCTTTAAAGGACATTTGAAAACTATGGAATAGAATTGAATGTATTGTAATGTGCTTTTAATTTGCGAGCACAGGTTTCTCTATGGGCACGTTTACTAATATTTAGAGGATGTTTTTGCCCTACATGAATGGAAGGTAGTAGTATACATTGGGAAATTATACATTTAGAGATAAGATGGAAGAGTTTTTATAGCTTAGAGATAATTATCTCATAATAATTGTTAGAGGGCAAAACCAATCTGCCTTCTAAAATGAAACTAAAGCAGTGTCTTTTTTGGAATTATCCCTGGGTGTAGCCTTCCATGAACCGTATGCAGTAGAAGAATGTGGGGGAAAGCAGGGACAGATGTGTTTTTTTCTCAAGGAAATGGAATCAGGATTTAATCACTGATCAGGAGTGAGGAGAAGGAAATTGCCCCTTGGGAAATGTAGGTAGTACCCTAGAGGAAGAGCAGGTGGGGGTGGGAAGAAGAAAATGCAGAGTTCCGGTTTGGATTTCCTCCATGTGGAGGATGTTTGGGACATACACATAGGGGTTTCCTACGACCAACTGGACTTAAGCTTTGGAGCTCTTTAGGGAAGTGTGGGCTAGAGTGAGAAGTCATTTCATATGTTACCAGTAATTGAAGCTATGGAAGTGAAGCTGGTTTTCTAGAGAGAATATGGAAACAGAAAAGACCAAGATTATTTACTTGTTAATTTGACAAGTATGTATTGAGAACCTCTAGTGTTGAGAATATAGAAATGAGTGAAACAGACAACTCCATGACCAAAGATTAAACCTGTAGGGGTAGTAGATATTAATTAAAACAGTGGAGAAAGATGAAAGAAAACCAAATGAAGATGATGAGAACTCAGGAGTTTTAAGAAGGGGATTAGCAGTACCAAATACTAGAGCATTGTCTGATAAAAGAAGGAAGTTCTCTGGATTTAGCAATCAGAAGGTCATTGTGCAACCTTGCTAAGTGAGGTAGTATCATGGGAATGAAAAGCCAAAGTACCGTGGGTAAGAGGGGTTACTGGGAGGTTAAGATCTAGAAATATCAAGTGTGGAATTATCAAAAATATCTCAGCTATATAGGGAAAAAGAAAGAAGGGAACTAGAAAGGGGATGGAATGTAGGTAAATTGCCCGACAAGTGTTATCATTTATTTTTACATGAATCAGTAACGAAATTCAGTATGTGCACTTTTTCTTTAAATCCAACTCAAGTTGAAATCAATATTGTAAATCAAGAGATAGATGAAAGTTTGAAACAAAATGGGCAAATTCCTGCCCTTAACCTACAGTCTGTTGAAAAGGAGCGTTTGGTTGGGGCTGGGGATTTAGCTCAGCGGCAAAAGCACCTGCCTGGCAAGCGCAAGGTCGTGAGTTCGGTTCCCGGTACCGGAGAAAAACCAAAAAGAAAAAAAAGAAAAGGAGCGTTTGGGGACGTTCCCTTGTACTGAGAAAATAGTTTTTAAAAAAATTAAGATAGTACGTCCAAATGATTGTATCATTGATTTTTTTTGGGGGGGGGAGGTTACTTAAATACAGACTAATGATGACCTTGTTTCATGATTAGGTAATAAATATGGGTACTTTCTCCCAACTTACAATGGGTAGTTTTCAGTAGGGATATAAGTGTCAGTGGGCTCATTAAAATATCTTTGTAATCATCTGAATAGTACTGTCTTAAGGTAATGTTTAAAAGTCATTAAAAATTAAAGGTGTCTCTCCTGCACAAAGAATCAGAGACCAATCAGATCGTTTTGTAATATGTTTGTTTTTATTACTTAAAAGACAAACTACCCAGAACCTTCTTCACAGCTTCCAGCCCTGTACTAGAACATAGAAATCTTTAGTCATTCAGAGGATTCTGAGGCAAAGAGCATGTGTGTATATACAATGACTAGGAAGCAAGCACCAGGGAAAATAAATCTCCTCTTTATTTGTAATTCTTGGAGCCAGAACTGTTCTGACATTCAGACTTTGTAGATTTTATAAAATAAATATATGGTACATAATATTGAATAATCCCCTTCTTGGGTCCAGGTCAGCCTTCCCTGATCAAACACATTGATGGTTCTTTGTTGTGTCCAGAGTCAAATCGAGTCACATGTCAAGTTTTGCTAAATGAATTAGAACAAACTTAAGAAAATTCCTCATTTTCAGTGCTTTCAGAATTACTGCTAAAGGATTGTCAGCCCATACTTGGTGACTCTTTCAAAAAGTGAGAGGAGTGTTTTGACCCTCTTTTTTGTTTTTCCCTTGAAATTGTGAGTCTATGCTGAAGTCAAGTTTCATATCAGTTTTTTCTTACATGGTATATCATGGGGCAAATTTCTCAAAGATCCCCCGAGATGCTTCTTTTAATGTTGGAGCTATAAGTGCAGGAATTTGTCTATTTTTGTTTTAAATTTTGTATCATCTATATCCAGATTTGTATTTCCACTTGAATTGGGTTTAAAGAAGTGTACACATTGAACTTTTTTACTGATTCATCTAAATAATTTGACATTGTGTTCACATATGAAAAATACAGCAAGAAAATTTTCGTAAGCAAAGGGATTTTTTGTCAGTATAGGTACTGAAAGTACAAAGCAGTCTTTTCAAAAATTGCCTGAGAACTATGAGCTGTCACTCTTCTTGGTTCCTCCAAAAAGGAAAGTCAGTATTTGGAAGGGGCAAGGGTTTTGCTCCTATGGAAAATTTTGCTAGGAATCCTGTCATGTCCCTTCCCTTCCATTTTGGCATTTAGAACCAACTTAGGACAGGTTTTTGAATGTAAATATTACCATTTTCCCCACTGGGCAACCAGGAATTAAAACAGACCTTTGTTATTGTAAGGCTGGAGTGGGACTTGATTCTCCCAGCCCCCAGCCTGCTTGCCAGCACTGGCACTGTTCTCAGCAGGAAACTCAGCTCAGCACCAGGGCTGTCATCTGCAAGCACAGAATGTTGTAAAGGAGATAAGATAGGACAAGGAATTTTGAAGTTCCCTGGGCATCTGGAGACTTCAAGGACTCTGCCCACTGAGGTGCAAGACTGCCAGAAAACTTTGACCACAGATGTTTATTAAAAATCTTCACACCCAATGTCCTTTGCCTTCTTTCAGTTCCTACCAAAGGGGCCTACTTCCGTTTGTTCCTGGCAGATTGCCTTTTCACCCTCTGTCTGCCTGTACCCTGGCACAATAAATTCCATCCTATGTTGTCTTTATACAAGCCTAGTGACCTCTGCTGGTCTCTGCCCCTGGAGTTCCTTACAGTGTTTCAGATTCATCAAGCCTGCAGTGAGTGTGTCCAATGTAGAGATACAAGCTGAAGGAACTCATTGTTTTAGTTCCCCTTTTCTTTAACAGTTTTATAACGTTGTTTCATAGAGTTCCTCTCAAACAGATTGAGGACACCTAAGTAACAATGGTAGAAGTGTTTTGCTCTTGAAATAATCTAGAGAGCAGTGCATTTCAGCCATCAGTTGAATATTTTCTTGTGTTCTGAATTTTTGAGATTATTCAGAGTTTACAGTTTCATAGCTTTGGCTAAAAGTCTGAATTCTTTAAAAGGTTATTAAATATTTTGTGTCCTGATGCTTGCTGAAACTGAGAGAAAAATCATCATATACAAACTAGTGCTCCCTGGAGTACTACTACATCCCCTCCTGTAAGATATCCTCCTTATTGTGGAAAGAAGGTATAGTTCCACTGAGTTGCTTACTTGTGACAAGGGGAGAAATGTAATAATTCATCATAAAATCCACATAGTGATGGTAAGAAGAGCAGGGAGAGCTATAAACTTTAGATAAATTGCTCTCATTGCAGGAATTTCCAGTTAGTCTAAGTGTCAAGCACACATGTGTTGAACTATCAGAATTTCCCTACAGGCATATTCTGTAGGTGTCTGGACAGTGATAGTGCTTTATACATTTTTGTTAGAACTGCAGTAGCAGTCTATTGGTACAATACTATCAGTTTTACATTTTGAAACATGGAAATGTAGCAGATTAGACTTGATTGCCAGACAAAGGTTGCCAGTCAGAGAATTCATTAAATTTAAGTAAGTCAGGCAGTTTGAAATCAAACAGCATAAGAAATTGCTTTTTAAAAAAAACATTGATAGTTTGGGAAGAAAAATTGAACTCAATGAAGTCTTGAACAGTAGAGTCAAGTGATTTATTTGCTCATAGTATACCTGGTCATGGTGAATTTTTGGTGTACTAATTAAACAAAGGAATCTGTAAAATTATTGCTGTGCATGTTCAAAAAGGAATAGTGCTTTTTCGTTGTATTAATGCCTTTGCTATCTGGAAATTTGAAGGAATGGACTAGTTTAGGATAAGGTTTTCTGGATAGTAGAGATTATGCTTGTATTTTATCAGTTTGGCATCAGTTTATTAACATTGGCATTTTCATTGGGATGGAATATTAGATGATTTTGGCTCAGATAAACTTATCTTTGAATTGTAGTTTTGCCATTTACTACCAGTAACTTGGAGGGATTGTTTCAACTGTTGGTAACTTAGTTCTGTCACTGAAGAATAAGGCTAAAAAAATCACCAAAGTAGGTAATTATGAGAATTAAATAAGATTATATAAGTAATTATGAATTGTGCCTATAATTTCTCAATTTTAGAAAGTGCTGATACAGTTATTCTTTTATATACATCTACAACTTCTTACCAGTGCCTTAATAGGGTGGATATATTTGGAATATATATGTCCTTCTCCAGTGAACTTACCACTGAGTTCTTCACTAAAGTGGTAGGCTGTGGTCCTGTAGGTTCACCACCACTGTTCTAGCCTACAGACCCTTCTTTCCTCATTGAAACTTTTATTTTCATAATTTGACTTTTGTTAATACACGTTTATTAAGGCTGTAAACTTCTGTATTATATCAGAATAGGATATTCAAGGAAAGGGGGTATTTCTTGGCATGCTATTACTATCACAGAATTTGATTTTATGAAATTTTTACATACTTTATTCTCAGGTTTTTCTGTGGTATAGAATCCAGTAGGAAAAGTTACTCTGGAACTGAGTTCAAACAATAATGCCCTGGTTGTGGGCAAAACCACGACTGTCCTGGGGATATGGTCTATTACATGACTTAAGACTTAGGATCAGCATAGCTCTTTAAAAGAAAAGGAAACAAACAAAAATAAGTCCTGGACCATCTCTTCCGCCAAAGAAGAAGGCTAGTAAGTTTTGCACACGACTGCGGTAGTAACAGATTAAAAGAGACTGCAATGAGCTTATAATGCGAAGTTAGGCACAGTAATCTAACTGCAGCTGCAGTTACATAAGTGGTAATGTTAGATTGCAACAGTATTTCGTAGGTTGACTAGTTTGTAAAGAATCTTGTGTAGGTTGCATGTTGCCTTTACTAACTTTATTTTGTTTTAACCATTGTAAGAATCTTGACTTAGTGACTTTGGTATCTCCCCATAAATGATAGCTGCTGTATATCGTGTAATAGTGCTGAAACTATTTGTGTGCATGGTCTAGGGCAAGGAATACTTAACTGGGAGTCCTTCCGGCTAGGTTTCTAGGTATAGGTTCGTCACTAATGTTGTTATACAGTATTTAAATGACCTGTCCTACTTTTAGTGTTCTCATTGTTAAATGTAAGAAGAAATTAGACCAGATAATCTATAATATTCTGTTACATTCAGTTATTTTGCCCCTAAGCACAGTTCTTCATTGTTATTCACTAAATTTTTTCCTTTTTCTGTTATTTTTGTGATTTCATTACCTTGCACCGTAAGCCATTTGGTTATGTAATCCCAATAAAATGCTTGATTGGCAGTCCTATGTGAGTGTAACTGTCAATTCAGCATTTTACAAGAGCTACTAAAATTTATTTAATAGAAGAGTATTAAGTGATGTTTTAGTATTTAAAAATGATGAGTACACTTATTTGAAGCCAAATACATAGTTTTCAAATGTGCATATATGTCTAAAGTCGTGTGCCTTTATTTATTTATTTATTTATTTATTTTGGTACCGAGAATTGAACTCGTGACTTCAGGCTTGCCAGCCAAGCACTTATGCCACTGAGCTATATCCCCAGCCCTGTGTGCGTTTAACAGATCACATGGAAACATAATTTCGTCAGCACCTTGTATTTCTGTACAGAGTGTATTTGTTTTTGAGTGAGTGTGACCATGTAAATATTACCTCTTTCATTTTTATCTTATGTAGAAATATTGGTTTTTTTGTACTCAGTTTATACAGTTTCTCTTGTGATTGTTTCCTTGGTTCATTTGTGTAATATTACAGAACTATGAGATAATGTAGGTATAGGTCTCCCTCACCAAGAATATTTTCAATACAGTTACATCTCTTTTTTAAAAAATTTTTATTCTTCTCAGCCATTAGAGTAAAATGTTTGTTCTCTTTTTATGGAGCCTCTTATGGTTTATGTCTAGATGTCCCCCCAAAGCCTCATGCAGTCATGGGGTGGACTTCTAGAGCTTTTGATTGACTCATGTTGCAATGGGATTATGGGTGTAAGTGCTACACTCATGGTCCAATGGGATTATGGGTGAGTGCTGGGATTATGGGTGTGAGTGATTGACTCATGTTGCAATGGGATTATGGGTGTAAGTGCTACACTCATGGTCCAGTGGGATTATGGGTGAGTGCTGGGATTATGGGTGTGAGTGCTGTGATTATGAGTGTGAGTGATTGACTCATGTTGCAATGGGATTATGGGGGTGAGTGCTGGGATTATGGGTGAGTGCTGGGATTATGGGTGTGAGTGCTGGGATTATGGGTGTGAGTGTTACACCCATTCTGTAATGGATGTAGCAGGTTGTGTAGCCTGCATATAATATGAGGAAAGGAAAGAGGCTTGCTTGCTGCTCCTTTGTTGCTTTTGTTGTCTTCTACCACCATGAACTGTTGCCCTCTGCCATGTGCCATTCTGCCTTAGAGCCAGCCAAGTATGCACTGAAACCTCCACCAACTGTGAACTAAGTAAACCTTTCCTTCCATAATTTTGGGTGTCAGGTATTTTGTCCCAGCAACAAGAGAAAAATAACCAAGACAGAGCCTTTTAACTAATGTGTATTAGTTATACAATGTTTTGTGGAACTATTAATAGATTTTACCTAATTATTATATCTGTGCTTATTCATTAAGAAATGAGGTAGTGAAATGCCCACTGTATGGAAAGAATGTATTTTTATTTTTTATGCATTTTATCATTGTTAACCAAGCTTTGTTTGTTGTATCTTGTAGTGTTTGCAGACAGAAAAAATAAATCATCAAGGAATTCAGACAACTGAGTACTTGTAACTTGGACCAGTTTGAGTTTTGATTTATCAGATCAACTGGCAACAGAAAATGAAAAGTAGTGTGGCACAGATCAGAGTAAGTATCTAAAACTTACGATGGGAAATGCAAGTTTACAGTCAATTAGCATATGCTTTCAGTAACAATGCCTTTGTTTAATTAGGACGTTAGGGTGGCATCATACATACTCACACACAATTTCAAAGGTTGACACTTGGCTAGAGGTAGTAACAGTGTATGAAAAGTCAGTTGAGAGAATATACAGGATGTATTTTCTGTACACATTGCTGTCTGTATGAATCATGTAAGTGAGCACGTATGAAAGAAAGTCAATAACAAATGGTTCAGGATTATACCATCATTCTCATGGAGAAAGTTTTCCTGAAAATATGACCAGAAAGGCAGACATTCCCTTCCTCCCATTGGTCTAGATTCCTGCATATCTTCCAGGTATGAGCTTCTTTATGCATATTTCATAGCATACATGGGCTTTTTATTCTGTGCTGTCCTTTACTTTAGACATTCATTTATTCAGCAAATACATACTGAATTCTTACTGTGTCAGTGACTGTTACGAGCACTTTGAGAAAAATAATGAATCGAAATCTTTCTTCTCATGAAGCTTACATCTACTAGTAGCAGGAGAAGACAGAAAATAAATCATAAACTTATGTAAGTAAGTTGTATAGTATATTAGAATTCAGTGCTAGACTGGCGTTGCTGAGGAGAAAAGTAGGATAAAGTAAGGAAGATCGATAGCTCTGAGGGGTTGAAGCTTATAATAAGGAAGTGTGAGATATATTGAAAAGAAACATAGTCATTTGAATAGACATTTGTAGGAGACAGCAGAGTTAGGCATGAACTGGCAAAGATGAAGTAGAGGAGCTGGAACAAGTTGTTGGTAGTGGAAAGTTACAGGAAGTGAGGTCTGAGCAGTCACAGGGTTTGATATTTAAATTTGATTGTCAGTTTGATTGGCTTGAGAGATGCCTAGGAGATAGTAAAGCCATAATAACCTCCTTTAAGTTTCATTGTGGGGTATTTTGTTCAGCAGTGGAGAACTGACCAGTACACAGGGAATAGTGACTCCTGTGCTTTCAGACCATGCCTGAGTGGTCTTGGCAGAACAAACCATTCAGCTTCATTCTCTTTTTAACTAAATAGATTTACAAGTGAACACATCACTCCTTGGGCCTTGAAGTCCAAGAGGAAGATGTATTTTTATTTAATTACAGATATAGGCCCTTCTCCATTCCTTTCCTCCACTAATGCTGCACCCCTACATGTTCTTTAGAGAACTGGTAGACTCCACGCTCTTTGACGGTGGGCAGTAGACACAAAGCCTGGTGCACAGTTCCTTTGCCACCATCTTTTCCTCTCTCTGGTACGAGGTGACTCTCTCCAGCCTCCATGTTAGTTACACATCCAGGCTTTGCTTAAAAATCTGCATTGGCAGGGGATCACTGCCATCTCATCTAGTTCCATCTGTCAGTAGATACCATCATTTACTGTCTTCGCAATTTGTATTCTGTCTTAGTTACTTTGCTCATTGCCAAGACAGAATACTCAACACTCTAACTGCAAGGAGGATAGGTTTATTTAGCTCACATTTTGTAGATGTTTCAGTTCATAGTTGGCCAGGTCAAAGGCAAAGGGGCATCACAGAGCAGAAACAGTTCATGGCAGTCAGAAGGCAGCAAAGTAGCAGTGCTTCAGCAACAAGTGAGAAGCAGTGACCCTCTTTCTGTTTCTTATGTGTTATCCAGACTACCCACCCTTAGGCCAGGTAGCACTCATGCATAGGTTGGAGAAGTGTTAATCCTAACATTATATCCTTGATCCCTGTATCACATACCCAATATCCAGCCATCTCCGAAAAGCCCCCACCTATGGCCACAGGAGTTGGGGGGGACATCTAGATACAAGTCATAACATAGTCATTGACCCATTGTTGCTTAAATCATTAAATTATTGAGGGCCCATTAGGTGGATGACTTTGGTAGGATTGGAGACAGCAAGAGAACCTTTGTTAGACGAGAGCACTGAGACTTTTGGACTAATACGTTTTACAGAGAGAGAAATAATTAGTCTTTCTCAGGATTTTCTTCCCACTGCTGCTTCGGGTGTTCCTTTTATGGTGCTGATCGGTCTTTGGTGGCCTCCCCCAGCCTGGCTTCAGTCACCCTGCCCTTTATGCTTAGTGGCTCGTCTGCCTCAGCCATCTCTTTTCGGTTTGCCTCCAGCTCCCCTTATTGTGAGCTACTAGCTGCAGGGAGGGGCTGATCTTCTTACTTCAGGTGCGGCTGAGGACTTTGCTGTGACCCTAATGAAGTCCTATTCATGCAGCAAAGCTGAGTTCAAGTTCTGCTGTCGTCACTCTGCTCTGTTCGCCACAGTGATTGTTCCCTACTCGGGATCTCCTGTTAGCACGTACCGTGTGTGCACCAGTCATTTCTTTCTTGATCATATTTACGAAGTCCTTCTGAATCACAACTTCAGTGTTTTTGGTCTCTTCCTCTTGTTCACAGCAGATGTTCCAGAGATGTGTTAAAAATCATTAGCACAGAATTGAGACTTTCTTTGTAATGTAGTCAGAATAATTGCCTTGTCTTAGAAAAAACAGATAATGCAATTTTATTGTTCTCTGTCTCTTTTCTCCCTATTGAGAGATGCCTAGGAGATAGTAAAGCCATAATATCGTCCTTTAAGTTTCATTGTTGGGTATTTTGTTCAGCAGTGGAGAACTGACACAGGGGAGTAGCGACTCCATGTGCTTTCAGACCTTGCCTGCGTGGTCCTGGCAAACCATTCAGCTTCATTCACTTTTTAACTAAAGAGATTTACACGTTGTGAAACGTGTTTAATCATGGACATCTTTATAACTGTCTCTCCTACAAAGTCATAAGCTCCTGGTCAGTCTTTTCCTCCTTTATATCCTTCAAAATGTCTATGTAGGAATGGTACCCCTTTTAGTAAGTGACCAGTATAAATACCGTATTTTATGTTAGTACAGATTCAGATGTTTCTTGTACTCTGTATTTGACTTGGGGAGGGGGGGAAGAAGAGAGAGAGAGAGAGAGGGGGAGAGGAGGGTAAGCGAGAGAGAGGGGGAGAGAGAGAGTGATGATACATGCTGAGCCACTGAACTATACTCTCAGCCCCTAGCTTATGTTATTAATGTAAAGTTTTGTAGAAACCTATTTCATACCTGTTACCAATCCTACTTCATTGTGTTTAAATGAAATTTTTAATACTTTGTTACACTATTACTTAGATATACTTTGTTATATCTATTAAAGAAAAGATTTTTGGGATGGTTGCATTTAGTGTAAAGTAACAACCACACTACAGCTACTTTAAATTATACATTTTAATTAAATGCTTATGCACATACATAGATTAGTCTAGTTAGGGCATACTGTTCAAAATATTCAATAATTAATGAGATTGGCCGTTTACTTGTGATAATGTTAGATTCAAACTGCAGTTAAATAGGTGTTCATAAAATAGAAGTTGGAATTTATTTACATTACTCTCCAGGATAATTTCCTATTTTTAAATGTATTTTTTTTCTCATTAAGGAGGCAAGCATGTAAATTTGCTGAACAAGTTATTTGATTAATTTCTTTTTTTTTTTAGATTTCAAGATTAAGTTGCTTGAATACTTTTTCTTTCTTACAGTGAAGTTAGTTAAAATAATTTTAGTTCTTAAGAAAATAAGACATCAATATCAGTGTAGACTAGTTGTACAGAATAATTTACTTACACATAAAATAAATACTTGGTTTCCTTTAATGTATTTGGATTTTTAAAATAGGATATGTGCTCAAACTGGATGGCTTATATCTGTCTCACATCATGTCATTTAGTTCTTATGTTACAAGAAATTACTTACGTGAATGTACACAAATGTAATTGTTTCTCAGAGGGTTTGGCATAACGCTGTTTCTTGAGAATCATGTTTTCTTAATTCTCTGGAACTTAACAAGTATGAAACATATCAGACACTCAAATAATGTTTGTTGAAAGTAAAAATAACTTTTTATAAATATGTTAGTCAGTTGCTTTTAGCTGTTTATTTTATCCCAATTTAATGAGTTGTACTAAATTTGTGTTTTCATAAGCCAAAGGAGGTATAAGGTGAGTGCAGTGTTAGAAGATTTTTATCCATTTAAGTAACATGGTTTATTCCTACGATTTAAAAAGTTTTGAAACCACTTCTAAACTGTTTGCAACTTTCAGAGATATACTCATTATCCATATAATTTTAGCATGAATAATTTTGAAATGTTTTCTCTTCATTTTTCTCTTTGAAAGCACTCTTCTGGTCATGACAGAAGAGAAAACTATAATTCTTACCAGAGGACCTCCTCTCCTGAAGACAGGTAAATAGTTTTAAATGTTTTAAGTATAATAGAATTTTTTTTTTTTTATACTAAGTGTGTACAATAATTTAGTCTTAGTTTCCTAATTTTAGGGTAGGTGTTAAAGTGCTGCCTTTGCTATTACTGCTGTTCTTTATATTTACATAGCTCTTTATGGTTTACAAAATATTTTTGCATGTACTGCCATCATACTTAAGTTAAGATCAGCCATCCAGTGCTCGCTCTGGCAGCACATATACTAAGATCAGCAGTCCAGTTGCATTAATATTTATCATATTTTCACATGAGGACTACAGTTAAGATAGGACCATTAAAAATAATTTCTGTGACCTGGGAATATAATCAGTACTAAAACACTTGCCTAATGTGCATGAGTCCATGGATTTCGATACCTCATGCTACAAATAATAGTTGTTACTATTTCTAAAGGGAGAAACAGCCTTACTCCCTATGTGCTTCATCCTTATTGCATGCTACCAAATATCTGTCCAAACTTTTACTTTGTGCACATCGGTTTAATTGCCCTGGTTTGTGACTGCTTTCACAAATTAACTACTCCCTGTATAAAAAACATACATCTCTCATTTTCTATATAGACAACATACGTAGGTGTACTTGTGTGTTTAACTTAACTGTGGAAGTATGTATTAAATATTGGATTATGTTACTTTGTATATTGTATATTAACTTCTCTTAAAATGTAACTTTATTGACTTTTAAGATTCAAATAATAGACCTAATGCTATCCTTGTTTATTCACTAATAATTTCAGTCCATTTTCATGGTTATCTGATAATGCAGTTTTAAGAAAAATAGCTGATAAGCAATAATCTATCTTTTGGAGTAGTTAGTGTTTATGGAGAGCAGCCAGACATCCGTCTCATTTGTTCAGTGCTTTGCTGAATAAGCCAGCAAGGCAAAAGGACTTATTTTGTAGGATAGCCTTTTCCTTGCCAATTATACATGATCCCCAAGTGTACTTCTGTCATGAAGAACAGTGTGAATCAGTGTGAACAAGTTTGGGTAAATGAATTTCAGGAGTTGTTTTACTGTGCACAAACTGAAACCTTTTGTAATCCTGATGGAGTGAGCAAGTGTTAGGAAAATGAGCTGTTAAAAATTTGACAAGATTTTGTTCATTCACAGAGTTGCTATAGCGCTACCAGTGTATGACTTTCCTAATTGTTTATAACGTATGTGATTTCAACTTATGACTGTGGTTCTTCATTTCATATGTTAGATATGCAGAACGAGAAAGGTCCCCTCAGGATAGAGACTACTTTGATTACAGCAGGTCTGACTATGAACATTCGAGAAGAGGACATTCTTATGATGGGAGTATGGAATCACGGTTAGTATTGGAAATTTTAACTGTGGGAAGATTATGTTTGCTTAAGTTTTCCTTTTTAAGAAAAATATTAACAGCAGCTAACAATTATTTTTAGGTACCCACCTTTCTAATAAATACTTGAATTTCCTTATTACATTAAATATATGAAGTATATACTATTATGTCTGTTTCACAGCTAAGAGAACTAAGGCTTGAACCAGTTCAGTATTTTTAAAACGTAACAGTAGCAAGCCTAGGTCTGTCTGACCTGCAGCCCAAACTTTTATTTTGTGCTAACAGAAGGCTTGGCTTATTTTTTTTTTTTTTTTTTTTTTTCTGAAATTCTTCACTAAATGAAACCTGGGTGGTATAACATAAAGTTATCTAAATTTTCTTTGTAGAAGGATATTGACAATGGAGTTAACTAGTTGGTAGGTTTTTTTCTAAGTATAAATGGTTTTTACTTTGATCTGGGAGAGCTTAGCTACTCACCTGTTCCTCCAGCCAGTAGGACTTACAGGATTTATCCTGTTGAGAAACGGGTAAGGGCATTGAAGGGAGAGCAGGTGATCCTACTCTTCAAAAGCTAAAGCTTTGGAATGGGAGTATTTGGAAATTTCAAGGGAGTCATTTAAGAAAAGTCAGATCTAAGAGCCATTCATGTTTTACTCAAAAGGAAGCAGAGTATTATAAGCCTTTGTTATTGTTCTGCACGTAGTTTTAATTCTTTACTCTCTTGAATAAATAGGAATAGTTTCTTCAGTGAGAATATTAGAAACCAGTATCTTCGTACTGTGTTTTAAAACCTGTTCAGTAAAAGATATCTATTTGCTTAAGAAAAAGCATAGTGGAGGAAAATGTTACATAATGCATTTGGGGAAAGAAACTCCCAGTTAAATGTTGTAGCAGTCTTAAAGAAAGTAGGTGTGCATTTGCTAGGATGCTCAGTACCGAAAAAAGAGGTGAGCTGGAATTCTGCAGGAGATAGGAATAATTCTCAGCTGCTTACTACAGAAAGCACTGCATGGATAGTGCTCTCTTAACCTGCATGTATCCCTGCTTCCAGTAGAAGTAGTGACGCAGAGAACTGACTAGTCATTTGAAACTGACTTTGGACTATCTGTTCTAACTTTTTTAGTGAGGTAGTCTTGCACAATGGAAAGAGTACAGATTTTGTATTGCTACATACTAGAGTTCAAATCTGAGTTACTAGTTATACAAATTGATAGGTTCTTACCAACTTCCTTCTGAGCCTCCATTTCCTCATCTGTAAAATTAGTGTGACAGTGTTTGTCTTGTCTGGTGTATTAAATTTAAGAATAGCTTTCTATCTTAACTACTGTGTTTCAATATAGTAAATACTCAGAAAATGAAAGCTTGAAGATACATTTTTAGCATATTTATTTGAATAGGGATAAGCAGTGAACCAACGGCACTTTGAATAGCGTGTAGAAAGTAATAGAGTTCCAGTTTCCCTGCTGTACAGACTGGTTGATCTTGTGTTTTTAATTAATGTGACAAAACTAACAAATTTTAATATTTTGCAAAGAAACCGTGACCTATCTTGTAAGTTCTCTTTTCTCCTTCAATAATTTTCACTGTCCCTTTGCAGACATCTGCCTATCTTTGTCATCATTTTAAAGCCAGCTGTTCTGATTTCCCTGTTTGTACTTCTTAGTCCCCCAGCTTCAGAATTTGTCTCTTGTGTTGTATAGTTTGCTAAGATGGATGTCCTGTTGATATGTCACGTATTACCCCTGACAGCCATCAAGACTAATCCCCACTATACTTTTGATCAGATTTCTCTGCACTGTACTCAGCAAAGTACATTATTTGATATCATTTCCTTCTCACTACATTCTAATACATACCTAATCGTAAAGTGTTACATCAAATTATCTTACAAAGCCAGGCTCACCAGCTAGTACCTTAAATGATGCCTTGATAAAAACAGCTACTTCCATTTTATTTGGCAGGCTGATTTATGAATAAGGAAATGGCTTTGAGGTTATGAAATAACTGATTGAACTTGCAGTTAACCCATGTACTAGTTGTTGAAACTAGAATTCGAACTGAATTTTGACTCCAAAGCACATGGTTTTACTGTTTCGTATTTGTTTGGGGTGGGGGTGTTCTTTTGCAAGCCCTGACTGTAGGACTTCAGTACAACTCCTTGTTTGATCAGAGTGTAAGTAAAATCTCACGGGATCCACACAGTCACTTTGTTAAGCAGCAGTCTAGGTGTTACGTAGAATATGAAGGCTCACAGTCTATAAAAACATTTGAAGATAACAAATGTTTCTACTGAGAGTACTCGTTGTGCTCTGCAAGAAGAATGAACATGATACTATAAGGATGTGATCACCGAGCTAGCTGTATTACTTAGTCTTAGAAGAATCATAACCAGTGTCCGTAACTCTGCGCTGTCACCTCTCCTGGAACATGCTACATTCACAGTAAGAAGAAACTTGGTGGGTAGATTTTGGAGCATTTGCCTTTGTGACTGGTGGGAGTTTATATTTGAAACCACTTTGTGCCCTCTCTTCCCTCTTAGAATGTACAATCTGTCAGTTCTCCTTGGCAGTCTCTGTTTCAAAACGATCCTCCGCTTCCTGAGTAGGTAGCTGCTTTTCTTTCTTCACGTAAGAATTACTGTATTACTGTGTTTTAAAACAACTGTACGTAAGTTGTATTTATGTCTCAAACTTACCCTTTGGATTTTGCTAAAACCTATAGTTTTCTAGGGATGTAATGATGACATAAAACTTTTATTCATTGTATTTATACAGATCACTGTCTCACGCAATACATAAGCAAAGTGATCTGAGTTTCTAAGACAATGTAAAAGAAAACGGCTAATTGGACAAGCATTCTTCCTTAGGGAAAGAGCAAAAAGTCAGGAATGTATCACTTGTTTGTTCTTAATGGTTTCAGAAAACAGTACTGTGATTGTTCTAAAAGTGTTAGCTTAAGAAAGATAATCACCTATATTAGAGGGAAGAATAATTGTGGCTAGAAAATTTTTTTCATCTCAAAATCACCAGGAGCCTGTGAGCTTCTTAATGAACACATTCATTCTATCAAGAAACAATTCTAAATATTAATTTTTTATAGCAGCCTTACATCTACATCTGCCATTATCAGAAATAAACTCGTTTCTCCTCTGTACAGTTTACCGTATACACCATGCCACGGTCCAGTTTACCTTCTTTGAGATGGGTTCCCTATGTAGTGCAGGCTGGTCTTGAATCTTTCTACCTCAGCCTCCTGAGTGCTGAGATTAAAACACTATTTTCATGTCACTCTTCCACTCAGAAACTTGTAACAATTCACCATTGCCTCTGGCGCAGAAAACTCAAGTCTGTTGGTTGTCTCTTTTAAAAAGTTCACTCTCACGCAGACTCATCTTTCCAGCTACTGTCACAGATGACCCTTTGTTGTTTCCTGATTGTTCTATTCGCTTGGGCCTGAATACCCTGCTCGGTTTTTCAATATTCTCTCTTCAGTTAGTAGCAGAGTCTGTCCTCCCTTTCCCCTTTCTACTCCCCTTCTTGGTTGTCCTATAAATTCTGTAAAGCTTTCAAGCCCTCATGGAGTGGTGGCAAACCTATGGCCCGCGTGCAGTAGCCTGATAAGCTCTCAAAGGTTCACCATCGCTGCCCTAGTGTAAGTGACATGTTTTTCTGTTAAGCAGTGCCTTCATCAGCCTAAACTGCTCTTCCGGTTCTGAGTTTTTGGGACCCACTTGAGGTCTCATTCATTTAGTGTTCAGTTCATTGTAAAAACGTGTTTTATAGTGTCTTTTCTCCTTTCCAAAATAATATTACAGAAGCAGGGACCGAGAAAAACGCAGAGAAAGAGAGAGAGAGATGGATAGGAAAAGATCCCGGGAATCCGCATCTCCAGGGAGAAGAAGCCCAGAATCGTCAGTAAACCAGAGCTCAGCTCAAGATGAGTCTGTCACAAAGAAGAAGAAAGATGAGCTGGATCCTCTCCTCACTCGCACGGGTGGAGCATACATTCCTCCTGCAAAGCTCAGGATGATGCAGGAGCAGATTACAGATAAAAACAGGCACGTTGATAGTCTATAAGCCATTGATACCCTCATTGAAAAACAGATCAAGCATGTTCTGTTAGCCTTGGCTGTTGAGAATAGACATTAACCCCCAGTAACAGAGACTTCAATTTACAGGTGTCTCTACTCCAGATTGTGCTGCACTGGAGCACAACATACCACTTGCCCCGACGTTAACATATGATTTCTTTGTTTTACATGAATGAAAAAGTTTGAGAAAAAGATTATTCATTTTTTAAAGTACTTTCAATATTGGTAGTATACTTTTTTGTAAATAAGCTTATTATTGATATTTTAGATCTAAAGCAGATCTTCCTGGTTGTACTACATTAGAAGCTAGCAAACTTTTTCCATAAAAGGCCAATTAGTAAATAGTTTAGGCTGTGGGTTATTTGGCCTTCGTTGCACCTACTTAACTCCACCACTGTAGTGTAAAACATTCATAAGTAACCTAGAAACAAAAAGGGTGGCTGTGCTGCAGCGAACTTCACCAGAAGTGGTGGCTCATCGCTGTATGGATGTGTAAATGAGATGGCAATTTTCTCTTTTTCTCCCTTTCTTCAGACTGTATCGTCTTAAACTACTTTTTTTGCTATTTAAAGCAAACAAAATTGATACATGAACATTCATATGGAAAATACCCTTTTTCAAAATAATTGTGATGTTAAGAAGCTATTTGCAAGATTTTTTTCTCCTCAACTGGATTGAGAATATAATTAGGAAAAATATGGTGCCAGGTTGAAATGGTGACTGGAGGCCAAGTTAGTAAATAGGTTAGGGTAGAAATTAAGTACACTACAAGAAAAACACTTGAGGCGAGCTAAGGGGGCAGTTCCTATCCCTTCATCAGTTTTTGAATGACAGATGGTAAAGCACTTGAGAACCTTATATAAATGAAATCTTAAACTGTTTTAAGAATTAGCCCAAAACAGAACTGACATATGAACTATGAAGTTTGCGATAAAACAAAACCTTAAGGGCTAGAATGGTGTTAAACGTGCCTTTGGTCCTTACCGTCTCCTGGCAGTCCTGAAGGAACATTCTCAGTGCTGGGGTGCTCCTGTTTGCTGGGCCCTGCTCTCAGCAGTGCTCCCTGGAGTGCTGCAGCGATTCGTGGCCTAGAGACTTCGAGAGATCCACAAGTAGAATTCACAAGCTCAATCCAGGATGATGAGGGGGGGAAATGGCACTTTATTTTTACTAATCTCTAAAATTTAGCATCCCTTTCTATTGGGAATATAGGCTACAGACTATAGTATTAATAGACTATTTGTTTCAGATATCTTATATTTGTTTCCGGACATTGCAAATTGCAGTTAGTTTTAGTCTTACCCCCGATCTTATTATTGAATGTGCTAAGAAGTTTATAGAATACTATATCAAGCTGATGTTTTTCATGTTTTGGAAACACCATTTGTAATTCTAGTTATAGTATATACTTCGAGAACCCTACTGGCTTCACCACACTTCCAGAAAGGTGTATGGAACAAAAATGTTTAAGACTTCTTTGAAACTGAAATTGAGTTCCACAGATAAACAATTGTACAAACCATAAAACTTTAGAGCTTTGAAGGAGCATAGACATGGCCAAGTTCAGCCTAAAGAAACCCACTGATGCTAAACAATTCATATAAAAATCAAAGCTGAAAACAGCATAGCATTTAGCTGGTACAGCTGTGGGACTGCTGCATAAATGTAGTCTTTAAAAAATCTTAGAACAGTATTTCAGCCACAGGATTCTGTATGACTTTCTCCTGTTTTTATTACATTTCTTTGTAGTTTAAATCATTTGATTTTGTCTGTTATTTTATGAGAGTTTATAATAAAAGTTTCATTTTTGTGACTTATATTTAGATGCTTCTTATAATTTAAAAATTTTTTAATTGGATTTATTTTAAAAGGCTTCCATTAAAGACAAGTGTAAGTGAAATGTAATGCAAAGTGAGCGTGTATTGAATCTCTCTATAAAGTGTTTTATGTCACGTTGTACATGGACATAAAAAACAAAGCATCCTTCCATATTCTTATATAATCTTACCGTGACATTAAAGGGTAGTGGATGTGTATGTCAGTATTATATATATAGTAAATCAAATGTGGTTTAATGTAATCTGTTTATTCCTATAGTCTTCATATATTTTATAATACTTTGGAATCATTTGTGAAAATCTTAAAAAGAATACTAAATAGTGTTTATGTTCTTAAAGCCTTGCATTATAATTAATGACAGTTTTAATTTTTATTGATATCCATTCTTTTTTAGCTTAGCATACCAGAGGATGAGCTGGGAGGCCCTAAAGAAGTCAATCAATGGTCTTATCAACAAAGTCAACATTTCCAATATAAGTATTATTATCCAAGAGCTTCTTCAAGAAAATATAGTCAGAGGAAGGCAAGTATTAGCCATTTTTATTGTATTTCATAGGAATTTATTGCATTTGATAGTAATTTTTCAAAGAAACATCTACATGAGCAGTAATTGATTCATGTTAAAGGGAAATAACTACTCACTGCTAAAGATTTTGTGGAAGTTTTGCTGAGAAGCTTGGATGTCACATGATTTTGCACAGACATTTGTTTACTGAATACCTCCAATAATTTCAATCCAGAAGGAGTAATGAATATTAAAATATACTACCTCAAACCAGTTTAATGTCTTGAAATTTACATCAGTGTAAATTGTACAGGTAAAAATTATATTTTTGTGATGTACAACGGGATCTTTTGATATATGTACACATTGTAGAATGGCTAAGTCACACTGTTTATTTTATTACCTCACATGCATATTTATTATTGTTATGAGAGCTTTAGCCCTTTTCACATAATGTGGTGTTATTAACTATAGCAGTGATGGCGAACCTTTTAGAGACTGAGTGCCAGACTGCAAGCCAAAACCCACTTACTTATTGCAGAGTGCCAGCACTGCAGTTCAACCCTAATACTGAGGTTTCAGTTTAGGAAAAACAACTCTACAGCAACATGTTTGTCTTAAAAGAAAAACATAGTAACCCATGTGCCATCGATGTACCACCACTGAACTACAGTCACCGTGGTGCACAGTAGATCTCTTGAGCTTGTTCCTCCTCCTGATGAGCACCATCTCCTTGATCCTCCTCTCCAGCCTCTGGTACACTTCCATTTTATTGTTTTTTCTGTAACTTCAACTTTCTTAGGTGCCACACATTAGGGCTGTAAAAAGATACTTGTTTTTCTGCTTTTGGCTTACGTATCTTAATAAAGTATTCTCTTGATGCATTCATACTGTAAGAACTGACAGGATTTTCTTCTTAAGGCTGAATAATTCCATTTTTCTATATGTATATTTATACAACATTTTCTTTATTCATTTCTCAGTGGACACTAAGGTTATTCCGTTGGCTATTGTGAATAACACTGCAACAAATGATACATGTTTCACATAATATTTTCTTATCCTTTGGATATACACGCAGTGGTGGTATTGCTGAATCATGAGAGTTCTAGTTTACTTGTTTGGGAGAACACACTGTTTTCCATACTGGCTGGACTAATGTATATTCCTGTTTATGCTATATCAAGGTTCCCTTTTCTCGTTATCCTTGGCCATACTATATGCCCTTTTACAACAGCCGTTCCAGTAGATGCAAGATGATACCTTACTGTGGTCTTAATTTACATTTCCCGATGATCGATGATGTTGAGCATTTTTTCATTTAACGTTTGATCCTAGGTAATGTCCTCTCTTGAGAAATGTCATTTAGGTCTTTTGCCCATTTATTAAATTGAGTTATACTGTCACTTCTTTGAGTTCCTTATATATTTTGGATATAATCCCCTTGCCAGATGTATGTTTTGTTTTCATTCTCTCAGCCATCTCTTGATTCCATTGGTTGTTTCCTTTGCTGTATAGAAGTTTTCAAGTGATCTGATCCCATTTGTCTATTTTTGCTTCTCTTTCTTGTGTGTTTAGGGTTGTATCCAAAAAGTCATTACCCAAACCATTATCATGGAGCTTTACCCCTAGCAGTTTTACAGTTTTTGGTATACTTAAGTCTTTAATCCATCTTGAGTTGGTTTTTATATATGGTATAAAATTAGGATCTGTTTTTATTCCTGCATTGAGAATCTAGATTTTCTGTCATGATCTATGGACCAGACTGTCTTTTCCCTATTATGTGTTTCAACACCTTTGTCAAAAATCTAGTGGCTGTAAATTCATAGATTTATAGCTTTCTGTTCTGTTCTCTGTTAGTCTCTGTGTCTGTTTTAGCGTGTGCCATTTTGTTTTGATTATTACAGTTTTGTTCTAGATTATAAAGTCTGGTAGAATATACAGTCTTTTTGCTAAAGATTTGACTCTATGGAATCTTTTCTGCTTATATGAATTTTAGAATTTTTTTCTATTTTTGTGAAAAATTAAAATTTTGATAGCCATTGCATTGAATTTATAGGCTGCTTTGGGTAGTATGGACATTTTCACAAGATTTATTATTTCAATCCATGAGCATAGGCTAACTTTCCATTTATTTAAGTATGGTTTCATTATACACCTCTCACCTCATTAGTTAAATTTAATGCTAAGCTTTTGTTGTTGTTGGGGTGCTGTTATAAAGGGGAATATTTTTATTTCTTTTTTGGATAGTTTGTTGTTAGCTTCTAGAAACAAAAGCTACAAATTTTCGTATCCTGCCACTTTCCTGAACTCATTATCAGTTCCAAGGCTTTTTCATGGGTTTTTAGGGTTTTCTGCAGGTAAAATCATGTCTGCACACAGTGACATTGGAACTCCTTTTCAGATTTGTATTGCTTTTGTTTCTCTTGTGGAATTTCTCTGGCTAGGGCTTCTGGTACAGTACTGAGCAGAAGTCATGAGTGTGGGCATCCTTGTCTTGCTCCTGATCTTCGAGGAAAAGTTTTAAGCTTTTTACCATTAAGTACAATGTTAGCTACAGGCTTGTCATTGTAGTCTTTATTCTGTTTTAATTTCTAATGACAGTGAGAAGGGGAATAGGAAAGATGAGCAGTGAAAAGGAAGCAAAAGGTCATCACTTACCGTTTTCTATTAGGTTTTATGCCGTTGTTGTTGTTTTTTTTTAATTTAAAAAACAGAAAACATCCTATATCTAGTACTTCAAAATCTGGGGGCTATTTTCCATTGTCATGTCACATTACCCTGATTTATCATCTTAGAAAAAGCAAAAATGAAAACCTGAGGTGATAAATTAAGTATAGCATATTGTACAGATATGAAAAGTTGATCAAGAGAAGATGTCCACTGTCCTCAAAGACAGGCAGAGCCCTCCCCATGTTAGACAGAAAATAACAGAGTTAGAGCGTTTGAAGGATTATTTACAGTCTCATAATTTATAGGCTAGGTTCACTTTCATTCTCATACCTAAACCTAGTTCGTAAGATTTTCCCTACCTTTTCACAATCCAATAATTATTTGTCATTATATTTCAAAAAATAACTTGAGTTACTTCATCTTGTATCTCCCTTTTCTCATCAATATGCATATAAAAATGTGACCAATTTGAAGTGTTGAGTAGGTGTCTTTTATTTTCCTGTCATTATTTAAATTTTGCAGTGATTATCTTATGCTTATTTCTATAGGAGTATTCCAGACCTTTTTTACTACTCTAAAATTAAACTTAGGGATGAAAACAGCGAAAATTTGTTTTTAATCACAAAATTATTTTTATATTAGTGATAGACCTACAGTTGAAACTTTGTGTTTTCTGGATTTGGTACTTTAGCTTCACTTTTTTGAAAGTGTTGAGTATTATTTTTGTGAACTTTTTAAAATCCTGAAATTCAGGATTAGGTATAGCAGTAGGATTGGGATCAAAGGAATTATTTGGAAAGAGAAAATCTTAGTAAGAAAATTGTTGTGAGGGGCTGGGGATTTAGCTCAGCGGCAAAGCGCCTGCCCGGCAAGCACAAGGTCGTGAGTTCGGTTCCCGGTACCGGAGAAAAACCAAAAAAAAAAAAAAAAAAAAAAAAAAAAAAAAAAAATTGTTGTGAAATCTCATTCTGTTGTACAAATGCACAAAATCAAATTTTGTTTTCTCAAAAGCATTTTTATTTATTAGTAGATAAACTCATTTCCTACATAGAGTAGTAAAACTTTAGTCCTTACTTAGCTATTATGATTGTTTACAAGGAATAATGTTACTGGATTTTAAATATCTTCTCCTAGTTAAGTTGTTTTTTGCTCCTTTTTATTCTTTTTAAACAGAGGACTGCTGTCCAGATCTGTTTTACAAGCACAGAGTGCGTCTCCAATCTTCACGCATGTTTATGCAGCATTGGTGGCAATTATCAACTCAAAATTTCCACAAATTGGAGAATTAATCCTCAAGAGGTTAATTCTTAATTTTCGAAAAGGCTATCGAAGAAATGATAAGGTATATATGAATGGCTTAGTAAGTAGACTGTGACATAGGGGTAGACCAGCAAACCAGTGTCGACAAAAGTAAGCAATGCAGATTTCTGTGTAGGAATGCTTATTAAATACTGTACTTCACAGTAATTTTTGTTGTTCTGTTGCATATGCTCTGGCCACTACTGAGTGCTGAGCCTGATAGCTATTACTGTAGACCAACGGTTACATAGTATTGGCACTATTTCACATTACTTTCATTAAAATTATCTTCGTGTGTTACTGTTTTAAGAGTGTCTTAGTAGATTCTGTAGAAAAATGAAAATTGGTTTTAGTATGTGGATTAACTTTGTGCTTACTTTCATTTTTCAGCAACTTTGTCTGACTGCTTCAAAATTTGTGGCACATCTTATTAACCAAAATGTGGTAAGAAATTAACATCCAAATGTATTCCTGTTCATTGGCATTAGGCCATGGGCTTGATGCCGCTTGAGTGATACATCTGTTTTTGTTTTGATTTATAGTACTTGGCAAGTACTGCTAATATTTTAATAAATGCATCTATTATTTTTAAATAGAGCAGTCACAATAATTTTAGGTATTTCTTCAAATTGATCTAACTCAATACCTGGTGACTTGACTACAAAGGAGTTTTTCAAAGGATGCAATCCAGTCCTTTCCTAAAGCAGTGAAGGTTCTATCTTCACTCTTCTCTCTATGCCTGCTATTCCTGAGACCCTAATAAGTAGCTGGAGAAAACTTCAGCCTTCCAGCTACATAGATACAGTCCTGTGTTTTTAGTGAGTTTATAAAATATAGGGAATTAATTTTAATCTTTTCAAAATGCAAATAGCTTTACTTTTTCCACCTCTTTCTCTATACCTGGCATTCATGAGAACCTAAGAAATCTTATTCACTGTTCTACCAAAAGAAGGAAATAACTCTGCCTTGGAAATAGATATTTATATATTATAGTAAATTAAATAATTTTAGTGTTTTAAGTGCAGATAACAGGTTTTTTATTTTCTATTCATCTGCTATTTTGTTGGGTTCAATTTAATTTCTGTCTAATCTTGAAAAAGTATAAAATTTTTTGTTTATACTCAAGGGTGTTTTTCAGTTATATGTTATATATTATCATTTTTAATGTACTAGCTGCATATGAGAAGAATTTTGAAGTTATACTGAGTTTTTTTTGTTAAAATTTTAATTCTTCTTTCTAATGTCTATTCTTAGAGATCTTTTAGATTTTAACTTATCATATTACAAAGATAACTTACTATTCAAGCCTGTGGAAATTTAATTTTACATACCTGTAATGGCAGAGGTGTTTCTGGTTTACATAATGTGAGTGATGTTACACTTACATTAGAGAGTTCTGGTATTACATAAAACAGTTAAACAGCATTTTGCCTCTTCCCTACTAGGTACAGGGCAGCATTTTCTTGTTAGTAATGAAGGTATTTTGACAGCCCTTCTCCGACCACAAGATGTTCAGACTGTTTTTGATGTTATGCATAGTGTGAAGAAGATATTATCCTGAGTTGAGATTTGGACTTCTTCCCTCTCTGTCTCAAATAAGTGTCTGAGCTACAAAGGCATTTGGATAGCATTTTGAACATTCTTCTACTTTATTTTCTTCTCACAGTAGAGCTGCTCTATAGAAATTTATTCCCCACTGTACCTGGCACTGTATATAAATATTAATTTTTGAACATGGCCATGTAGTTTGTGTTCACTTAAAATGAATATTCAAAGCTGTTGCTGTTATCAAAAAATTGTTATTTTGTGATAAAATTAACAGGAAAAGAGTAGTATGAAAAGAATTGTATTACTATTCCATATTTATGGATTATTGAAATAATTATCATTAATAATTAGTGCATGATTTTTAATTTATAGTTTGAGTTCATGGCATTTCCTTTATGTAGTATCTAGAATATTTTTTCTGAGGGTAACTCAAATAATTATATTCAGTATATAGTAAGTTAAGATTTTAGGATAATTTGTAAATTCTTAGTGGACACATAATGAAAGTGTTGATCCAGATTTCTTTTTTTTTTTGGTACCGGGAATCGAACTCAGGACCTTGGATTTGCCAGACAGGCACTTGTGCCACTGAGCTATATCCCTGGCCCCAACACATAACGAAAGTGATAGAAAAATTGTATCATATGAGCAAAACAGGTTTACTAATTTTTTAAATTACCAACAGTAGGATAATACACAAAAAAAATTTGCTCTCTTCCATATCTCTGCATTCTTCGTAAGGCACATGAAGTTTTATGCTTAGAGATGCTCACTTTGCTCCTGGAAAGACCAACAGATGACAGTGTTGAAGTGGCTATTGGTTTTCTCAAGGAATGTGGCCTCAAACTAACACAGGTGTCGCCAAGAGGCATCAATGGTCAGTGTATACTCTTGGTTCGTTTATACCTACATATTTTTATTAGGGAATTGTGGACTATATGGCTTACTTTATTGTTTTTGCATTTAGCTATCTTTGAACGCCTCCGAAACATTCTGCATGAATCTGAAATTGACAAAAGAGTTCAGTATATGATTGAAGTGATGTTTGCTGTGCGGAAGGATGGATTCAAGGACCACCCGGTCATCCTAGAAGGACTCGACTTAGTTGAAGAAGACGATCAGTTCACCCATATGCTCCCTTTGGAGGATGACTATAATCCAGAAGATGTCCTTAGTAAGCCTGGGGAGTGAGGGGTAAGAAACGGGGCACCAACAGATAGAAATACAGAAAATAAACACAACTTTTCATTTATTTTTTTAAGATGTTTTCAAGATGGATCCTAATTTTATGGAGAATGAAGAAAAGTACAAAGCTATTAAGAAGGGTATGTAAAATTTTATATAATAATTTATTTTGGATAAGTAGAAAAAAATTGGGATAGTTATATAACACCGATAGAAAGGACGATATATAGTTTGCAGGTCCTGACCCAGTGAAATCTGCTCTTGTGCAGCTCTTCTCTTCACTGTTGCTTTATGTGTTATTTTCCCTTGTAGAATGTACTTGTGGTTTACTTCATTCTGAGTGACTTTGTCATCGCTCTCTTCTCTTCCTCTAGTTAAGGTATACAACTCTTAAGTCTCCCCACTCTTTAGAAATATTCAGATTACCAGTGACCCTTACTTCATTTCTTTATCAGTTACAGTCTGCGCCAGTTTGATACTCAGTGTATTTGTTATACTTTATTGTAAAGGCTATATGCTTTATTATCTCTTGAAGTCAGGTAATATTCTAATAGCCTTAATCACAATATTTGTTGCCTCATAACTTGGTAAATTGATAATAATTATTTGTGCATGTTGTTAGTGCTGTATAAGCAATAACTTCAGACAAATTCTGGTTTCTGTTTTTCTTGACATTACTAACTAAATGACCTGGAACAAGTTACTTGTTTGATGTAAGAGTAAGTGTTACTTGTTGCTAGAAGGATAAAGAAAATGTTTTATATGTGCTTTATATTGCCAGAGAAGCAGTCAGACAGTGATAATTATTATTACTATTGGTATTTTTTTCTTAAAGTTACTATCTCAGCCTACTTAAACTAGCTCTTTGAGTTCATTTTCTGGGAGCTGTGATGCTGCTTGAGCAGTCTTCACTGCTGTGGAAGCTCCTGAGAAGAGAGAGCAGAAGCACACTTGGTCTTTGCCATTTCCTGTGCTATAGTACCCTAAAACTGTGGTACAATATGCAGGTTCCTCTTCTAGATGCTAATTTCTTCGTAGCACTTCACTGCCGCTGGCCAGATTCCTTTGTTGTGTTTTCCAAACAAGAACTCCTTAAGCCTATTTTGCATTCTTTTCTTATAAACTTCTTTTTCTATAGTGTCCCTAAAAGGTGCCAAATGGTTTTTCTGAAATTATTACACCTAATAGGATCTCTTTTTTAAACTTGCAAATTCACTATCCATTTCCTTAAGTCCAGGCAGTTGGCCAATACCTGGAATACAGTACTTTATTACAGCAGTTCTCAAATTCTTTGGCCTAAGATCTCTACTTAACACTTGAAAATTATTGTGAACTCTAAACAGCTTCTGATTATGTGAGTTGTGTCTATTGACATTTTCTGTTTTAAGAAATTAAACCTGCAAATTTAAAAGAATAGTAACTCATGTCAAAATAATGTAAAACTAGTGCATATTAATATAAATTACATTAATATAAATTACATTTTTATGCAGATAATTATAAGACTAAGAAATTTCATGAGAACGGCCTATTCTAATTCACTGTCTAGCCTCATATAGATATCTGTTAGAAATGGGAGCAGTGCTTTTATATCTTTTCAGATAGATAAATATATTCTTGATATTACACCAATATTTAACAATAAGTCGTTTCTAAGATTAATTTTGCTTGAAATCTAAAATAACAACAATGGATTTTCATACACTGTTAGATTAAAATCCCTTGGTATGTCACTTTCAGTAGCTCTTAAAGCCAGGCATGGTTCTGTAACATGTTGAATTAGTCATTTAGAAAATGCTGATTCACTGAGTTATGCACATCTTCTAACTGTTAATACATTAACATTATCAGAGTCAGATTAACATGTAATACACTATCAAGAAATCACATTTGTTAATATTACCACCAGTCTCATCAGAAAAACCAAGCTCAAAAGAGTGGTTTCAGGTTTCCAAAACTGAAATTGTTTCATGAAAATTTGAATTTTTTTCATGGTGGCAAATTTACTGTTTTCTTTGAGGTGACACTTTGTTTACATTTGTGAAAATGTCCGCCAGATGCCTAAGAACTATATATTTGTATATTCATTTTTTTAAGTACCAATTTCTAACAGTAGCTCATTCGTCATGCAAGTCAGGCAGCCACTCCAGGCCTTGTCTTTAAGGTCGCCGTCATCCCTGCACGTCTGTACTTAACAGTACTGCATATGTGAACTTGCTGTTTTGTCACTCAGATTCAGGTAAAGGCCTAGTCTCAAGAAATGAGATTTAATAAAATTAACGTTTTATGTGTTCATCAAGGACATTTTAAGTGGAATGGCTTTTTCTAAGTGCAAGTGTGGCGGTAAGGATGCATTGCCTGTTAGTGCAGTTTGGAGTCTTAATTTGTGCTTGGTTTAGTTTTAACCCCCACTGCTTTGAATAATCATCACAGATATCAACACAGTGAAAAGCCATATAATGCGCAGGGATTATCAGGAAAATGGTTTTGTCCTCACAGACCACCTGACAGTGCTCAGAGATCCCCCAAGGACTCACAGACCAATCTTTGAAACCACTGCCATACTCATTTAATGAAATCCACTTGTCATTGCCAAAGTGATTTCAATAAGTAGATTCTAAAGTGGACAGAATAGAAGAGGATGATGTAAATGACTAGACAATTCATTTGACCTTCATTCTTTCAGAGAATGTTGTAGAGTTGGCATTTAAAAAAATGGCCACAGCAGGAAATGAGCACAGCTTTAGTAATTAGCACCTTAGAGTGACCCAGGTGTACTTGTGTTTTAGGCTTACAGCATTTGGGAAAACAGCAGGAGTGCCTGTCTTCCTACTATTGAATACTAAATAATTCCTACTTTAAAATCTGTCTGAACTATGTTGCATAATAAACTACACAGTTCAGATTATTTTTGAAGGCACATTTGTTAGAAATGTGCTTAAGGAGACTATATATTAGATAAGGGCGAATGAACAACTCAGCCTAAAAATGAGTTCTCCCAAAAACTTCATATTAAGAGCTTACTGGTTATAACTGTGATGCAAAAGTAAAATGTTGGCCAGGTTTGCAAAATTTCTTTTCAGGTTAACAGAATCTAATTAGGCAAAGACTAATTTTTTTAGTTCTTCTCCTTTGTTTACTGTTAACATAAGGACTGTCTTGATGTAGTCTTTTATAAAAACCACTGTTTTCAGCTCTTTCTAAATATGGGCTATATTTCAAGAAGGAATAGCCCAATAAAGTGATATTCTTTCCGATCTTCTTAGACTGTTAAACTTTTTAGTTTTATATATGAAAAATCTTTGCCTTGATTGTAACTTTCAGTGTAATAAGTATACATAGTAATAAGGATATCACTGCTATGTATCTAAAATGTAGGTAAATTATGCAGGTACTCTGCCTTTGTCTTTCTAAGTACATTCTTATACTAAATTTCTGTCCACTGGCCCTGTATCCATCCTTAGTTTTTCATAATAGATTGTCTTCTTTCTTGCAATGAGATAAAATTAGCACTTCCAAGTGCTAGCTCCCTTTGTTTTTTCTTTTTTTTTTTTTCCAGTGCTCTTACTCTTTGGAAAACCTTTATCTACTTTTCCTTTGTTCTTTTCATCACGTCCTTGTTTTTCATGGCCACATTTTAGGGGACAGAAAAATGATACGTGTGACTCTCCCTAATTAAATAGGTTGTAATGTTTGATGACCAGCTAGTCAGTGACAGGAGGCTGGTATGTTTTGCTGCACTGAGACACAATATCTGACACCCAAAACAGAAGAAGAGAGGTTTAATTTGCTTAGGGTGTCTTTACAGTCCTTGGAGTCTGAGGGCCTAAGGTGGAGACTTACTGCTGGAAGGGTACGGCGGCTCAGAACTGCTGAGGTGATGGTGGGTGGTGGGGAAGCAGAGCAGGGGCCTAGTGCCAGAGTGGACGGGGTGAGGGGCCAGATGTAGACCCCAAGGCCACACCTTCGGGACTCAGCCAGACGCATCCTAGAAGTGTGCTGTGTCTGTCCCTGGGCGATCCTAAAGTCAGTCAAGCTGAACTCCACTCTAACCTCCATAACTGGCAAATCCTTCTAACACCATGGGTTTCACTGAACCGGGAATTATCTTCTCAGAGTAAGACACATGGACGTCATTTGCCCCCATTAATTTTTTTTCCCTCAACCTCCTCTCTCTCACAGAAATACTTGATGAAGGAGATAGTGATTCAAACACAGACCAAGATGCAGGAAGTAGTGAAGAGGAAGAGGAAGAAGAGGAAGAAGAAGGAGAAGAAGATGAAGGTAAAGTTGTCGCTTGTTCAAGTAATACTGTAGGATACTCTGCAATTTATTCTCATGTAATATTGTCCATGTTTCTCAGACTGTTAGAGGGCTTGGGAAGGTGGTTCTCGCACCCAGTGAGAGGAGACTGAGGGTACTGTTAAAGACCCTGCGAGTCACAGGACGGCCTGCCACCAAGTGTTAGTACAGGTGCCAGTGCCAGCGCTGCCGAGAGTGAGGATTGTGCTGTGAAAGTGTTAGGCAGGAAAGTGCGCTCTCGAACATCAGCATAACTTCAGTTTGCATTTTATATCTTCGAGTATATTGGGAACAAGAGAACGGGTCCGTGCATGTTGAACGCGTGTGGTTGATATAACCCTGGCAATAATGTGGATGAGTAGATATTTGCTATTCATTTGCCAAAATAGGGTGGGGAGCCAAAAGCTGTATTTATATAGCGGCAGGCATGATGCTCTTCCTCTTCAGCTTTGATTGCATCATTTCACAGAGAAATAAGCTTAGAATTTTACGTTGGTCATACTCAGGAAATACGTCAGAACATATGTAGACTCATTATTTATGTGGATTATATATTTGAAAATATTGAAAGGGTATCTTTTAAGACACTGTATTTTATTTTAGTTCTATCTTATAGTGTAGTAGTTGTTCTATAACAACGTTAAAAAAAGTTTTTTCCTCAACATTTTATTAAAATCATCTAATTATCCACATACTACTATGTTTTACTTTAAAATTTTCTTTTTTTATATGGAAATACTGAGGAAATATGTGTAAGGAAACCTTTCATGCATTCGATAAGGGAAATTTTTGAGAAATATAAACATATAATATGGACTCATTCACAGTCCAGTGATTATTGAGTAGATCCATTTGTAAACTGAGTTTCTGCTTGTAATTATTAAAATATTTATAAATTTAGAAATGATACTTTCCTAAACAAAAGTATTACTACAGCCTTTTATAAACTTTTCTTTTTTTCTTTTTAAGACAGAATTTCACTGTTCAAGTTAGGCTGGCCTTGAACTCACTTTGTAGCCCAGGCTGGCCTTGAACTTGCAGTGATCCTCCTGCCTCAGCCTCCAGAGTGCTGGGATTACAGGCATGTGCCACTATGCCCGGCTTTATATAGTATTTAAATGAGCAGGTTGTACACAAAGAAAACTAGTTTTCTTGGCTAGGTTCTAGATTTTGAGCTAATCAAATGATATGGCAAAAGACTTGAAGTTATCTTTAATTCTGTAAATACTAATTTACATAGTATAAAGGAGTGTTTCTGTTATTAAAGCTGAGAGACTCTAAGTAAATGTACGGAAAATATGCAGAGATATATTTCATTTCTTCATGTTTGTTTTTTAGTTCTGTAATTAATTTTTTTTTTTTTTTTTCAGGACAAAAAGTAACAATTCATGACAAAACAGAAATTAACCTAGTCTCATTTCGTCGTACCATATACCTCGCTATTCAGTCAAGGTGAGACACCAGAGCTTAGTTGTGTGTGTTTGTTTGCTTGGTAAGCAAAGGATAAGGTAATCAAGGGTGCAATTTAAAATCCGCTAACAGATTTTAGACAGCATTTCAACCTTCTTTGTTTACTTACCTCTCTACCATTCTGTGTCAAAATTCTTAGGTCCACACTTGACTCTTAAAGAGTGAATTATCTCTACTTATTTGGGGGTGTAGTTGTATTACATAGTTAAATGATGGTTTTTGTTTTTTAATCTGTCATTTCTTATACTGAATACTAACAACACCCTGAAAATAACTCTGTATTAAAAACTAACAGAGAAGCACTATTATGATGACTTTGGGATGTTGATTTACTGTGCAGGGGGAATGAATGTAAATGGAATAGAAATTAGACATGGGAAGGTTTCAAAGACCCTTTGATGTAGTATCAAGTAAGAATTACTATGACGGTATGAAAACAACATCTATTTTCTTTGAAGTCTGGTTTTGAAGCTCAGCAAATGAGAGTGTTGCGTGGTTATGTTTGCCCATTTTGTGTGCATATCAACCTATTGATTTACTGCACACATGTTTACATTTTACACTGGGGAGTATTTTCTTAGGTTTGTTTTGGAGCTACGTTCTGTATTTTTCCATTAGTGTGATGTCATAGCAATAATGATTCATAAGTAGGAGTCATCTTGTTTTCATTCTGTCTGAAACTTTTTGGCTTTAGATTCATCTTCAAATAGAGGACATTATATAGTAGAACATTGGTTAGAGTTGTTTTGGTTTATCCTTACCTATTTCTTCTCCTTTCACATGAAAATAAAACTTAAATTTTTTTTCATATAACCTTAATATAGAAGATGATACATTTTATTATAGGTATATATGCTTAAATAGAGTTTGACCTGTCATTTGTTTGTCCTTTTAGAAAAACCCAACAGTAATACACGTTTGAGAAGCAGATTTACTATTCTAATGTTGCTATTAACATTAATTTGGAGAAGTCACAGTAGAGCGCTTTCAATAATTATTTACAAGAAAGCCTTTTCTGTTAAGTTAACCTTAATTGTAATCTCTGAATCACAAAAAAAGATTCAAAAAATGAAAGCCCTTTGTGGTGGTATCCATCCTAGTTGCAGTACCTACCACCCACCTTATATATTAGTATTCGTTGGGTTCCGGCCCCTAAATGTCTAGTTGAAAAAGAAGAATGACATATGACAAAGGTTGCTATTCTTAAAACTTCATATATTAGAGAAGAAGCACAGAAGAGTTCAGTAGACAAGTGCTTAAAGGGCGTGGCTGCATGCTCACTTTGGCGCTGCGCTTGTTAAAGGACTTGGATGGGAGATTTGTATAATGATGAAGAAAAACATGATAAAAATGTTAGTAGTCAAGTATCTGTGCAAAGAGGTCCTGTTATTGGTTATTAATTTAGCTGAGGTGGCTTAGTTTTTTTAAGGCAATGTTATTCAGTCTTGATTTGTGAGGTACAAATATTATTGGTGGCAAATATTGTTAGCTTTTTTTAGTTAAATCCTTTATGGAACAACTTTTTGAAATGTGTGTCAGGGGCTTATTATCCATGACATTTGACTCTTTCATTTTTATATTTCCCAAAGAAATATTGATAGAGAATTATATACAGAATTGTTCAGTGTAAAAAATGGAGACAATCATTGTCTAAGATAAACAGTCCAAATGTTCACTTTCTGCTACCATTGAAAATTAGGTTAATGGTGATATGTTATAAATTTGGGCAGATGGTCTGATAGAGAACTGTGCTATTCCAGCCTAGACAACTTAGTGAGATTCTTCCTGAAAATTGAAAATATAAAAATAGCTGGGACTTTAGTGTGAAGGCCCTAAGCTCAATCCTCATTATAAAACCCCTCCCCCCCAAAAAAGTTAGCAAGTACTCTGCCACTGAGGTACATCCACAGCCTGTATTTTGTTTTGTTTTGTGTTTGAAACAGTGTCTCACTGTGTAGCTCATGCTAGCTTTGAATTCATTATGTAGTCACTATGCCCTTGAACTCACTGAGATCCTCCTGCCTCAGCCTCCCAAGTGCTGTGATTACAGGCATGCACCACCATGCCTGCCTATTTTTGTTTTGTTTTTAGACAGACTCACTGAGTTACCTAGGCTAGCCTCAAACTTGAGCCTCCTGCCTTGGTGGTCTCCTGAGGCGTATGCTGCTGCACCTGTACTTTATCGCATATATGACTTTTTTGCAGAAATTTCAGGGTTTTTACTGAGTATTCTCCTTTTTTTTAAGTAAACTAAAGAAAAATTCACATCTTTCTAAATTTTTGGTATCGTTGTATTGAGTCTGTCAATGTTAAGTGTTCTTTGTAATTTAAACTATTATAAATCTCTTTCCTGTAAGTTTTTTTTATTTTAGTTTTCTTTTTCCATTGTCTAGTACTGTCCTGCGTTTTTGTCTGGTTATACTTATGAAATCTAGTAAGTAAATAGAATGAAATGAAATGAAATCTAGTAAGTAAATAGAATAGCTGAGAGATAAATAAACTGCAAAACTATATTCATAATCATATTTCAGTATATGATTTCATACTGCTGATCTTGAATGAGGACCTGAGCATTCTACATGTATAAAAGCTGCAGATATGTCACCCTTTTTCTGGAATCAAATTCACATTCAGCTTCTCCATTCCTGTAGACACGTGGTACATTGAAGATACTTAAATTCGTCCATATGAATGTTATATAAAAACATGTTTTTTCCTTACAAGTTACTGTGATTATTTACTGTTTTATACTTATTTTTTATACGTTCTGTTTGGGTGTAAACTAAGACAACGTATAAAAGTGGTGATTAAGGGCTTGATGCCATGCTGGGCTCTGGAGCAACTTTGAGCTCTTCCAAAACTGGATCAGGGAGAAGTGGAAATACTTAGTAGTGTAGAAAAATGTAAAAAGTTTGCAGTATCTAGTAAAAGCAGATGGAGGTCCAGTACAGTAGAACATTTATTCTCCCATGCTGAGATTTTAATGTAAGCATGAAAAATTTGACTTATATTTGCTCTTTTCTTAATTAGAATTTTTCCCTCGTGTCTCTAAACGCATGATATGCATTTCAAGAAATTGCAGGGGCTGGGGATTTAGCTCAGCGGCAAAGCGCCTGCCTGGCAAGCGCAAGGTCGTGAGTTCGGTTCCCGGTACCGGAGAAAAACCAAAAAAAAAAAAAAGAAATTGCTTGTCATGTTAAATATTAAAGTCTTTTCACTGGGTGAGAAAGCATAAGCATACTTGTGTTCAGGTGTTGCTTTTGGGACCGTGTTTCTGGGAGTAGGTCTCACAAAACTTCTGCATCTTCGCCTGTCCTATATAAAATGAGAAGATTGAATCAATTGAAGTCTTCCTGAAATGCTAGTTATTTATGAAGTTCAATCAGCACTGCATCAAATGGATGTTTTTACCTCCAATTATTGTTACTAATTTAGGTGTGGATTTGTGACTGATGAGTAGAAATACATGTCTTCAAAATTCTAGCTGGATGTAAATATTTATGGATAAAGTGTTACAATTTTAAAGCTTTTATTTATCTTTTTGTTAAACATCCTACTGCTGTTTTACGTACGCTTTTGAATATAGGTATTGATATGTGGTATCTTCCTTAGATTTATTTAACAGTAAATGCAGAACAGAACAGCTAGCTTTCGTGAAAACATGGAGCACTGCAAAGTATTACTTGAGATCTGGGACCTGATTCCTTAGAATACTTAGATTTGTCCTCTAATACTGAATTATCAAACCAGAACATTTAATAAATTCTTCATGTTATAGTTACTGTGCTCCAGTATTCGAAGGAAAAGGTATTACTAATGCTTAAGAATTTACCACTGCTATATTTTAGTGGCCAATGTGGAGCTGAAGAACAGTTGATAAGCTTAGTATGACTGCATAAATGGAAAAAGCTTATTTATACACTATGTGTTCTATTATTACTTCACCTTAAAGTGAAGATCGTGTGTACAGCAAAAACCCTTTTATCTAACTGTTTACTAGTAGAGGTTGATTGGCTTGAGAGAATAATGAAATAATGCAGATCGGTCCTTTCTTTGCTAACATAAAATTCTCCTTTCAAGTAGACAACTGGATTTAGGACATTCACAATGTTGTGTAACTATTCAGAATATTTTTATTACTCTAAAACTAAATCTTTAGCAAAACCCTGTCAAAAAAGGCTGGGAATGTAGCTCTGAGAAGGCCTTGCATTCAGCCCCCCAATACCCCCCCCACACACACATATACAGAAACAACTAAAGTATCCTGTACCAATTACAAATACACCCTCGTTCTTTAATCTTCCTGTGTCTAGACTTACCTATTCAGAACATTTTATATAAATAGAATTGTTTATGTAGCCCTTATGTCTGGCTTCTTCTACAGGGTTCATCCATGTTGTGCTGTGTTAGTACTTCATTCTTTACAGAGTTAAGAGCTGTGTTTATTTTATGTATGATAAAAATAATGTGCAATTACAGTTAAAAGAGCTTATTCTAAATAATAGTAAAGTAATATTGTATGTAAAACAGTGTGTTGGTGCAAGCTGTTAACCTGTTATGACCATCTTATCTCCATAGTTTAGACTTTGAAGAATGTGCTCACAAATTGCTGAAAATGGAATTTCCCGAAAGTCAAACAGTATGTTAATACTTTTTTCTTATATATATTGATTATAGAGTATATATTGGTTGTAAAAATGTTTAAGGCAGTTGGTAGTTAAGGTTCATGAAGCGAAACAGTGACTCATTGTTAAATATTAAATGTAGATTATCTACAATTTGAAAGTAACTCAAAGCCCAGGAGCTCCGGGGAGAGTGGTTTCACATGTGCCGTTCACTCCAGTGAACTGAATTGTCCGTGGAACAGTACATTGGAAGAATACAGTCTCTGAAGCACTGCCCTTTATGTAGAGTTTCTGATTGGTTACCTGTAGCTCATATTGTGCCTTAAATTCAGTAGGAAGTTTATTTCATGGATAACCTGGTTCATTGTTTTCACCTACTAAAAGCATTCTGTGATAGAAATCATACAGGTTGCAGCACATGGTATTGCATTGCTTTAATTGACTGTAGAAGCATCTGCGTTATATTTTCATGCATTAGTTCATTTGACAAAAATGTATTCAGCATATACTGTGTGTCAGATGTTTTGCAAGGTATCTGGGACTTACTGGTCGATGAAGTGCATAGGGCCTTCTCTTAGTCCATGGATTTATTGTCTTATAACTTGGTGTTCTTCTCTATTCAGAGCGTCGCAGTCCTAAACCAAGGATTACAGACACACTGAACAGATTACCTTTTCTCGTTGTTGTTTTCCCCAGATGTCTTCTTGTGTGTGTTACTCGGTACCCTTGTAGATGTTGGGTCCTTGAAACCTGGACCAAGGTTTAGGTGTCTGTGTTTTTCACAGTTTGTTTTATATGCAACAAACTCAGCATAGAGACCGGAGTGACTGTGTTGGTCTCATAGCCTATTTGCTTTCTTTGTTGAAGGCTTTACATATGATCTGCTGTAGGCATTGGCAGACTGGCCAGCCCCGCCACGGCTGTTTTTAGAAATAACGTTTTAGTGGAATAAAGCCATGCTCATTCATTGATCTTTTCCCTCACCCCTGTGGCTGTTTTCACACCACAACAGCAGAATAAATTTTGACAGAAATTGTAGCCCTGTCATGTTTACTACCCTTCTTTTTTTGAGATTTTTTTGAGGTAGGGTTGTGTAAGTCACAAAATTGTCCAGGTTGGGCTCAAACTTTAGATCCTCCTGCCTCAGCCTGTCAGAGTGCTGGGATTCAGGCATATCCCACGACGCTCAGCTTATCTGGCCCTTTTATGGAAAAAAATTGCCAGTCTTTGTTACACGCTGTAGATTCACTCTTGAAATGTCACAGTGTGGAATTTTGAGAAAAATGTAGCCCTTTCAAATTTAAAAAAATACATTTTTTTCTTTTACAAAGTTTATTCAGTGGTATATTAATATGTATTTATTTATATACTCTGGCTGTAATTGACATGTCATCCTTGAAAGGAAATATATTAGTGAATTAACCTTTAAAATTACAATGGACATTGAAATTACTGTGTGGTCTTCTTACATTAATTTGAGGAATATAATTAAGTCATTATAAATTTTATTAATATTAATCCAGAGGGTAGTTGTTCTAGAACTAACCTCAATATATTTTGATAACATTTGGAAGTGTCTTAGTGCATCTATTTTCATGTACTCAAAAGACTCCTAAAATTGCTATAATATTTAATTGAAATGTTAAAATATTTAATTATTCTAAGCCATAGGGAGTAACTCTTATAATTGCTTTTAGCCTAGGGAAGAAAGTAATTTGTTTTGCAAGTAGTGCTGACAATTAGCAAGGCTCACGGCATATTACCATGTTTTATTGTTTAAAACCTGATTAACTGCTATATTATTATAAAACACAACACTGGTAGGAAAAAATGAAAGTGAACTTTAATGTATCAAGTTCATATAAAATGGCTGAATTTAAAAGCCCTCCTTTAGAATTTTCAGTACCATACAAAATTTTGACAAAGTATACTTTTTCAGAACTTGTGCATTTATGAGCATTTTATTTAATTGAGTTAACCTGCCACTGATGTTTTTTAAAATCTAGCAATATAATGGCTTCTGAAATTGCTCCTATGTTTGCAAGTGAAGGCTTTGAGTAGGTTGTTTCCAGGCATACCACCAGCTTCTAGGGCAGCAGTATTAGGACTTTCTGTAGTGATGGAAATGTATAAAGTCTGCAGTCTGCTGGAGTAGTGCCTAGTCACATGTGGCTTTTTAATATTGGAAATATGTAACTAAGGAAGTAAAATTTTAATTTTATATAATTGTAAGTAATACAAATTAGAAGCTCTGTTGAACTGTGTTATTCCAGAGTATTTGTTCAGTGCTTCTTGGGGGTTTCCATCCTAACTCTTGTCCTGAGATTTCACTCTGGAGTCCCTGACATAAATTGTTTATAGAAGTGTGTTTTTGTTTGTTTGTTTGTTTAACTTAGGTTGCATTTCTCTCATTAGCAATGCAAATGTCAAAATTGTTATGAAAAATATAAAATGCTTAAGATGCGGTATGTATCAAGTCCCCAAAATGATTGAAACTATTATGTGTCACAAACGTATACCACTTTTTTTAGAAAAAATTAAAATATAAAGATGAAAAAATAACTGGGGTGTACTATGGAATTTTTACATATTGTGTTGGTCAGTCTGTATTTAAAAGAATTCTACATAAAATTTTTTTAGGATACAGTATCTCCTTGATACATGTTTCGTATACTAGTTTTTTTGCACGTGGCTTATAATGAGATTAATTAGAATTTTAAAATAGCATGAATGGGTATAGATAGAAAAGCCAAACTAAAGACAATAAAAATTATGAACTTTTTTTATAAATTCATAAATTTTCAAAATATTTTTTGGGGGACAGTTTGAGAGATAGTCTTGGTTTGTAGTCCAAGTTGGCCTTGAGCTCACTGTGTAATCCAGGCTGGCCTTGAACTCACAGCAATCCTCCTGCTTCAGCCTCTCTAGTGCCTGGATTACAGCCATGCGCTACCATGCCTGGCTTTTCAAAATATTTTAAACTTACAAAAATGCATGCAGTCACTATCATGGGTAAATTATCATATAATATAGATTTATTCTGCTTTGAATGATTAATATTTTTTTTTTTTTCAAATAGAAAGAACTCTGCAATATGATACTTGATTGCTGTGCACAACAAAGGACATATGAGAAATTTTTTGGCTTATTGGCTGGGGTGAGTTCACGTCAAAGTTAATAGAAGTTCTAAGGAAATTCTTAACATGAATATAGTGAACTAATGATTCTGATTTGTGGTCTGATCTGATCTATCTTTGTTAAAAGGAAGCTCTCCCTCAGATTTCCCACTTTATTTAGCTTCCTTCTTTCCCACTTCAGTTTTGCAGTGCCTTAACTTTGTATATCATTCCCCGACACTGAAATTCTATCTACTTTAACAGTTTCTCAGTAGAAATCAATACTGCTCTTCAAAATCTCAAAACAGTTACCAAAGTCTGGAAAATGTTCAGGCAGTACAAGTAAAGCATTATCTAGAGTATTTTTAAATTCAGATTCTACACACAGGGTAGAAGTATATATGTCATATTACATAATTGGTGTATCTAGGATCAAGTACGTGTATAATTTTGTCATAGCCTATAAATCCAGGGAAGTAGGAACCATGTATATATAACTTCTTTTTTGAACATCATATAGCACAGAAAGATGTTGTGATACATATTTTTTGAAGTTATCCAAAATGCTTTTTGTGACTCATTAAAGAAGCTTAATATGCTCAAAAATTGTAGTGGCATTCAGTTTTTACTGGTATTGACATTCAGTTTTTTATTTATTAGCGATTTTGCATGCTGAAGAAAGAATACATGGAATCTTTTGAAAGTATATTCAAAGAACAGTATGATACCATCCATCGCCTAGAAACAAACAAGTTGAGGAACGTTGCCAAGATGTTTGCTCACCTCCTATACACTGATTCGCTTCCATGGAGTGTAAGTAGTTGGATCAGTATTTATACTTCCTTCCTATTCTCCTGTTACTCTCAAAAATGTGTCAGCTATGACTTGGCCATACCTATTCTACTAGGGAATGTGCACAAAAATGAAATATGTAGGACACTTTCATAGTTGCTACTTTTGAAGTTTTGTAACATAGGATCAAATAACTAAGTTACTAAATAATATACAAGTACATATAAGAAATGTTATTCTGGATTATGTACAGTCCAAATCACAATCCTGTTGCTTTTTTGTTTGTTTGTTTGTTTCAGGGTCTCGCTATATAGTTCAGGCTGGCCTTGAATTCACAGTGATCCTCCTGCCTTAGCCTCCCAAGTGATGGGATTGCAGGTGTGCACCACCACACCCAGCTCACAATGCTTTTTAGTAGTAGTGACTAGGAGTATTTTCAGGGAAAATGTGCTTTCATTTTTTGGGTGTACGTACACATGTGCGCACCCCTCATAGCACAAAGTAGAGACATGTGTTCCCCCATTTTGGTGGCACATACATGCCTGAATTACTGTCTCTGTCTCCTTAGAGAGTAACTTTCCATAGCTGCTCTTATTAGCACTCAAGAGAAATCATTGCCCAGCAGGATGTATTCTTTTAGACAAACCTTGACCTTGAGTAAGCAATGAGATTGTGCAGTCACAGAACAAGGAAAGGTGTTTTTGATTGGAAAATGTGCACTAGACTGGAATTTGAAAAATATTTATACACCTGGTATTTGTTGCACAGTTACTGTTTATCCCACCACCATTATTTAGCCACTGGCCATGTGCCCAGTTACAGGAGAGGTTTTGGCTGATGAGAATGAAACGTAGCCCTTGCTTTGAGAGATTACCATTTAAGCAAAGAGGAAAAATATATCTGTGACAATAATACAGATATAAAATGGTGGGTTATACGGAAAGCAGTGTTGCTAAAGGAATGTTTTTTCAAAAGAGGAAGCAGGAATTATACCGAGGAGTAGAGAGAAGCACTGCAGAGTACCCTGAGTGACGGTAGCATGAAGTAACATCCTTCATCTTATACACGTTGGACACTCTCGTTCATGAAGTACTAAGGCTTCGACAGTCATGGACATTTGTAAACTAACTCAGCAGCCTCTCTGTAATACTTTCTACTTCCTTATTTCCCCTGTTTGAGAAATAAAATTAAGTTTTAAACAGTTGATTAACAAATGGACTCCTATAACATGTGAGATTCATAAAAACTGGAAGTTACTTTTATTTTTGATTCCCTTAAAATACATTTTAATCTCTTGGAGATTTTTAAGCTATAATCTTCGTATTCAGAATAGCCGTCATTTTTTCTTTTATTTTTATTCTATAGTATATGTGCTACATGAAATTATACCTTAAAGCTATAAGTGGTGTTTGTCCCTGAACAAAATAGCACACTTTTAGCACATGTACATAAGTGAAATTTAGGAGCTAGTAATCTTGCTTCAGCATTGTAGACTCAAAGCAGAGTATCTTCCCCGTTATAAAAACCATATTTCGGGTCAGGGATATATAGCGCAGCAACACAGTGCCTACCTGGCAAGCGCAAGGTCCTGAGTTCGATTCCTGGTACAAAAAAAACCCACACATTTCTCAAGAAAGCAAATGAAATCTATTTCTTTAGGTTCTTAATATTTGAAAATTAGTATTAATAAGTAGTTTAAACTCTGCTAATATATGTGGGCATAAGGAAAAATATTCATAGAAAATTCTGGTTGAAGATGAAAATAAATCATAATTTCTTACAAACTCATTGGCCACTTTGTCCTCTTTTAATAACCAAAATAAAAATGTCTTTTTTGCTTTAATTTTCAGGTTCTTGAATGTATAAAACTGAGTGAAGAAACTACCACATCTTCTAGTAGAATTTTTGTCAAAATATTCTTCCAGGAACTGTGTGAATACATGGGTCTTCCAAAACTGAATGCAAGATTAAAGGATGAGTAAGTTCATCACTGAACGTATTTCGGTCTTGTGGGGGATTCCCCCCCTTTCACAGCCCTAAGACCACCTTGTATAAAACAAGAGTGAAGCCCCCCAAGCTCTTCTCCATGCGTTAGTTTACTCTGAGTCTCATGTTACAAGGCTTAGCGCGACATGCAGTGTTTCAGTGCTGGCTTTGGTACAGGTGGTGAGAACTCAGAGTTAATACCTCTAAGTTAAAACATCCAAAATTATTCCTGCATGCCCACTGGAATTCCCGGGGATGAGTAGTTACAGTTTTATTTTTGCCCTAGTTTTAAGCCTATGAATGAATATTTTATTTATTTTATTTTATTTGAGCCTAAGAATGAATATTATCAGTGGATAATTATATACGTATATATACAGATAAGTATTAGTCACATAGCTGTTTGAATTATTGCATGTAGCCTAGAGTCTTATTCCAGGACTGTTATATATTCTCTGTCTCAGCTTTATTTCCTATGTATTCAGATTGCTCATTGCCATTTGTTTTGTTATGTTTTGCTCATTGCCGTTTGGATTGCCTTTTCCACTCGCGGTCCTGATACCTCTCCATCCAGTCTCTCCCTGACCACCTGCCAGACCTAGTAGTCTCTCTCAGTTCTCAGGCCCCTTCACTTCCGGGCCTCATTTCAGCCGCTGACCACGTCCTTGCTCACCGTGGGTCCTCACTCTCCTCCCCTTCCTCTTCTTAGTCTGCGTCTCTTCCTCAGCCTACCCCTGGAGTGTCGAAGTTCACCACAGGTCCCCACTTGCTTCTGCACGTTGTCCCTGGGCAACCGCTACTTCTTTTGTGCTTGTTTATGTAATTTCACCTCGTTGTATTAGGCTCCTGTCCCCCTCTTCAGCGAGCTGCACTCTAGCCACACCGATATGGCTGAGCTTGCTGAGCGCGTCTGGCTCTTCCAGGCCTCCTGACCACTGTTTCCATGGCTGTTGGTTCCCTTCTTCTTCTTGGTCTATCTAGCAAATGTTCAGCGTTTATTCTTAACATTTTTTTCTTTTCTGTGAAACACTTTGCCTTGATTCTATTGGGTCATCATTCAGACAGGCACTATGCCACTGAGCTAAATCCCCAGCCTTGGGTCATCATTCAGTGTGGCACCGAAAACACATGTCAAAAAACATGTAAACAAACACGTAAACTTGGTTGTATTTTACTTGCTCGTTTAATGTATAAGAAACCTAAAAGTATATGTATAAGGATTTTGTATATTTATCCTTATCTGTTTTTTTGATTCATTGTTTTCCTATTTTAGAACCCTACAGCCATTCTTTGAAGGATTATTACCCCGAGATAATCCCAGAAACACTCGGTTTGCTATCAACTTCTTTACCTCTATAGGTCTTGGAGGTTTAACGTAAGGATTATTTTCAGAATTTTATTTTCAAATTACAAAATTATGTCACAGGAGCTTTCGAGGCATAATTTAACGAGTATATTTTTAATTAGGGATGAATTGCGTGAGCATCTCAAAAATACTCCAAAAATTATCGTGGCACAGAAACCAGATGTGGAGCAAAGTAAATCTTCCCTGCGCTCTTCGTCTTCCACGTCCTCTTCGGAGTCTGAGTCCTCCGACTCTGACTCTGACAGCAGTGAGAGCAGCTCAGATTCGTCCAGTGAAGACAGCGACTCCTCGTCCAGCAGCAGCCATAGCTCTGCCTCAGGTATTGAAACATCTGTGTTTTTCTTGCTCTTTTCTAACAAGTACTGTATATCACTGGTGATGATAAAGCGAGAAAATCATTTGATTGCTTCTTTATCTTCAGAGTTCAGTTGTTTCAAAGCCACAATTAGTAATGTAGGAGATCATCTATCACTCTTGGAGTCCAGTGTATAACATTTGCAGTGTTGAAGTTATACTTTGGAATCGTCTTCATAGAAGTGATGATATTTCATTAGCAAGTTTTTATCTGAGTGATGACTAAACTTCATAATGTTTGTATTCGAGTTTATATGAACTGTCCTGTCGTTGATATTTCAAAGAAATTTGGTTTTTTACTTTGAATAGTGAATCTGTGTATTAGTAACTGACATGTTTCACACATTCAGTGCATACCTCATAAGCTGTATAGATTTTCATAAAGAACGCATCCATATAGGTAGCACCCAAATCAAGAATTACCAGTGTCCGGGGCTGGGGATTTAGCTCAGCAGCATAGTGCATGCCTGGCAAGCGCAAGGTCGTGAGTTTGATTCCCGGTACCGGAAAACAAACAAACAAACAAAAAAGAATTATCAGTGTCCTAGAAATTCTCCTTTTTGCCTCTCCAAGTTAGCACCCCCCTCCATCCTCACAGTGGCTGCCATTACCATTTGTAATTTCGCAGATTAGTTTCATGTGTTTTAATATTGAGACTGTACATTATGAATTCCTTTAAATCTGACTTACTTCCTTGGTCATGTTTGAGATGTGGCCTTACTGTTGTCTTTATTATTCGTTTACTCCCGTTGCTGAATAGTTACGTACTGTGTGAGTGCACAGTATGTTACTCAGTGAACCTCAGATTTACAAATGTTCCCATGACTACTCTTGGATACGTGTCTTGTCGACTGCATATGCGCATACATACCTAGGAGTTGTACATACCCTTCCATGGCAGTACACACACCACACACAGTCCCTGAGTTCATCGTGGTTCAGATTATGAGTTTTCAACTTCATGATCATGCAGAAATTGTATGAATTTTGTAGAAGCTGTACTTCAGAATTTAGCCTCCTGAGCGCTGAGATTATAGGCATGCACCACCATGCCTGGCTCAAGTTTTGCATCTTGATCTTTTGCTGGACTGGCGGGGTGTGCTGTGATGCCAGTCTACAGGCGAGTGTTAGTGTTCTGAGCACACTGACGTTAGGCGAGGCCGGTGCTGTTGAACCTTTTAGAGACAAGAGCCCAAACCGCAATCCAAGCCCCGCTTGCTCATCGCGGAATGCCAGCACTGTCATTAAACCTCAGTAGTGGGGTTTTACTTTAGAAAAAGCAGCTTATACATTAACATCTTTTGTCTTAAAAAAAAAACAAATAGCACTTGTGCCGTAGGAGCTATTCCTTTTCATTTTAGCCCCTCTGGTGGGTGTGTAATGGTATTATAGTTTTAATTTATGTTTCCTTGATCACTGATGAAATTGACCATTACTTAATTTATTGTTGGCCATTTGGATATTTTTTTTGTTAAGTAGCTCCTCAAGTCTTTTGCTTTTTATTTTTATCTGTTGATTCGTAGGAATTCTTTCTGTATTTTGGATATAGATACATAATTTTTTTAAAACTACATATATGCAATACAAATAACTAGTCCCATTCTTACCTCTCCAGCCCTGGGAGGCTGCCGGAGCTCTGCTCTTTCTGCCTTTTCCCTCAGCAGCAGCCTGAATCAGCAGATGTTCCCAGGGAGAAAGTGGCTGTAGAATGTCAACTTTCTTCTCTCTGTTTCTTCCTTCTCTTGAATTTTTGTCCCTTCTAGTCCTCACTTTTCAAATAAGTTTCCTAATGTATTTGTTTTTGAACTTTTTATTTTGCACTAATTTTAGTTTTGGAGGAAAGTTGCAAAAAAAAGTGTAGAGAATCCACCTATCCCCCCTTCAAGCTGCTCCTAATGTTAGCTTCTTACATAACCGTAGTTTGGTTTTCAGCTGAACTATGCAAATTAGCACTGGAACGTTAGCAATAGTGTTAACTGAGCTACAGACCTTAGTTAATTCATTAAAAGTAAGGAAGTTAATAAGTTTATCAGGAACCAAGAAACTATGTCCTCAGTTGTTAATGTCTTTCAGGACCCTATTGCATTTAATTGCCTTCTCCTCAGTCTTCTGCAGCCTCCAGGCTGTTTGTGCTTAATGATTTTGATACTTTTTGAAGTCCTGAGGTCACTTGTTTTATAGTTCCTCACTGTAGATATTTGTCTGATGCTTTCTCATGATTAGAGTAAGGATAAGCAGTTTTTGGTCAGAATGCCATAGAAGTGATGTGCTCCTTCTAGCGCATCCTGTCAAGGGGCTTATAGTGCTGCTGCTTTACTTTTGTGACGTTGTCCATGATCCCTGGATCGAGATGGTATAAACTGAACTTCTGCACAGAAGTGATTTTCCTTCTTAAATTAAGTGCTTGTAGGCAGATAACTTAATACATGTGGCTCTCTTTTCCAGCTTTCACTTACTATTTTCTTTTTTAAGACCTGGTCTCACTCTGTTATTCAGGCTGGCCTTGAATCACTGTGTAGCCCAGGCTGACCTCGAACTCAGAGCAGTCCTTCTGCCTCAGCCTCGCATGTTCTGGGATTACAGGTGTACGCCATCCCCTCTGGCTCACTTCCTCATTTGGGCAACCATCTTTGGGTTTTGTCAGCAACACTTACTGCTTTGGTCTTTGCCTAATGATGATTTTTCTTTCTATCTTCTTCTCCTTTTAGTCATTTATTCTGTTAGAGTTATTTGTCTTCTCCCATTTATTCAACCATATATTTATGTCGGTATGGACTGATGCATGTTTATCCTATTCTGTGTATTGAAGTGCAGCACTAGCATTTATTTTATGGTAAACATCTCACCTTCAGCAATGAAGACTTCTCCTTGACTTTTTTCTTTGGACCTGTCCCCATTCTTCCTCTCAACACTTCCTTCTGTTGTAGCATCGCAGGTATCTAGATCTTCAGTGCCTTTGAAGCGAAGATTTTACATTGTTGTTTAGTGTCTCTAGTTATTTTCAGCAGGAGCACAGATATTCTGCAATCTTCTTTATCCTACTTGGAAGCAGAAGTGCTGTAGTTAAAGTATTTTTTCAAAGTTTCATTCTAGTTCACATTTTCTGAAAAGATCTATATTGCTTTACTCAAGCTCAGCTCTGCTTTCCTGAATTACAGTATTTTGGTCTGAGTAAGGGCTTGTCTGCTTATCTAAATGCATGCCCTATCTTGTTTCTGTGTTTTATGCTGTATTTCAGAGAGGTAGCACTTTTCCCTGCAGTCTAAATGGAGAGGCTAGTAATTAATCTTCACACTCTTGTTCCTTACCTTGTTATATTTCAGTGTTTATTGCCTACCATGTGGCATCCAGAATTGTGGGCTCTCACTGTCCTTATTATTAGAGCAAAATCCCATTTGTTCACCGGAACTTTTTCTTAAGTTGAAATATACAAACACTGTTCATTTATCTCTTAATTCTGCAGAATGTATTTCATGGTATTTGTTTTGAGAACAGATGATAACACAGCATGAATTGCTGCAGTGAGGAAGCTTGCTGATTCAAAGTTAATTTGCTTTATCACCCAATTTTACTAGACAAGTTTGTTTTATTAATAAAATATTGAATAGCATAAAAGCAGTATGACATGCTCTCAAACTAGAGAAGTGTGAAGCAGACAGAAGGAGAGGAAAGTGCGTCTCTCCTTATGTGACTGGACTGGAGAGTCAGCAGAGCCCTGAGCATGGAGCGCGGAGGGCCGCAGATCACAGTGTAGCGCTCAGCCAGATGGCCTCTGCCTGGGGAGCTGCAGCTTGGCCGAGCTGTCAGACAGGAACCAGAGAGACAAGCCCTGCATGGCAAACCAGCTGATTTCCTGTACACGAAGGCAGGCACTTGGCAGAAGAAATAAGCGGTAGTAGGTTGAGATTTTGGTAGAGTCTGGGCAAGAATGGGCAATTTTCTGCTGTTTTCTTTCTTTCTATGTACATGGGAATTTTTGATGGAAATTTTAGTCATCTCAGCAAATTCTGTTTACCCAAATTAAATAACACAGGTAAAGTGACTAAATTTGTTTTATAAAGTTAAAATAGTGAGTTGTTTCACTATGTTTTTGATTTGTACTTGTCATGAGACAGTAGCATTACATTGTTCGAGGTCTTTTCAGAGAGTGTTTTCAGGAACGAAGGCCCTGTGGCTCTCGTAGAGGCCGTGACTACACCCTCACGAGGCGTCTCATCGAAGTGGCCGTTGCCTCACTGCCAGCACCGGGGAGCAGAATTGTGGGTTCAGAGAGAAATTGGTACTTACATTAGTGGTGTTAAACACACCCACTTGTCCCATTTCTTCCACCTTTAGGACGTGATGTTGCTGGTTTGCATGGTGAGTGTATGTTGACTGTGGATAAAATAATAACATACTATTCCATGCAGTATAACATACATGGGCTGGAATTTCAGTTTTGGCATGAAGCGTATAAAGTGAAATATAATCATTTCTAGCAACTTAATAAAATATTTTTGCTACATTTGCTATAGCTCAAAATTCCTGTTTACTGTACTGAGGATGAAAGAGTATTTCAGTAACTAATGTTAAGATATTGTATAGTCTTCAAAATGAACAGTAAAATCGTCGTCATCAGACTTCTGTATGGTCAGTATGGCTTTGCATCCAGTTTGTATGAATGAGAAACCTACAGTGTGTCAGTAAAGATTATTGTTAAGTTATGAATTAAAATAAAAGCTAACTTTTTCATTTTGCACATGCAGCTAAAGGTAAGAGAAAGAAGGGACAAGGGAAGACCCGAAGTAAAGATGGCAATAAATCAGTCAGGGACCAGCAAGCAAACGACAGGAGACAGGAAAAAAGAAGAGCAGAGGAAAGACACCAGGAAACAAGGTCTGAGAGAGAAAGGAGATCAGAAAAACACAGAAGTCAAAGTTCAAGAGACCAGAATTGGAGAGATCCCATAGTGAAACACACGTCAGACAGGAGCGCCCTTTCCGAAGGGAACGGTTACAGCAGGGTTGGGAGTGCCCGAGACCAGGACATGCATATGGACTGGGAAGGTAAGCATGGTGATCCAGAAAAGAAGAGAGGAGACAGAAGACATTTTCTTTCAGAAAATGAGAATTACAGAGTCCGAAATCAGGACAGTGACAATTCTAGAAGATCAGATCGATCAAAGTCAAGAGAGAAGAATAGAAAACATGCAAGCTCTAAAAGTGAGGAAGATAGGTATCAGAATGGAGCGGAGAGACAATGGGAAAAACCCGGCAGATACTCTGAACATTCCAGAGAGTCAAAGAAAAATCAGGACCGGAGAAGAGAAAAGTAATTCTACAAAATAATGTAAACTGAACATGCTTTATATTCAATTCAAAGTATTTTTTACATTGATGAACTTTATAGAGCTCTTGTATAAAGTACTGCTTTGTATTTGTAAATTTTAAAAATGTTTTCATTTTAACATGTTTTATAACTGGTACATTCAAGGGGCTCCTTATAAAATTATTAGGAGAGAAAAGTCTCAACAGGAAAGGAATGTAAGTCTTGCTTATATTTTGTGAATAAAACAGTCAAATGTTCATTGAATCAGTGATTTTTTTTCCTCTGAGAAAATATTTTTTTCTGATAATGTTTCTAATTATTTCACATATGTATTGCTTTGAACACATTAGGTAGTGTGTAATTATTTTCTCAAGTATTTTGGTGAAGTTAAGTATATGCTAAGCTGATACACAGCTCCCTTGTGTATAATCAGGACTGTCATTGGTAACTTCCTTCTCTCTGGGCTCCTACAGATGGTTAAGTTAAAATGCACTGTGGGAGGTGGACGAATGAGACAAATTGAATTGGGTGAGAAGTTGAAGTCATTTCAGTGTAGCAGGTCTTGCTCAGATCCATCCAGTCCTGACTAGAAATGAAGGCCTGAGGTTGACCATCTGCCAGTGTTCAAGAGAATTAAAACACCAGAATTGTTAGAGAGCTTCTGGTTTTTAGATGTTAACAGTGGTCTTTAAAACAGGCCAAAGTTACACAGCCTAAACAAAATGATCAGCCAGCCTTGGCGTAGGTAGCTTTGGATCTGCTTTGTGACTCCACCATACACCTTCAAAAATTATTTACTATTCAGTTTTGATACACTTGGTCGTTTTTCAGTTTCTGCCCTTCATAGAGTGGGAAGACGAGGCTTACCTTTCTTGAGAAACCTCATTTACTGTGCGAACCTCAGAAGTCCCCGCCAGCAGTGTAGCTCTAAAACTTTCACCCAGTTCAGTTCATTGGTCTCCTCCCTATAAGTCCTGCTACCCACAAAACAATTCATCTTTTCACACATCTGCGTCTTTTCTACCTCTGCAGTTTGTTGCACCAATCTCCTCTCACTTCTGACTTTGCTATGCTAGCCCTCTATTTCCAAATGAGCATATTTTATATGTCTTTTACAAAATTCAGCATCCTTCCCGTCTTTGCACCCCAATAGTACCATGGCCTGGCCCTTACCACTTTCATTTTGAACCTGGACTGTTTGACAGTAGTTTACTGATACTCGCTGTGGGCCAGGTGCTTTGCTAATTGCTGAGTAGTGATAAGTAAACAGGGACCTGTTTATTCTGAGGGGAACCTGAACTCCTACAGAGAGAAGCCGAAAATGATAAGTTAAAAAATAAAATTGTACTTCAAAAAATGTTAACAATTCAGAAAAGCTAAGAAAATAATGTGATGTCTCCCTGCATATCACCCACCTAGATTCAGATTAATCTATAGCATTATACCAATTCGGTCACTACCTTACACAAGTCCAGTGAGACCATACGATTAAATTCCCAGCCATTCAGTTTCTTCAGAGTTCGAGTTCAACCTGTCTTTCCTTGATGTTACTCTAGAGCTGCCGTCCTTTGAGTGTGACTATGCGATGTGTGTTAGTGTCTGATTTTTATCAGAACAACCAAAATGTAAGAGATACCCTAATTTTGCACCTCACACGCTGATATCTATGCAGGTAAGTCATGAAAAGCCAGGATTCCATGGCCCACCTTACACCTGACAGTTTTTTTCCCCCTTATGAATGCCTTCACACAAACCTTTCTGTGGCTGGCCTGGTTATTTACTGCCCTGAAGAGACTGCCAGTATTTCTGTTCCTGTTTTTCTCCGCCGGAAGTCTGCCTCATTCATTCCACCTAGAATACACTTTCCAGTTTGCCTGTCTAAACCTTTCAAGAGCCAAGATATATTTACCTTACTGTGTATAAAGTTTTCTCTGCTTTTCTTTCTAAAGCAAGTTGAAGCACATATGATTAAAAACCTTATAATTGGCATTATACATTATACAGTAACATGATTTTTGTTATCTCTTCCCACCATACAGGTTGTGCAATCTTGGGGCAGAAGCATGATTATCCTATTAATGTAATTGTCCCATATAGGTTCTAGTCTCTCACTCTAGCCATTTATTATAACCAGCTCTTAGGAATGAAAAAGTCACCTGTGACTATTGTGATTTTTTTTTTTAAATTCCTGTATCAAAGAATTAGGTTATCCAAGACCCCAACAACTTACTTATCTATTTTTAAAATGTTTGAATATCCTTTATCTTTTTAGAACAGTTTAAGGTTCACAGCAAAATTAAGCAGAAGCCACAGAGACCTCTCCGTTATTAGCGTCCTCTACAAGGGTTGTGCATTTTTACAATTAATGAATATACATTGACACATCATCACCCAAAGTCCGTAGTCAACATTTGAGTTCACTCTGGCAAACACCTTAACTTTTGATCAAACAGTTCCATGAAAGTCAAAAGTTTGCGAAGGTAAATTAACTGCTTACTCAGTAATTTCATGCATTACAAGGCTGCACATAAAGGTTCAGCAAATGAAACCAAATCTTGCAAGTCGGTTAACCTAGAAATGAGGGATCTGAAGTGAGCATCTTCAGTATGAATTCAAAGTCCTTGCGAGTTTCATTCTTTATGTAGCACCATGTTTTGCTTAAGTAGGGATCTCCCTCCCTAAAAATCACTCAGGAGTCACAGGTATTGGCCAATACCTGAAGCCTCCATGAAGGCAGTACTGAACATGCGCTGTTTTGGTCTGATGATTACTCTTCTCCTTGAGCAGCTGATTCTGGTAAGCCTGCCGCTAGGGAACTCCCTGGCATTGCAAACATAGCACCCTGTACCCGTGGGCAGTGCATTTGGTTCACAAGTGAGCATGTCCTAACCTGGGCTGTTCTGAGTCCTTCCCCAGTAGTTTTTCAGTTCAGGGTATGAAGCCCAGGCTCATGTCTCAGGTGCCCAGAGCAGAAAGGGAGTTTAGTGGATGTTTGTTATCCACTGCCCCGTCGGAAAAGCTGCAGGAGAGGATCAGTGCAATAAAACGGAGCTGGGAAGATGGAGGGCAGAGTCCCACTAGTGTTATCTGGCCTGAATTGAGTTTCATTTGAGCTAGACTTAGAGGTCAATGCATTCTCTTTTCTACTTAAGCTGTTCTGCTATGGATTTGAACCAATTGCATTAAAAGCTTTTATGTTAATTCATTGATTCTTGCTGACAAATAGGTTGGAATCATGGGTGTTAAGGACAACTGTTCATACTTTTGCTTTAGCACTTCATTTTGCCTGTAAATGGAAATAAATATAGACCTGATATAAATGACAGCAAAATACAACAAAGTATTGTTTTTTGAATGACTCTTAACACTTCATGGAAACATCTAAATGAGTGATTTCATATGAGGTTAACTAAATTATTAGAAATCACTATTTTTATAAACCTCTTTTCTGTAGTGCTCTTTGAAAAGTATTGCACAAATGCCAGAATTCAATTCACAACCAAAAATTGGTTTAATATTAATAGTGGAAAAGACTAACTAGCTATTTTGGGAAATTTCATACCTCTTTTAAGCCACAAAGACACGTGAGCCCATGACTTTAACAGCTGATGTAGCGTCCCAGTCATATTACAGTATGAAATGTCCCCAGTCGTCTTCACAATAGAAGTGAAGTCTGAAAATCTCATTATGGACTAATGTATGCAGAGATGCCTCCGTGAAATACAGGGGGGAAATGTGAAAAGTAAATATTACCACCATTTCTCAAGTTCTTAGAGTAATTTTGTTTATATTCTTAGTGTCATTTGTTTTTTATCCAAGAAAAGAAAGAACAAAGCTCTAATGGATAGTTACTCACAGAGGCAAAAGAGAGGAGAAAAATCGTGTTTGTAGCTCGTGAAAGAGACTGCTATAGTAATACAAGTCATCCCATTCATAGTTGCCAACCTGTTAAGCATAGCTCACTGAGGCCAAAGGCAAGTGTTGGTGTAGTGAGAGGAGGAGGAGACACGTAGGGTGGAAGAGAGGTGGTGATGAAAAGAGCTATCAATACTGTTGACTCTTGGAGGTTGGAAGTCCTGTGTTTCCTTGTATGGCCAGATTTAAATCGACAGTCACTGGCAGGATGATTTGATACAAATTTGGAATTCTCGGTGGTATTCAATTTTAAATGTGGGGTTAGCTACTGTTAACCCAATCAGAGCTCAAATGAAATACTTCATGGTAAAGCAGTAGAAGGCAAGCATGCATGAGCCTGATGCCTGGAACACCAAAATGAAGAGAATATGTATGAAAAAATGATTAAATCATTTGAAAGTGTTAGCTTAGTTTGAATGTTTTTCTGTGATTGAATACTTCCACTGTTCAGTATATATTCAACAAAATGTGTACATGTGCACCAAAAGATACATCCAAAAATGTTCAGAGTGGTAGTATTCTTAATAGCCAGAAGTTGGAAACAACCCAAAGATTCAAATTTGTATTTATTCATATAATGGACTGCTGCACAGAAATGAAAATGATAAACCTACAGCTACTTTCAACATGATCAACCAAATTATCATGAATGTTGAATAAGAAGTCATAAAGAAATGCTCATTATGTGATCCCAACTATAGAAAGTTCTAAAATGGCAAGCACAATCTAGTCAGAATATTCTTTCCAGCTTAAATATAAGTCAAATAATTGCTGCTTGTTAAGCATAAACAAAAATACACAAGTGGGAGATTATAACATGCCCAAATATTTTTCTAGTCTTTCTATGCATGTCCCTTAAACATCAAGAGGTAGACTATAACTTTACCCTGGTTTCAAAAGAGACACCCAACACTGAATCTTGAATTTATATCTGAACCATGCCTAGAATTCCAGCCTTTTTACAATCGGAATATATTGTGTACACCTCTATGAGTGGTTTGAACCTGGGGCCGTCACTTGCTTTGGCCAATGGAACACTATGAGCCATGACACAGAAGTTAAAGTAGTTCTTATGTGTAGGGGGCTTGGCCTCTTTGACACCACCAAAAGAAAAGAATCTGTGCTAGCTGGCTGGATAACAAACATTGTAGCCCTCCCTACAGCCAACATTGAACCATCTGCCCATATGTGAGTCCCCAACTAGATCACCAACCTGCCAGATGTCAGGTATGAGTGAGTCCTGACCTACCTATCTGGTACAAACCAACAAGACCACCCAGCCATCTCTCAGAATTTCAACCACCAATAAATGTTTGCTCTAATATAATATCAGTTTTGGAGTAGTTTGCTGCACAAGAAAAGCTAACTGATGCAATAATGATCCCTGAACTGAAGGAACAGACCTGAGTATAAATCCCAGATATCACTATATATCTAATCAATTTTTAAAACAGTTCAGAGTCCTTATTCTTCTAATTTTTACTCATATGTACTCAGTTTTACAGCATAAAACTCTAATATTTAACTTCATCAATAATAAAAAAAAACATTAAAACATTTCATTGTTTTTGTCATTGTCAGTTTTTTAAAAATTTATTTTGCCTCATATACCAACCAGCCTCTTTAAAAGCCACAGGAAGAACCTTATGACATGTCATGGTTTTCCCCCAAATCATGGTGATCCTTGTTTCTGTCTGTTTAGAAAATAACAGTCAACATTGTACTTCAGCACGTGCATAATATTTGTAAGGCATATATTTCTTGCCACAGAAACATTAACAAATTTATGACAGAGGGTTGTTAAATCTTCATTAAAACTTTGAATGACAGATTTTTTTTCTATTTAGGCAAATAACACTTCTTTTTGGTCTCTTGATTCCTACTGGATCCTCTGATTTTGTCTTATTTTACAAATAAAACATAAAGAAGAAAGCTTGGGAAGAGTAGGCATGCATCTCTTTGCAGTGTGGTAAGTAGCCATCAATTTTATAATGTTCTTAACTCTCAGACTTGTGTCTTAAATCTGCATTTTCAGGAGAATCCTATATAACAAGTAATGCTGGCCATCCCATCGTAGACCATAGCTCATCCCTTTGTCACTATTCCTGCAATGTGTATTACTAATCATAGGTACAGCGTCAAGAAGAATGATGAATAATTATGTGCCCACAATAGCAAAACCAACCCAAATATATACCTCACTGATAAAGGATCAGTGTATTTAATGTCGTATTTAAATAATTCCTACCAATATGGCAGAAAATATTATCTCTTTTTTTTATTTTTCTGCTTTCCTTCAAGTACTTTCATTGCAAAGGTTAGAAACAAGTTAATGTGGTGGATGTTTTGAAATATGAACAATGATGTTTCTCTTTCATCTTTTCCCCATCACTTTCTTTATCCAGTGTACCTCTTCTACCTTGAAGTCGTTAGACAGGCATCCCCCATTTTCCTCCATGGGAGTTGACCCAGTAGAACCAGGGAACAAGGATGTCAAGGTTTTGCTTGTGAGTTTCAAAATCTGTAGTTCATGAGTACGGTAGAGATCTTTGGAAGAATACGTGAAGAGACAGAATCAGTTTTTAAAACTCCCACCTACTATAAAACTAATCTGAACTTCAAAGGAAAATAAAAGTGTCCATATAAGTTTGAAATTGTTGGAATTAAGGAATCGTATGCTTTGGTTCCTGTCTTGGTTACTGGGAAAGTGGCAAGCCCTGGGGAATTTTTTATATCACCACAGCAGTAGGCACTACAGTAGAAATTTCTGAATACTGCAATGAATATACAAAAGAATCATAAGAAGTCTCATATATTCCTTGCAAGATTCAACCAGAAAGTAGAAATAGTCAAAAGAATTTTCAGTGACTGTAACACTAAGAACCTGTGGATTTGTGCTGTTGGGCCAAAGGAGGGGAAGAAGAAATCACAGCAGCAAATGTAGGGTGAAACCCACAGCTAAAGATGAGACAAGAACTTGGACATCCATGTGGAAGAGTAGTGGTAGCCGAAATGTTCCAAGATGGACCCATGACAATCAGGAATGAGACTTTCTGTCTAGAAGAGATAATGGGAAGATAGAAAGTCTTGATTGCACTGGGTTTACCTCAAATGTGGACTAAATTAACTTTTTTTTTTTTTTTGGCTAACTAAACAGAATGGAGTTCAAAGTAGAGAGTTGTTGGATAAAAGCAAAATGCACATTTTGTGATCTACAAAGGAGGGGTTGTGCAGATCATGAAGATCATTGTCAGCTGTGCTTCAGGGCATTACTGAAGGGCTCCACAGCCAGGGAGTTGCAGGTGTAGAGTGGACCAGGAAAGATGAAGTATCTTAGGTGGCAGGGTGAGGGGTGGAGAGGAGTTGGGAGGGAGAGGAGTGACAGCTGAGGGACCTGCTTAGAGTAAGGTTCACTTACAATAGACATAATCTCTGTGATAGTCGTGAAACTTCTATTATGCTGAAAGTAACTTCATCAAGAAAAGATTGAGAACCCCTGGAATCAAATCCAAGTTCCTGTAATCATTGTCCTGCTTGGAGACAGAGGTAAAATAAACTTATCTGAACAATTTAATACTGGGCAGACAGATTGAAGAGACACTCTTTATGTTAGTTTAATATGTATATTGGTCATTTTGCATTCACTTAAGGTGTAGGATACACAAAGTCAGGAAGAAACATTGCTTTTACCCTAACAAGGACAAACTGAATCAATAAAAATTCCTAGTTTTGGTTCAAGAAAAGAATTTTTTTTTAATTTAAGAGAAAAAAAAGCAAAATAACAACAACCAAGATAAAACCAAGACGAACCAAAAACAATAAAAACAATACAGAATTTCAAAACAAGGTGATAGGAAGTTAACAGTAGTTGTTATACTACATATTGTTATCTTCAACAAAGTTGCTCAGATTACTAGATGTAACACTGCAAGATTGATCGAAGAAAGAGAATGAAAAAGACATTAGAAGAGATACAGAATTTCACTAATCAAGGTAGTAGGGGTTCAACAATGGTTGTTACATTGCATATTGTTGTCCTCAAATTAGTTGTTCACGTTACCAGATATAATCATGCGAAATTGGTCAGAAAAAAATTTAAGCTTTAACTATTCCTTTCAATAAACCAATAAACATCAGCAGTACAATTGTCCCAGCTATCCTTGTATATTTATATATCCATATCTATATCTATAGAATACATAGATATAGATATAGATGTATTCCCTTCCTTCTGTCTTTTCTTCTTTCTCTCATCCCAGTTGTTCCTCCCCTTTGAGTAACTTCTTTCCCTTTCAAATATCTATTGTACCTTTGGGTTTTTTTTTACTTTTTCAGGTTCTTACACTAGGGAGAAAATATGGTGTTTACACATGTGGGTCTGATTTATTTCATTTATGAGTATGGTCTCTAATTGCATCCATTTTCCTATGAAAGCCTCAAGTTTATCTTTTTTTATAGCGGAATAATACTCCATTGTATAAAAATACCACATCTTTTTTATCCATTCCTCAGCTAATGGGCATTTGAGTTGTTTCCAAGATTTAGCTATGCCAAATTGTGCTGCTATAAACATGAGTGCACATATATCACTGTGGTATGATGTTTTCAATTCTTCTGGAAAAAAATACCTAGAAGGGGAGTAGCTGGGTTGAATGGGACCTCTAATCTAGTTTACTGAAGAATCTCCAAACTGATTTCCACAGTGGTTGTACCAGTCTACACTTCCACCAACAGTGGAGAAGTATTTCTTTTTCTCCACAGCCCCTCCAGCATTTGTTATTGGTTGACTTCTTGATGATGGCCATTCTTTCTGGGGTGGGATGGAATCAGTGTTGTTTTAATTTCCATTTCTTGAATGACCAATGCTACTGAACATTTTTTCATATTTTTTTGCCATTAGTATTCATCTGAGAAGTGTGTATTTATCTCATACTAAGAAAACAAAGTTGAGAATGAAAAAAAAAACTAAAGAACTCACCTGCTATATCCTTGTAAAACAGCTGGAAGAGGAAGAAGATGCCACAAAGGCAAGGAAAGGGAAAATGGTTGAGCTTGTTAGGATTCAATAAAGATAATGAGATAAACAGAGAAGCAGGCCAGTGTGCCCCATTATCAAAGAAGGAATAGTCACGTGAGAAACTACTAAAGATGGCAGAAAGGTTAGTCAAAGTATCAGGCAATTTAAAGTATCCGTGATAAGTGTGTGAAAGGAACTAATAGAAAAAGAAGAACGTGTGTGAAAAATAAAGAGATACAATATCAGCAAAGCTATGGAATGCTATGCATTAACTGGCCTATGTTTCCAATCTCAGAAGTTAGAACAAGCCTGAGGTGTGATTTGGTGGGAGAGTGCTGGCCTAGAAATAGTGGAGGCTCTGGATTTGATCTCCGCAACAATAAAGAAGAAGAAGAAAAGGGAGGAGGAGGAGGAGAAACAGAAACAGAAGCAGCTAGAATAATCAGCAGTTTACCCAATGTAAATAAAATGCTGAAATCAGTAAAATAGAAAATTGACCAAATAAGCAATGAGTAATTTAAAAATGGATTCTTTGAAAAGATTAATAAAATTGATAAATATAACTAGTCAAAAGAAATAAAGCCCAAATCACCAACATTAAAAATGATAGGAAATCATTACAAATTCTATAGGTATTAAAGATAAAAAAAGATATTATAAGCAAATTTATGTCAATAAATTAAACAACTTTGGTAAGCAGACAAATTTTAAATGTACACATGGTACAAAGAAGAACACAACAGGTAGAGAGGGGAAAAAAACAAGTTATATTATGTACAGGTACAAATTCTCTATGATGAATGTGATCTAGATGTAGATATAGAGATATACACATATATATAAATAAAATGTGCCAATAATATCTCATTAGAAAAATAAAAGAAACCAGGTTAGCTGAAAAAAAAAAGACATTTTGTGGATAATCTGTATACTTGTTCAGGAAATCAAAATCATCATTTAAAACATGATAGAAAAGGTCCTACAGGATCATGGTTCACATCAAGAATGCCCCACAAAGCTTCATGCATTCATAGGCAGGCCTTTGGAAGGTGACTGGCTATGGGGGCGATGTAGCTGTCAGAAGGTGGGGTCTTGCTGTTAGGAGGTAGAGTCTAGTTGGAATAGATGGGACCCGGGAGCAGGGAGGCCTACAAGGTATCTCTCTTCCGGGCTCCTCCTTTCTGTCTCTGCTTCCTGGCTGCTGTGATGTGAGCCTCTTTCTGCCCAGGCCCCTGCTCCATGCCATTTTCTATGTCGCAGCCTACCAAGCATGGACTGAAGCTTCTAAAATGTGAGCCTGAATAAACCTCTGCTTCTTTACGTTATGCGTCGGGTATTGTGTCTCAGCAACAAGAAAGTGAATAAGACATAGTTTCTTTTTCTTTTTTTTTATTTTAAAGAGAAAAAAGAATAAAAACAATGAAATGAAATTTCAAAATAATGGGAGACTTAACAACGGTTGATACATTGGATATTGTTATCTTCAAAGTAGTTGCTCAGAGTACAAGATACAGGCATGAAAAATTGACCAAACAATATTAGCATAAACCTTTCCTTTCAATGAACTAAGAAAAATTAGTAGTATAACCATCTTATATATATATATATATACATTTTTTTCCTTTTCCCTTTCTTTTCTCCTTCCCCCACCCCAGTTTCTCTTTCCTTTTGAACAGTTTCTTCCCATTTCACAATGTCTGTTGTAGAGAAGACATAGTTCCAAGTAAAAGAACAGCAAAAAGTGTTTCCCAACTTGTTAAGACCAGATTGCCCTTATATGTAGAGCAGATAAGAAAATTGAAAAAGAGAAAACCATAGCCCCCTGAAATGAATAAAATGAGAGTCAAGCTACAAAATGCTGGCAAGGCATGGACACACCAAAGCTCTCAGATAGTGGTGGTGAAAGTCTTCAGCAGTTTTTAAAAATACCTACATGTATGTTACTGTATGACTTATCTGTGCTGTACCTCAGTATTTAACACAAAAAATTAAAAGCTACTATTCACCAAAGTCTTACACAAAAATGTTCACAGTAGCTTCATATGTAATAACTAAAAACTGGATTCAGTTCAGGTGATCATCAATAACAGAAAAATTAATAACAATGTGTGGTATATGGCAGAATATTTTAGAAACATTTTAAAGCATTATGTTCAATGAAAGAAGCCAGACACAAGAGTGAATATTACGATTCTAAGAAAATCAAATCTAATCTACAGTGATGGAAATCCAGACACTTGTTCTATAGACTTAAGGTCTAACAAGACAGAAACACAAGTGGAGTTTCTGAGATGATGAAGAAATGATCTATATCTTCACAGATTTGCAGGTTACACAGGTGTGTGTATTCGTTCAAATGCTTCAAACTTTATGTTTGACATCTGCACATTTCATTCTATATGACTTATACCTCAGTAAATATGGCTAGAAACAAAATATTCATGACTTCAGGTAAAAATTCCTATTTCAGCTTTAAGGAAGTTGCCTTATTTTTTGTGTTAGAAAAGCTGAAGCAATTTTAATGTATTTTGAAGTTTTTATTTCCCTTAAATGATTTTTTAAAGTGTAATTTCATAGCAGTTCAAATTTGGGACTTTAAACAAGTATTTTTCTTTTCTTGTTCAGGTTTGACTAGTCACTAATTATTAAAAATGCTTTGAAGCCTGAGTAAGTTCTACAACACCCTTCCTGCCTCCGTGCTTTCCTTGACAACAGGCCTTACTTTAACTCTCTCTTCCTAATAGCACATTAAATCAAAATCACACTGATGTTATCTGCCACAGACTCTATCTGAAACAAGCTTAAATCTCAGCAGTGTTACAATTTTACCAGTCCCAGTTCTGTAATTAATTCTTTTAAAATATAATTAAGAAATTGAAGTAATTCAATTTGAAAACTGTCTAAGTTCCAAAGAGTAGTTAAAAGGCTTCCTTAAATAATTGGAAACTAGAAAAAAAGTAGAACCCAAAGGAACTTTGCCACTTTGTCATAAACCATTTTTAAGAATTTGTCTACTTATCTGTAAATAGAAGAGCCTACCTAAAAGTGTGATTTGAGTTTGCTCTTTTATGAAAATACGTTTATTATATTGAAGAATGATATACTTCATTCTTGTAAAAATAGTGTTTATTATATTTTATCATAAGTTTAAGAGTTTTTGAAGGGATATGTAAAAGTATCAGAGAAGATGGGAAAATTAAAACACCCATAGTTTTATGACTCAAATACAATCCCACTTAACATTGTAAAGGTTTTCCTTTGAGGCTACTTTCAAATGTTTTTAATTAATACTGATAACATACCAAAGAGTATTAATATTTTAAGGCATAGAAAACAATAAAATACAACACATCTGAACTTACTACTCATCTTAAGAGAAGAATGTTACCAGTATCTTTATAGCTCTATGTGTCTCATGTGACCCAATGCCTCACTCCATCCTGTAGGTAACCATATCCTAAATCTAATATTTATATTCTTGTACTTTTTAAAATATGAATTTCCCACACATTTTGAGACACATGTGTATCTGCTGAATCATTCTTCTACATATACCAACTTCTCTTCCATGTTTGCTACTCTTTTTTGTCTCTTTTTTGCTGCATTATAAATATTTTCCTTAGATCTGCCTTCTGATTTTTAAATTCCCTTTTTAGTCATATCTAATATGCCCTTTAAACCACAGAAATTTTAATATCCATTACTTTATTTTTATTTATATAATTTTTATTTCTTTCCCTCAAGTCTGTTTCTTTCTGCATTATTTTAACAGGCTCTCCCTCCATTCTCACGTTTACAATGCTCTCCTTTATTCCTTCAAATATATTTAATTTATTTCTGTTTTGTGCCTAGATTAAGTGTTTATTTATATTAACTAAGTTTATTGGTACATTTTAGGAATACATAATGATCACATTCATTATAGGGAATCTATACTTGTACATGATATATCTTGATTCTTTTTCCCCACTCCCCTACACTCCCCCTTAAACCCCTCTTCCTCTTCCTATTAACAAAATCTTTGTTTCCATTTTTCCTTCTTTTCTGATCATTTTTTTTCTCTTCCCTACATCACACCCAAAGTTCCCCATCCTATTTGAACATTTTCTTCCTATTTCACAATATCTACTATATTTTGGTCCTTATTCACACTTTTGGTTTGTCATATGAGAAATACTATGGTATTTACACATGTGTGTCCAATTTATTTTACTTAAGAGAATGGCCTCAAGGCACATTCATTTGTCTAGAAATATCTCAAGCTTATCCTTCTTTATGGCACAGTAGTACTCCATTGTATTTTTAAAAACCCACATCTTCTTTATCTATTCATCAATTGATAGGCATTTGGGTTGTTTCCAAGATTTGACTATTAAAACTGTGCCACTATAAACATGGCTATGTATATGCATTAGTTACTTTTCTCTCATTGCTGAGACAAAATACCCAAAGCCCAAAATGAAGGAAGGAAAGGTTTATTTAGCTTACAGTTTGTGGAGGTTTCAGTCCATACTTGGCTGGCTCCAAGGCAGAAGGTAGCAAAGCAACAAGAGCAAAGTGGGAAATGGCAGCTGAACAGCAAACAGCCAGAGCAAAACGGAGGAATGGCGGCAAGCAGCTTTTTTTTCCCTGCCTTACTTTGTAAACAGGCTACCCCCACCTAAGGGGCGTGTAGCTCTCACATAATCTCCATGCCCTCCTCTTACACAGGCTCAGGATGTATACAAAGTAAGTGTCCTGGCTTCCTGCTGAGTCACTTAGCCAAACCTCTAGACTCCCCAAGTTGACACAATGTTTCAACCATAACAGCATATATCACTATGATATGATGCTTTTAATTCTTTCAGGAGGATACCAAGAAAAGGAATAGCTAGGTTGAATGGAATATCTAATCCTAGTTTTTTGAAGAATCTCTATACTGATTTCCACAGTGTTTGCAACAGTCTACACTCCCACCAATAGTGGAGAAGGGTTCTTTCTCTCCACAGCCCTGTCAGCATTTGATATTCATTGACTTCTTGAAAATAGCTATTCCTTCTGGGGTGAGATGGAATCTCAGCATTGTTTTAATTTTCATTTCTTGAATGACCAATGATGTTGAATATTTTTTCATATATTCATTTGCTGTTTCGACTTCATCTGAGAAATGTGTATTTCAGATACACATTTTGGGATCAGGTCTTTAAATCTGGGGGATCTGGTTTTTTTGAGTACTTTATATATTCTAGATAGTAGTCCTTTGTCTGAGGAACAGCTAGAAAAATTTTTTTTCTGTACTCTGGGTTGTCTCTTCACTCTGTTAGTGATCTATACCAGCTGGATTTCTATCTGCCTTCTGGTCTTCTCAGCTGTGACTAGAATCTCCCATAAAGAACAGCCTAAGGTGTTCCAGTGCTATTTTTTCAGCTGTGGTCTCTGAACTTCTCCAAACTCCTCCCAGAAGCCATTCCCAAAGGTTCCTGAACCACATGGTCAGATATAGTCACAGCAATGACCCCACCCCTCTGGTACCAAATTCTGTCTTAATTACTTTTCTCTCATTGCTGAGAAAAAATACCCAACACACAAAGTTAAAGGGAGAAAAGGTTATTTATCTCACAGTTTGTGGAGAGTTCAGTCCGTAATTAGCTGACTGTAAGCAAGGTGGCACACGACAGAGGGGCAACAGTTCATGATGGCAAAAGACAGCAAAAGCAACAACCAGAGAGAGAAAGTGGGAGATACAGAGAGAGAAACCTCTTTCTGTCCCTTGACACGAGGTGTGGGCTTGACTTGCTCTTCATTTTCTAGCAGCTTAAGGAATACTAAGTTGTTTATTTGAACTCAGTCTGTTTTCCTTATATAGCTATTCACTGCTATAAATTTCCCTCATAGGACTGCTTTCATTGGGTCCCAGAATTTCTGGTATGTTGTACTGTCATTATTATTTAATTGTAGAAACTGTCTAATTTTCTTCTTTAATTTCATTATGACCCATTGCTTGTTCAGGAGGGTGTTATTTCATTTCCATGTGTTTATGAAGTTTTTGGGGTTTCTTTTGCCGTTAATTTCCAATTTCATTGCACTATGGTCTGATAATATGCTTGAGATAACTTCACTTCCTTTGCCTTTACTTAAGCATGTTCTATGAGCCAGTATGTGGTCTGTTTTGGAGAACATGCTGTGTGCAGCTGAGAAGAATGAGTATTCTAATGTTGTGGCTTGGAATCCTCTGTAGACCTCTCCTAAATCATTTGTTCACATGTTTGGTTCAGTTCTAATATTTTTTGTTTGTTTGTTTGTTTTTTCTGGTTCCAGGAATTGAACTCACTACCTTACGTTTGCAAGGCAAGCACTGTGCTGCTGAGCTAAATCCCCCGCCCCCAGTTCTAATATTTAATTGTTGACTTTTTGTCTAGTTGATCTGTCTGTTTGTGACAGTGGGGTATTGAGGTCCCCATTACAACTACATTAATGCTTATTTGATTTTTTCTGTTTGTTTTATATAGTTGGGTGCATTGGTACTTGGTGCATGTACATTTATGATTATTATCTCTCCCTCTGGGATTTTTCCCTTTACAAGAATGTAGTGACCTTCTTTATCTCTCTTAATCAGTCTTGCCTTGAAATACACTTTGTCTACAAATAGAATAGCTACCAATGCTTCTTTCTGGGTTCCAGTCACATGAAGTATTATTTTCCATCCTTTGACTTTCAGCCTGTGAATTTCTTTCTTAATTAAATGTGTTTCTTTTATGCAACATATTGTTGGATCTTGCTTCTTGAAGCATTCTGCCTGGCTGTTTTATTTTGATTGGTGAATTCAGACCATTAACGTTAAGATATGTATTGACTTATCTTTCTCATGTTGTTTTCCTGTTGTAAGCTTCTCCCTTCCCCCCATTTAATTGTTTGCTTTTCCTGGTAGATTCATTCTGTTGGAGTTCATGGGGTTGTAGTCCTTGTTATCTTTCTAGAATGTCCTTTAGGACATTTTTGAGTGCTGGTTTGGTGTTCAAGAATTTCCTCAGGTGTTCATTGTAATGGAAGTATCTTATTTCACCATCAGTTTTGAAAGATAGTTTTGCAGGGTACATCATTCTGGGTTGGAGGTTGTTTTCTTCTAAGGCTTGAAATACTTCACACCAAGTTCTCCTTGACTTTAGGGTTTGTGTTGAAAAGTCAGCTGTGATTCTGATGGGCTTTCTTTAATAGGTGGTTTGTTTCTTTTCTCTAACAGCTTTTAATATTCTGTTCTTTCATTGAATTCCTGAAATCTTTATTATTATATGCCTTGATGTAGTTTCTTTTGATCATGGCTCACTGGAGTTCTATATGCCTCACTACTGTATGTCAAATTCTTTTTCCCTGCCAGGGAATTTTCTGCCATGACAACTGTAAACAAGTTTTTTATATCATTTGTTGCCATGTCCAGTGTAGCTCTCAAAATTACTGGGGGAAAGATGGTGAGAGGATGGAGAAATAAAGATAAGAGACAGATAGCTGAGGTCAGGTAGAGCCCTTTTTCTGGATGGGAGTAAAGGAATTGCTCAACCACCATAGTGCATTTATTTATACATTTGGGAGGTTTGCTGTCACCTGACACCCCTTTCCTTAGCAAACCATTGTTTGGATTGTCTCAGAGCTTGGTGTTCTTTGGACTACAGCAATTTGTTCATATGGCTTGTCTTGGTGCTCTTTGTTCTCAGACCAGGCTTACCTTCCCCCAAACATGTGCTCAATTTCCAGCTTCGGCCACTGCCAACAATTTGTGCTGTCATCTGAGTTTTCATTTACTTCAATCAATCTTATGTTATTATTTGTACCATCTAACATGTACTGGATTGATTTCTCATGGTCCCTTGCTATTTTGAAGAAATCTTGGCCAGGCATGGTGGTACATGCCTATAATCCCAACATTTGGGAGGTTAAGGCAGGAGGATTGTTGTGAGTTCAAGGCCAGCCTGGTCTACAAAGTGAGTTCAAGGCCAGCCTGAGCTGCATAGTGAAACACTGTCTCAAAAATACAAAAAAAAATTTCTTTTCATGAATGCTAATTACAGTCCTCTCTTCTATATCTGAAATTCTGTCCTCACACTGACCCACTCTTCTGTGTGTACTTTCAATGGAATTTTTTATGGATTCCATTTCTTTCCTATGTTGGACATTCATGTTTTCCATCATTTTCCTAAGCTCTTCTATTTCTTTTTTAATCTGTATCTGCTCTAGAGTCATTAAGCATATCTTTCATTAGGGTCGCCATCTCTGTAGTTATTTGAGAAATTATGTCTAATTTATTTTTTTCTAGAACTTCGTTCATTTGCTTTGTTGTTATCACCTCAGAGAGTCCAGGTGGGTGGCTTTCAGATTGTCCTACCTCATTACTCCCATGTTTGCCTTTGGTGAGCTGGAAGTCTGGGTTGCATCTTGTTGAACTGTCTTCTTATTTTGTTTTCTTTCTTAGTTTAATTCCTGGGTTGGTGCTTGTAAATTGCCTGTGGTGAGTAGCTTTATTGCTAGTATTTAGAACCTTTAGGAAATGACTACTTCTCAGAGGTATCTTCCAAGTGTAGCTGGTTTTTGGGTTTTGAGTCTGCTACAAGACCCTACCTCTTCATTTTACTGACGATGATAAGTTGGTGCCTACTTGCCCCAGCCCCTGGTTTTTTGGCACTGGACCATAGTATTTTGTATGACCCCTAGGCAATATCAGTCTTGATATACCAGGAAGAACAACTGGTTAGAATAATTATGTCACTTTGGCTAACATAGTACAGTTAGCAATAATAATAGCATCAAACACAGCCTAGAAAAATGACAAACTGAAGTAACCATTAATTTATCACCTTTGACCATATGAACTAGATTTGTGGTTATATAACAAATTCTAAAACAAACCAGATTGTATTCAGTAAATAAACACTCAATATTTCAGATTTTCTCTCAGGGGAGAAAATTTAAAAAGGATTTAGGGGAAGAAATAGAGAAGCACAAGAAAAGGAAGAGATTAGAGGCAAGGTTGGAAGACAAAAGAGGATCTCTCCAACTTTGGCAAACTGTTGCAGAAGGCAGGAGGGAAAGAGAAAGAAGAAATAAAAACAAGAACAGAACAACAACAAAACTAGAAACAATGTTCACACATATGAAAACAATAGCAAACAATGAAGAAAAAACAAACAAACAAACAAGAAAAAAACAAAGAAAAACATAAAAGAAAAAAAGGTCCACTTCAAGGTGTGTCTCTGGTGCCCCTGGTAGGCAGCGTAGGTAGATATAGTCCAGATCTGCCTCGATCAATCCCAGCAAACCAGCAGCAGCTCCTTGATAGGTTAGAGACTAATTCCAGGGAGCCTGCACCCCTAATTTCACTAAAGTTCAGGCTGGCCTCTGGCTAGGAAGCTGGAACCAGATCTGTCTAGCCTGCAGTAATCCCTGGGCCACCTGTGGGTTTGAACTGGGCTGAGAGCCTCTAGATGGAGTCAGGAGCAACTCTAAGTCCTGAGTTCAGGTGGCCTCACTCCAAGATGGCTCCTGGCCAATCACCTTGTCTTGTGAGACATCCATATGCGAACAACTTACCAGCCACTGCAGTTTGCTGTAGTCCCCTGCCCCATTCCACTGGCATGCTTCTCCATGGAGGCCTCTGGGGTTGCTAGCAGTCACTATGAATCTGTAAATTCAAGTGGCTCAGGAAGAAAGTGCCACCTGCCTCCTCCTTCTTCACTGAAGTTTTTCTCTTCACTCTCCCCAGGGTTTCAATTCTCACTTCAACTCCTTCCTGGATCCTAGGGACCCACTTCCCCCCTTTTTCTCTTCCTCACATTACTGTATTCCAATCTGGACACCAAATCTCAGAGAGGCTCTTTCTCTGCTGCTCCCCACTCCACCATCTTCCTGGAAGTCCTAAATAAGTATTTAAAATTGTTCTTTCTCTTGTTTCTTACTCTTATTTTTTTCTTGCATGTTGTTTTAATTTTATATGTGAGCTAATTTTCCTTATTTGTGCTGATTTTTAAGGCAGAATTATAGGTATATTTCTGCAGGAAAAAAAGTTGTACTTGAACCAGCCAGGAGCTTAGGGATGCTATCAACTACTTTCAAATTTTAGCTTGATGTTTTGTGGGCCACATAGGAGTTAGGTATTTCAGGTCCTAAAACTTTCATGAAGGTCGGTTTGTGGTTAAAATCTCAGGAAAAATATTTTACTTTTCATCTAGTGTAATTTTATTTTCCTTGATGATCCTTCTGAGAAGTAAGATTATTCCTACTTTTTATACCAACTATATAGCTAATTAGGATCCCAACTTTGTAGGTGGGGTCTTTAATTAAACACTTTATGTTCTATAGGACTCTAGGATTTGTTTTTTAAACGTTGTCCTCAATAATGTATTGGTAAATACTTCTTTAATGACTACCAGAGGAAAAAAATCCTGATTTGTAGCATTTGCCAATTTCTGTGTTGTGGATACTCTGTGGTTGATTTCAAGCTACCAGTGTGATGTCACTTGATGTGAAGCTGGGAAGTGATGTGGTAGTCAACTCTCAGAGCTGGCAGTAGACTGTTCCCCTTCCACTGCTTATCTTTTACATGACTATGAAAATTGAAGCTTAATTCGCTGGTGTTTGGCATATCCCTTAGAGTGAAAGATGTTTGAGTAACTGCTTACCTACCTGATTTCCACTTAGTCTTTGTTCAAGCTTCTTTGTATCTCTACCTGTGTGGCAGTATGTTTTAAAGGGGGAGTTTTCTTTGTTTGCTTTATATTTATTTCAGTGCTTTGGATACTTGTCAGTCTTATGGCCAAAATTAGAAGTTCTTTTCTAAATTATCTTCTCTTTTAAATGTAAAAATTATTGTTGTTATTTTGTGATTATGAAGAGTTTTCATGTTAACTATAGAAAAGTTGAGAGATATGCAAAAAATATAAAAATCCAAGTACTGATCACATTTTGGTGTTCATCTTTATAATCTTCATATTATGTGTGTGCCTGTATCTCTGTGTGTTTTAATCTAATTTGATCATGCTGCATCTACCATTTTTAGCCTGGTTTTTATTTCTTTATAATATTTCATAAACTTTTATCATGCCATTAAATATTTCTCAACAACTCACTTTTATAATTGCATTATATTCTCCTACATGAGTGAATCAAGATGTCTCATTATTCATATAATTTCTAAGTCTTTACCGTTGTAAAGAATGCTGGCATGAACATAAAAGGTATGCTTCTGATGAGTTCCCTAGGGCCAGGAATTTTTTTCTCCCACCTTGGAATTGTGACAATTGTCATCCATGGTGTTTGAACATTTTCATCCTTCGTATTTCTGCCTTGCTCAGCTGTATCCATTCTGCAGCAACTCACTTTTTTCTGACTGTATCTCTAATTCTTCATCATTAATAATCCTATTTATAAGACTATATTTTGCTTTGACAGTCAAATGTATTAACCATTTAAGAAATGGTACTGTGAAGGGATATGTAGGAAAATGTAATTTTTCAAAGTCCAATTTTTTTTTCACTTCTCTATTCACTAAAATCAATTTTGCTCTTGGATATTGATGACTCTATTAACTGTTGATATGATATTCTTGCAAGCTATCAAAAGTTTTGCCTGTACATTGTGACCGTCTTTGGCAAATAGGTAGCAGCAGCAGGGCATCTGCCCTCAATGAAGCCAGTGTTTGCAACAGAAGTGAGTCATCAGTTTGTGAGAAATTACACGGGGGTCATTCCTTGCTCCCTGCGCACTGTTCTCTCCTAGTGCCATGTGACTTGTTTTGATTGACTCTTCTGGGTGAATCATCTATCATGAAAGGCAAAGCAAGAGAAAGTGAAAGAATGTTGTAGGTTGACTCCTGGGAAAGAAAAAAAAATATTTTTAATATGCTTGAAAGAGCATAAGGAGTAGGGTTATGTTTCCCAAGAGATTTGTGAGAAAAAAGAGAACACTCAAGATTGTTATTTTTAATAATACAGTAGCAGTGGACTGTGGAATAAGTCATATGAAAACTAAGTCATCTTAAAAAGTCCAGTTATAGAAATAAAATAAAACCAACTTCACTTCTCTAAGAGAAATGGCTGACAATTCCATAGAAAAGCAGAGACTGCTTATTTGTCAGGCTTTAGTTGTAGAAGGATTATAGATATTATTCTTGTCAAATTCAATTTTCTCTCTCCAAACTGAGTAATATATTTAGAATGATTCTCTTCTAGCCATCTCCTTATCATCTACTTAACAGCCAGTATCAAATTATCAGTCAGTCGTATCCTTCATTTCAGTCCCATGTACTCTGGGTCATAATGCATACTGACGACATAGATACAGTGTTTTCTGTCTGACCAAATTTTGTTAACTTTTTGCCTTGGTGCAAAAACAATTTTGTAAGTATCACTTGCTCTAAGTGCTTATATAACAGTACAGATGATAAGAACTGAGATATTTTAGATGCTTTGAATCTGATTCTAAGACTGTCACCAGTTACCTCTGCAACATGAGTGAAATTGTCTGACATATATTTCATTTCTTCATTTGTAAATAAATATAATGAAGCCAACTTCACAGGTTACTTCCAAGATTAAATGTAATAATATATATAAAGCACGCAGCATGATACCAAATACCTTGTTATCCATCAACATGTGTTTTAAATGGACACAATTAAGTCATCTAGTATTTATTGAGTATATAGGAGATATAGCATAGTACTTTGGTTAACTGTAAGAGTATATGGTATATACTAAACATGAATCTACCTTCATGATGTTTGTAGTCTAGTAGAGAAACAAGTTTTACATTTATTGCTTTATGGGCATAACAATATAAGGTAATATATAATCAAAACATGGAATGTATAATAAGAACTTTAATTCAGGAAAGAGAGTGAGATCTTGTGGTCCAAAGGAGACAGGCGCTTTGACAGAGATGTAACTTCAGACTCTTCAAGACATAGTAGAATAAGTGTTGAGGAGTCAAATAGATCCAATTTGAATTCTGGCTCCATCATCTCAAACCATGTACTGCAGAACAAATTATGTAACCTCCCTATGCCTCAGTTTCCCCACCAGCAGCATGACAGGTGCCTAGCCATAGGGCTGTTTGGAATGTGAAGACAGATTCTGTATTAGAGTGCTTAGCACAACTCTTGAGCCCCGAAGAGTGTTTTGTAGGCGTTTTCATCATGGTAAGAAACACTGAAAATAAGGATGAGGAGAAAGGAGCACAGGAGCCCCAGAAAGTCAACCTGTGATACCTCTCTTTGTTGTTATTTATGTGCTTGATGTGATTGTTTTTTTTAAAGCAGACAGACGTTCAATAAATATTACTTGGAATTTGTGATAATCATGCTTTATCTGTTATTCTTTATTGAACCTTTTAATAAAATTCCAAGGATATTTAGGCTACTGTTATGGTTTGTGTCTGTGTATCCCCCCAAAGCCTCATACAGTCATGGGGCAGGCTTTTAGAGTTTGATTGATTATGGGTGTGACAGCTACACCCGCCCTGGGGTGGATAGTTTGCATATGTAAGGGACAGGAAGAGGCTGCTTGCAGCCATTCCTCCCTTTTGTGCTTGTTGCTTTTGTTGTGTTCTGCCGCCATGAGCTGTAGCCCTCTGCCATGTGCCACTCTGCCTTGTAACCTGCCAAGTATGGACTGAAAACTCTACAAACTGTAAGCAAAATAAACCTTTCCTTCCTTAATTTTGGGTATCAGGTATTTTGTCCCAGCAACGAGAGAAAAGTAACCAAGACAGCTACTTAAATTTTTAAAAAAATTATTAAACCTTAAAGAGTTTAAGAGTGAAAAGACATTCATGAATCATTTTAATCCTTTTCTAGGATACACAATTTTTTAAACCTTCTATACCACAGTGTTAATTTTAAAATCAATTTATTTTCCAAAGTTCTTTTTCTATTAATAATTTTCACTTTATTCCATTCCCCTCAGATATCATTCTACTATGTAATTTTGTCTTTTTCCATTATGAATTTATATTTATTGATCACATAATAACAAATATAGGGTTGAATATAAAACACAAAGTCATCCAGAGTGAAATTATTGTACCTACCAGATAAATGTGATTGAATTACAGGCATTCACATCTCTGATAGAAAATCCAGAGGCAAATATGTTGAATAATAAAAACCTGTTTGGGTTCTCTATTAAATTATTGAAAATTCAAATGGTAAATGTTCATATATTATAGGGTTGAATTCATTGTATTTCTTTTACTTTTGCCCTTCTCTCACTTGACAAAACATTGTTATTTCCACAATCCTGAATAACTAAATATCATAAAGTAATATTTTTGGAAACTAACTTTATTATTAAAATTCAGGCTGCTTTATTTTAAAAAATCAGTTGATTCTTCTTTTGAATGTTTGGGGAACACTAGGATGTATTTCCCAATTAGTAAACTCCCTATTTTGGAAACTGATATGGGATCACTCAAATATTAATTTGTAAACAGTACTTGAATGGGTGAAAGGAAATGCATCCAGGAATTCCAAGCTAAAGCATTATAGTTGGGACACAGTGAATAAAGGAAAATAAGGAGAGATAAAGCCAAGTGGAGACAAGGCTAGTGCTAAGGACTTTGTACCCTGGCAGGTAAAAGGTGAAGAGGTCGGACAGTGTGCCCGGGAAGCACCATGAGCGAGGTGTGTAGAGACCCACAGGGCAGTGGGGAGGCACTGAGCTGTGGTGTAACTGTAGCTGGACCTTATGGGTGTTCCTGCCTTGAGAAGAATTTTCACTAGAGATCGACCCTTGTATCTGTGAGAGTCAAGATACTTCTTGGACAACTTCATTGACTTTTTATTGCCTTTTAGGCTCTTGCTCGTCCTGGACCTGGGATATTTAGATTCTCATTATCTCTGGAGGAAATCTCTGATTTGGGGGTAGGGGTACTGGTCACAGGGAATCTTTTACACTTAAGGAGTCTAGATTTCCATGGACTGAGTGTGGGTTTATTTCATCAGATTTTTATTATCCTTTGAGAATTTTCCTTCTCTGGGGCAGGCCCTTTCAGGTGAGAGTTGTGTCCTTGAGCTTGGCATTGATGATTATTTCTAAACTCCTGGCTGTAAGATACTCCTGCTAATCCATTAAACACACAAGGAGAAACATTACTCTTTCAGGTCACTGGGACTACATTTATCGAGTTTCTGTTTTAAGGTATTAAATGCTTAGTCAGTCAACCTTTATTGAGCACACATGGAGTATCCAGCACTATATTAGATGCTATAGGCAGGCAGAAGAGACATAATAGATGAAGTGCATGCCCCAGAATAATTTTGACACAGAGAAATAAATGGAAAAGACAAAAGAGCCCTTTATATATAAATGTAAAAATTAATATAGCATATTCTTGTACATGCACTGAAGTTTACCATTTGTCACTCATATTGTTAATTTAACAAACATTTGTCATACACACGAAATGTGTCAGACCTTAAGCTAGTGCTATGCTGTTACAGAATTTGAGTATAGCGCAGCCTGACTGTAGATGGCTCATAATTTAGAAATAGTTGTCACCAATAAACAAGTAATTATACTTACGAGGTGCTAAGTAACTGGTATAGATCTCAATTAGATGTAATTAATAAAGATACTATTAGAATAGACATATTTGTGTTGTGTCTTAAAATGTGAGGAAGATGAAATGAGAGAAAGATTTTCAAGCAAAAGAAAAACTCATAATAGTATACAAGAGCACAGCCTATCTGTATTATCTGTTTGATTTTGTGCAACAAATTTCTCCAAAACTTGGGGCTGGGGATTTAGCTCAGCGGCAAAAGCGCCTGCCTGGCAAGCGCAAGGTCGTGAGTTCGGTTCCCGGTACTGGAGAAAAACCAAACCCCCCTCCCCAAAAAAAAAAAATTTCTCCAAAACTTATCTGCTCAGAATTATAATAATCATTTATTACCTCTCACAGTGACTGTGAATGAGGAATTTGGATTGGCTGGGCTGTGTGGTTCTAGCTCAGAGTTTCTTAAGAGGATGCAATCACGTGTCAGCCAGGGGCTGTACTCATCTGAAGCCTTGACCTTGACCTTCAAAAGACCGTGGTATAATCTGCGATGCTTTTTATTACTTCAAGATCCACTTCTACTATATTCTCTAGTCACACAGGATAGCACTGAAGGAATGTTGGCAAGGGCACTATCAAAGGCTAAAGACCAGGAGGTTATCTTGGAGATTACACACAGCACCCAAATGAGAATGATTTAAAAATAACGATATAGTTGGTTTAGGAAATATCTGCAGATATCTGTTGGGACTTTACTTGTCTTCCTTCCTAACTAGAATGTGAAAACTTAAAGGCTCAGTAATGTCTTTTATTTCTTGTTTTTCTCAGTACCTGGAACACTACTTGGTAAATAAAACATACATTATACATGTGTCTTAAGTGAATGAATTAAATGAATGAATGAATGAATAAGAATGAATATGATCTGAAAGAGATATTAAAATATGAAAACCACAAGGTCAAGTCTTGGTTGAGGAGGATGTGGATACCTAGATAAATGAGTAAGGGTCTACATGAAATCTAAAAAAGAAGGTAAGGCAAATAATAAAAATTCACAGTATTATCCAGTATTAGTCTCATGTCTGAGATTTTGACAGACATGATTATTCCAGGCACTCAAAAAGTCTATTTTATGGTCTAGGTGGAGGGATTTCTGTGTGATACAGTCCTCAGAATAACCAGAGAGTTCAAATTATCAAGACAGGCCTATTTCTGAATCATGTCTCTAAATTAACCATCATATTATGCATATCTCTATTGTCAAAGGGGTAACTACACTGAGACATTTGCTATAACCAATTGCCACTTTTAACCTTAGAATTTCTTTGGTGGAAATGGCAGAAAATTAGAGACAATTATTCATTGTGTTATTTGGATTTTGTCTGGTTTTGATTCTCCCTGGAGATAGAGTGCGTTCCAGAATTCACAGTTTGGTGATACTTACTTTTAACAGCTACAATAGGCCATGGTTGGGCCAGTTGCCCTGAAGTCTCAAGGAGACCCTATGGCTCAGCCAGGAGCAAAGGAGGACACAGAAGATGATGTCAGGGCAATGTCAAGAAGCCCAGAACTTAGGAACAACTCAGAGTGACTGATCACCTGAACAATGTAGGCTGTTGGGTCCCATATCCCATTCACTCGCCTCCATTTATAAAAAAAAACAAAACAGTGAGCACAACTATGTGCTCTTTTGAACGTATGAACTCCTCTTTTACACAGCTGCTAGTATAAGTTTGGGAGTACATCTCAAAGAACAGAGACACCCAAGGAACCAATTCCACTCACATATGATAGTACCATACTAAAGCAAAAGAGAGCAACTGTAGCGGGCCTGAATCGGCATCCACTCAGTCCTTGAACTTTCCAAGACCTTATGGTCTGCCCTCGCCCCATCCCTGAGCACAGGACTGACTAAATTAAACCTCGTGTAAAGCTACAGGAAATGCAGGCTGCAGCTATGTTTCCACACCAGAACTCTTGCAGTTATGTATCATTCATTTTTTTTAAAATCTCAGTTTATTGGAAGGAAGTGGTGCGGTTGTTCTCAGTAACCCCATTATAACGGGAGAGGTGAGATACTTCCCCTCTATGATTTCCATGGGAAGCTGGCCTGGGTGAAACCCTGCTTCCCACTAACACGCCGCCCTCAAGGGGTGTGTAAGGAGCCGTTTCCTCTCAGACACAGCGGGCTGAGCAGATGCAAAGGCACAGAACACAGAATGCAGCCCCGAGGCTGAGAAGCGACAGCCCAGGTGAGACTAAATGTCATAGGTGAAACTGACTGTATTTTCCTTCACTAGTGACATTGCTGAAACCTTTCAAATAAAAAGCCTGGAACTTGGTTTTGACATTATCACTACATTTCAAATGAAGGGAGTCCAAATGCAGTGCCAAGAGTATACGCATTGCGAGGAGAGTACATGCCCAAATTTGGGAACAAGGTCAGCAGCAGCTCCCTCTGAAATGGAAATGAGGAGGGTCAGCCCTTTTCATGTACGCCCTCTCCCCTCACCCACACAGCCTTGCTCAACTTCTCTCTGCAACCCACTCTGCACTGGAAATAGATCGATAGACTGCTTGTCAGACTTATGCAAGGCTTCCAGGCTCTCAAACCGTCTCTCAGGCTGATGTTCAGAGTGGGAGTTTACCCAAGAGGTTGAGTGGAGGTTTCGCAGGATTTCTTAGTACACAAAGAAAATGCACAAAGTTGAGATGGGAAGCAAACAAAGCAGATTTGGAGCTGTAACAGACTGTGAGTTTTCCATTTCTTGAGTACCCGTCAGGTGCCCTGCTCTCCCCCTCCCCCATAACAAGGGCAGCTTTGTCCCATAGTAGGGACAGTTTGTCCTCTACCAGGTGCTGGGAAACAGCACTCCGGCTGCGTGCTTCGGCGCTGATGTTGTTCCTCCCTACCTTTGGTGACCCAGGCTTCCACAGACTGCTTTCCTGCCTCTGACTCTCAGCATCTAAGTTTCAGGCAGGAGTTCCTGTCCTGGATCTCCTTGAGTTTCCTACCTGGCCATTGACATGTTGGTCCCTTCCGTGACTTGCCTGACCTGACTTAGCTTTCTGAACTCTTAAGCATTGTTTTCTTCAATTCTGAACTCTGATGTCTAGGGATTATATTTGTTTTTAATTTTAAAAAATAAAAGAAGGAAAACATATTAACAGACAGACATCCATTTACAAAATAGCATAAGAATAATACAAACAAAACAGAGTTACAGACAAA
>NW_004955403.1:17155984-17195847 GCF_000276665.1 Chinchilla lanigera
TTTGTTTTGTTTTTATAACAGTCATCCAAATGGATGTGAAGGGGTATCCAAGAGTTTCAAAATTATCAGTGCTCATGGCTCAGCCACAGAAACTCTGATTTAATTATTCAGAAGTGAGGTCTTGACAATATTCTTTAAAACTTCCCCAGTATATTCATACTAGAAAACCTCTAATATATTCTTGGCTTATCCTATCTGACTTCTGTTCTACATTTCCAGGAAGCTTTCCTGGTCTCACATGAAGAAAAAGAAGTTTAGAGAGGGACTTAGCAAGTATACACAGTATTAACTATCAAAGTCAGTCTATTCCAAATATTATGCTCTGTCTACTGTACCCTACTGTGCCCTAAAGACTGAATATAGGATTTCCCATATAGACTCCAACACACAGCACATAAATGCTTGGATCAAGACTGTGGGAGTGTTACCTTTCCAGGACTATCTATCATAACAAATTACAACAGAGTGGGGTAAAACAACAGAAATTTGGCTTCTGGGAATTCTGGAGGACAGAAATCTAAATCAAGTTAGCAGGGCTGGTTCCTTCCAGAGGCTCTGAGAAAGGATCGTGTCCTCTCCTTCTCTCCTGAGGCTTCTAGGGGCTGCTGGCAATCCTTGGAATTCCTTGGCTTACAGAGGCTTCCATCCAACCTCGGCATCCATTTTCCCACAGCATCTCCTCTGCATCTTCGTGTTCTTTCCTTTAGCTTTGTTCTGACCCTGGTCATTCTCTTTACGATTTACCCTAAATCCAGGATGATCTCATCTCCAGATCCTTAACTTAATTATGTCTGCAATCATCTTTTTTTCCCAAATAAGACCACACTCACAGGTGTTTGGGGGTTAGGATTAGACATATCATTTGGGGGCTCACAGTTAGCCCACCACAGGGAATCTCCTATTAGTCTTCCAAGTTGGACTCAGTTCTATTGTGAGTCAAGAGTTCAGCATATTATCCAAGCTCAATCTGTTAGAAAGTGTTAGAATTGGACTTGCACTGGAGTCAAAGTGGAAAGTGTGCAAACCCATAGTCATCACACCATTATAACCACAATAGCCACGCTACTGAAACAACTGAAGTATTTTTCAACTGATGAATGAGTAAAGAAGTTATACTACGTGCAAACATGTTATATTATCAGCTTTAAAAAAATGAAATCCTTCCATTTGCCACAACATGGATGGTCCTAGAAGACATTATGCTAAGTGAAATAACTCATTTGCATAATGCCCACTACTTCACAGTTCCCTCTCTATTTGACATCTATAGTAGGCAAATGCATTGAGGCACATAACAGAATGGTGATGAGAGGTTGTTACTCAGTGGGTATGAAGTTAGTTCCACAAGCTGAATGAGTTCTAGCGATCTGCTGAACAGCACAGTTCCTTCAGCTAGCACTAGGACAGTATACACTGAAGAAATTGTTGGGAAAGAATATCTCATGGTAAGTGAGCTTGCCAAAAAAAGGGAGAAAGACAAAAGGATGCTTTAGGGCTGCTGAGGGATGGACATTTTTATAACCCTGCTGTCATGATGTAGCAAGAGTAAATGCATGTGTCCAGACTCACCAAATTGTATACATTAACTGTCTGCAGCTTTTCATGTACCAGTTATACCCAATAGAATGGGAGCAGAAGAAGGCCAAAGTGGCACAGGCATCACTACCTCAAGCCATCGACTGCCTGACTTTTTAGTCCACTTGTAATGGGTTCTGGAACAAAGTCTAAGGGAGTTTATGGCTGAGGTGGCTTGAGGCTACTGTGAAGCCAAGGGGACGGTGCTGAGACTCTTACTGGTGCTGAGCCTACTGATGATGCCACAGCAATACCCAAACTAGAGTTTATAGCTGCCCTCTCTGGCCCCTAAGGGGATGTGCCAGAGCGCAGGGTGTTGAGGCTGCTATAGGACAGAAATGTCCAGAACATGAAACTCTGCTCAGCAAAAAAAAGAATTCTACTGACAGCTCATTTCTGGTAAAGCTCTAAGTTGACCGCACTTTCTGTCCTATCTCCTTGCTCAGAATTGTCCCATGTGTCCCACTATGTCCACACTGCCCCTGGGGATTTGAAAGTTTGAGAGAGAAGAAGGTAAGGAGAGAAGGAAAGGGAGAGAGCTCCTATAAAGGCCATGGCTCCTTTCTGTGGAGAGGCCCCCTGGGAGGGCTCGCATCAGCTTCTTTCCACGTTATAGGACGGTCCCATTTGGAGGGGCACGAAAGACCATCGCTAATGAGCGATCTACCAGCCCTTGTGTAATCTAGGGTAATTTCAGAGGAGGGAAGTTGCATTTTATCCCTTAAATACTTCCGCTGTGTGCCAGAACCAGGGCAGCCTCACTTTTCCAACTATGCAGCATCTGGGTTGTTGAGTGTAAATCCTGAGCTGAATTATTTTTGCTTTAGCAATGCTTGATAAGGTGTCTAAAATGAGAGCATTTTGTTTCTCAGCTTGGCAGAGAATTGCACACGTGGTTCTCACTCTCATTTTCTTCTAATGTTTGAAATGATTTTATTACAAACTAGGACTCCTTTATGAGTAGATTCATCTGAGAAACCAGTCTCCCAATAGGCTCAGCTATTTGAAAGACCATCAGAAAATCAACAAGCAGAGGTTTTCAGAGGTGAGAGAGGCAATTCATCAACATTCATGCATATTCCCCTGACTTCATGCATATTCCCCTGACTCCTGGGGAAATTAAATTTGTTTTCACCTACTGAAACCCCAACACATTTTTTACTATATAAATCTAATATGTGTTTAATGCTAACTCACAATCAATTTACCCAGTTTGTGAAAATGTAGTCCTACTTATTTTCTCATTAGAAGTTTTTGCTTTAGCAAATGTACTAATGACCCAATTTATAGGTCTGTATCCTGGTGCTTTTTGTAAGCTTACAAATTTTTATATGAAGTGTCTAAGTTGATCATGTTTATATTTTAATTTCCCATTTTTAGGATGTTTAATTAGCTGGAAAAGCTCCAAATTCAGTGACAGGGTCATGTTAATCTTTGCATCCCAAGCTTAGGGAATACCTGGTTCATAGTAAGTATCCCACAAATGTTTATGGAAATGCTTACATAGGAAGTGCTTTTAGACCTTATATTTATCACAGAAGCCTAATCTTTCTCTTCAACATTTTATTTTGTCCACTTTCAATACTCCTAACACAGCAGGGTATTTTAATTTTTTTAGGACAAAACATAAATATAAAAATTATCAATGTACAAATGGGCAGTGGATACATGCAAAGATGCTCTACCTCATTAAGAAATAAATGCACATTAAAACTGCAAGATAAAATTGTCAGCTTGGCATCAATATGAAAGTCTGATCACATTTATAGCATTTAGAGCGGATGTCATTCTAGATGCCATAAAATGTTGGTGGGACCTGAAATAAGGACATGAATTTGAGAAGGAAAGTGTTTGTTTCACTGAGTAGAGCCTTCTCAATATGAGGGATATGGCCTACAAAATGAACAACTCAAGTTTGTGAATACAAGTAACAGTGGACTTTCTAAAGCAAATAACTTTAAGCAATAATAAGTAACTGAAAGAATTAATAAGTAATTTCAATGCCCATCCTTCTAGGCAACAATAAAGAAACTGTTGCATACAACAGAATATAATGCAACTATTGAAAAGGACAAGACAGATATACCTGGCCTGGAAAGACGGCCAGGGTCTACGGTTGAGTGATAAAATGAGTAGTGGGACCAATACATACATATGATGATCCTGTTTTCCATTGGAAAAAAAGTATATTTTCAGTTATGTTTGTGTGTGTGTGCATGCATGCGTGTATTAGGTATAAAAAGGGCTATGGAAAAGTACATTGCAAAGTGTTAATAGAATTGACACTGTGGATCTTCCATTTTTATTTTATTTTATCTTATTTTGTATAATGGGATTGTGTGCGAAATTTACTTTTTGTTTTAGGTTTTTTTAATGATATAATAGGAAAGAAAATAAATGTATAAGAAGATAATAGGTAACACAAAATAGTGGAAGATTGGGATAGTGCAACTCTTTTTAATTTCAGTTTTGTTAGAAATAGTGTGTTTCTCCCTTTCGCCCTCAATGTTAGAGAAACGTAATTCCGAGCCCATGGGTGAATTTGGTAAAACAATTGCTAGAAGATCCCATATGATCCTATATGCAGCATCTTCTGTGTTCTGACCACTGAGGCTCAAGGATGACCAGTCAGGCTCTTGCTGTTGAGGATCTGGAGCCCTGTGTATTTCCTTACGCACTCAGTCACCATTTCCTGCTGAGCACCCCTGTTCTGGGGCCAGGCACTAGGCAAGACCTGAGCTCCTGCGAACCTGGTGAGAGTAGACACAATACAGCTGGTGATAAATAAACATACGATGTTTCAGGTAGAGATAAGGGTTATAAATAAAACAAAGCAGGGGCGATGACAGGAGATACTGGAGTCAGATTTATGTCAGATGTATTTACTTTAGATAAGGTGGGCAGGCAAGGACTTTTTTGGAAAGGGACATTTGTCCTTAAATCTGAAAGTGGAAAAAGGAGCTAGCCCTGAGATTAGAGGGAACATCCTAGGCAGAAGGGAAAATGTAAACATCCTGAAATTATGGCCAGGTACTATGGGTGGAATCGTGTCTTCCAAAATTTATACAGTAAAATGCTAACCACCAAGGTTACTGTATTTCTGTACCTCAGAGATAGGATAAACAAAGAGGCATTTAAAGTAAAATGAGGTTGAAAGGCGGGGCTCTGATATGATAGGAGTGTTGTCCTTGCAAGAAGCGATGCTGGAGAGCTAGTTCTCTCTCTCTCTCTCTCTCTCTCTCTCTCTCTCTTTTCCTCTCTCCCTCTCTCCCTCCTTCCATCTCCCTCCTTCCCTCTCCCTCTGTCCCTCCTTCTCTTCCTCCGTCCCTCTTTCTGCTACATGAGGACACAGCAAATGGGTAGTCATCAGCAAACCAAAAAGAGAAAACTCACTGGAAAATAAATCAATCCACTGGAAACTTGCTTGGACTTCTTAGTCTCCAGAAGTGTGAGGAAAATAAATTTGTGCTTTTAAAGTCACCAAGTCTGTAGTATTTTTATTATGGCAACATAAATTAACTAAAACATCTGCTTTAGGATATATTTAAGTCAGAGTTGACAGGACTTCCTGACAGACTGAAAGTGCGGAGTAGGGAAAAAGGATCAAAGATAACTGGGAGTCATTTTGCTAAGTGACTGGGGAAATGGCGATGCATTAATAGAGGTAAGAAACCTGGAGTTGGGAGGGGGCGTGTGTGACAGGGAGCAAGCAGGGTCAGGAGCTTCACTGTTCATTTATTAATTTTGAGGCCTTTGCCTGTTAGACATTGCTGTGGTATTGGGCATTCCAATTGGCACTCAGGGACGGGGATGCCATGTGGAGAGTCACCAGCATTTTTTTCTTTACCTGAGATTACCATGCAAGATGCACTGATAGGGAGCCTGCAGGAGTTCCAGCATGGTGACAGAATTCAAAGAGTGAAATTAGAAGCTTGTGAGGCAGTGAGAGTACCAGAAACCAAGAACAGTCCAACAGCTGTCGAGTACCACAAGCAGGTTGAGTGAGATGAAACAAGAGACTGAGGATTCATTAGATTAGACAGAGATCACAGGGTATCTGGGTGAGAGTAGCTTCAGTGGATTCACTGGAAGCAAAAATCCTGATTGGAAAGAGTGAAAATGGAAGATGAAAATGTCAAGACCAATTTTATGTGGAATTTTGCTCCAACAAGAAGTGAAGCTGTAGGTAAAAAGAATGCAGGAGCAAGAGACAAATTTTAAAAGCACTTTTATGATGGGGAGTTTAAAACGAACAAAACTAGGTCTACTAGTATTACTTCACATACCCATCAGCAACTTCTTGAAGAATTAGTGTTATGGTTCCTTTCTAGATGTCCCCCAAATCCTGATGCAGTCACGGGTGCCGGCTTCTAGAGTTTGTAATTGATTCATGATCCAATACTGGGATTACAGTATGAGTGCTACACCTGCCCTGGGGTGGGGGGTAGTCTGCACACCGTATAAGGAAGGGAAAGAGGCTTGTTCTCTGCTCCTCCTCCTTTTGCTCTTGTTGCTTTTGCTGTCTTCTGCCACCATGAACTGTTGCCCCTCTGCCTGCCACCCTGCCTTGGAGCCAGCTGACTACAGACTGAAACCTCCACAAAGTGTGGACTAAATAAATCTTTCCTTCCATAATTTTGGGCATCAGGTACTTTGTCCCAACAATGAGAGAAAAGTAACTAAAACAATTAGGGATCATACCTGGTAGTGGTGGTGAATGCCTATCATCTCAGCAATCTGGGAGGCTGACGCAGGAGGAATACAAATTTGAGCCCAGCCTGAGCAGTTTACCTGCTTAGCAAGACTCCATTTTTGTCTTGGTTATTTTCTCTCCTTGCTGAGACAAAATACCCAATGCCCAAAATGAAGGAAGGAAAGGTTTATTTAGCTTACAATGTGTGGAGGTTTCAGTCCATACTTGGCTGGCTCCGAGCAGAAGATAGCAAAGCAACAAGAGCAAAGAGGGGAATGGCAGTGCATGCAAGCCTGTTTCCCTCCCTTATATTGTAAGAAGGCCACCTCCACCCAAGGGGCAGCACTCACATAGTTAAGCTTCTAAACTTCCCACACTGACACAATGAACAACATCCTAGAGCAGGAAGGGCATGTCCTTTGCACCCCAGGATGCAGAACTGCTGAGTCACTTAGCCAAACCTCTACACTCCCCAAGTTGACACAATTTACCAACCATAACAATCTTAAAATAAAATAAAATTTAAAAAGGGCTGAGGATATAGCTCAGTTTGAAATCCCTGGATTCAATCCCTAATATCACACACACAATAAAGTAAACTTCCTAATCTGTGCTGCTATGTTTTTACTTAGTACGTGTATTATTTTGAAACAAATCCCAGATGTAATTATTTCACTTATAAATATTTGAGAGTAAATATCTTAAAGAACTCTGCAAAGAAATATTAAAATAATAGTCTTATGACAACTAAAAACAATTGACAATAATATCTTAATAGCATCTATACAGTGAGCAAAGTTCTAGTTATCTTATAAATTTCATAGATATGTATTGGTTTGGCTTACTTTACAAACAGTGTCTTCACAGTACAAACTCTTTTGATTTGACATTACTATGTCTTTTACATTTCCTTTAGTTTTTAGATTTTCTCTCCATCTTTTTATTCCTGGCAGTGTACTTTTGAAGAAACCATATTGTTTGTCCTGTAATTTCCTATTGTATGGGTTTTTATCTTAGTCCATTTGGGGCTGCTATAACAGGATACCTGAGCCTGGGTGAATTATAAAGAAACACATTTTTCACACTTTGGGAAACTGGAAGGTCCAAGATCAAAGTACAAGTAGGTGCAGTCTCTGGTTCTAAGGTGGTTTCTTATCCTCCAGAGAGAATCCTCAGGTGCCAGGAAAACAGAAGAGAGAGAACTCAGTGCTCAAAGCCATTTCACAGCAGCATTCACTCATTCATGACATGGATCACGACCTAACCACCTCCTGTTACCCGCCTCCTATGTTCTTAACTTGGGCTTTATACTTCCATCACCTGAATTTTGGGGGAAACCTTCAGACCATAACCATATTTCTAATTAAAGTTCTAATTAAAGTTTAACATGTTCCTCTTTTGTGTTTTCCCATCTCTGACATGTCAGTCCAAAATCTGATCAGATTTGAATGTAAAATTTTGACAGGAATAGTTCATAGGTGGGGGCACGTTTGTCCACCAAGAAGAATGGACAGTCTGCTTGACTCTTTTCTTGTGTGCTGACAGCCGTTTGATCCTCAGTGCCCAGATCCATTCATTCATTTGGGATTACCAAAGATGGCATTTTCTTATATCCTTCCTTCTTTGCTTATTAGCTAGACTACTTCCCTCATCACTTATTTGGTTTCTCTTTGTTACAGTTCACTTAGGAATGATGGAATAAATGTTGAGGTATTTGTCTTTGTTTTCAAAATAGTGATCCTTAGGTATCTGCCAACAAAGAATAATTTTTAAAATAATGAACTCATGGATTTGAACATATGTAATGTGCTTCAATGCATTGAAGTTGTCCTTATTGACATTTATATTGTCCTAATCTCTGCCCTGTGTGAGCATCTTTCATTTGGCCTGTTCGTTTTTTGATACATCTGTGTGGCTTTCATAGCTGCTTTGCTGTCTGGCATAACAAAGTATTCTTGGTTCATCTTGTAAAACTCCTATCTTATACCTGGAATCATCCTTTTCTCCAAAAAGAGCCTTCAAGTGAGAGATTAAAGCATATTTGTGTGTTGATAGGAATAATCCAGCTAGGAAAAGGTAATTATAGAAGCAAATTCCTCCAGTAGGCATAAATGTACTGTTAACAATAGTGAACTGTATCTATTGTTTGGCCTTAGATTGGAACAGAGAAAATTTATTATTGTAACAGTGTACTGCCAAAGGAAATGCTGTAAGAATGTTAAAACATATGAATGACTAGGCAATACAACTTTGCCCATATGATTCTGGGTTAAATCACTACATTTCCTACTTCTAAATTCACTTTTCTTTTTATAAATTAATTTCACAATCAAGAAATACACTCTCTCCCATTTAACTAGCAATACACTAAACTTTTTTAGATTGTCTATGGATTAAGAATTATTAAAAAAAATCTGCTTCTAGTTATTTTTCCACTTGTGAGTGAGGTACTTATTCACTTATTTTTTATATATCTGAAAAGGTGAAAAATATTGATCTTGTTAGCTTTGCTGACTTGAATCATAACCTGAGAAGGATCTCATTTTAAGCTACAAAGTTCTTAACCAGTGACTATCCTTGATGTGCAAATGATCTGTATTAGTCAGCTTTGTGTTACCAGAACAAATATTTGACAGGATAATTTTATAAAGAATGGGTTTATGTAGCTCACAGTTTTAGAAGCTCAAGAGCACAGTTTAGTTCTGCCAAGGACATTTTGGTTAATGGCAGATGGCACCTACCTACAGGAGCCCATGTAAGAGTGACAGTCATGTCATGATTTAGGAGCAGAGATAAACTTGGTAGGACCAAACTCAGGCTTTTATAACAAGCCTCTCAAGGCAGCTACCAATGAGTCCATTAAGAACTTTGGAGGGGCTGGGGATTTAGCTCAGCGGCATAGCGCCTGCCTGGCAAGCACAAGGTCGTGAGTTCGATTCCTGGTACTGGAAAAAAACAAACAGAAGAAAATGAGTAAAAAATCTTGTAATCTTGAAATATTACTTAAAGCTACCTAGCAGGGATTAGAAAAGGAAACTGTTTTCCATGTTCTTCTTTGTTTTTATGACACTCAAAGCTTTTCGTGCCTACAATCCTGAAGTTGATCTATTCATTAGTATTATTTATGTGTTTCAGGTCACCAGCATTAGAGTTTAAAAGAATCCATTTGGGTAACTTGTCCAAAGTTATTGGGATGGAAAAATTTTACTCCAGTTTTTCAGTAATTAGTTTTCAAGCTATCTTTGGAATCCAACGTAATCATACATTGTAAATACATGCATAAATTGTCTATGCAATGGTGATTTTTCAGTGTACAAATCAGTGATCACTTAGTCTTCAGAAATATCCACCCTAGGATTCCTTTAAAACAAGACCTATTTTAGTATTTGTTTCCCAACCATTAACTACTTGATAGAGAATTCAGGAATGAATTAAACAGTTAACTGTACAAGAGTTGGAAATCATTAGACAAAGATGGATGTGAAAAGAATGTTAAATAAATTATGGGAGATATGAAAATAGAATTGATTTATTGATCTATATAGCTTGGAAATAAATCAGTTTGTGAATGTAGAGCCTTAATTGCTGCTCACAAGGCATATAATTTTGTGGTAGTTGTTATAGAGAGTAATCAAGTATTTTCTTCTTACAATATGAAATACGCATCAATATTTCCTTATTCCTCTCTACAGATTTATCTACACACTATTTTATACTTAATTGAAATTTTATGTATATCTGCATGCTACTTATAAAAGAAAGTACAGCATGACTGTCATATATATTTTGGAGAATTATTAAAATTTAATAAGTGTCAGTTAGTGATAAATCCTAGAGTGGTAACTTAAAATAAACCGGCAAAGTAAGGCAATTATCTAGGTAACTTGGGAAAATGCAGAGGTTTTTATTTTTCTTGATGCTTCTCAATATTTTTAAAATTTTTCTCTCAAATTTAAATATACTACTGAGTATTCTGAGGAGGGCTGGTATTTAGCATCCTTGTCCACAGGAAACTTTGTTCTCAGCTAGGAACTGAATCATATATTTTGGTAGAAACCTCTGTTAATTTACACAGGTATTTAGCTAAATGTCAAAAGCCATTAAATCCTTCAAAATAGTTATCTAATTAAGCTCAGTAACACTGAGCGCTCATCAGTGTGTTAGGTGCAGGAACTTCCCAGTTCTAGTTTCATAGGGTTTATTTGTTTGTTTGTTTTTTTTGGTTTTTCTCCGGTACGGGGAACTGAACTCACGACCTTGCGCTTGCCAGGCAGGCGCTTTTGCCGCTGAGCTAAATCCCCAGCCCCTTTCATAGGGTTTATAAGGTAGAAAGGAGCACCAAAATAACAGTATAATTTCTGGTTGACATGATCTAAAAACAATGTCTGAACAAAATTCTGTAGGTAGAAACCAAGTGGACTGATTTGTTCTAGATGGAAAGTCTTTGTGGAAAGCACAACTTTTAAGCCTACCCTTAAGGACAGGAAAGTTTTCAATAAGCAAAGAAGGTACAATTCTGGAAGAAAATTTTAACAGCACCATAAAATTGAAGGCCAGATTGCAGTGGGTTAAGGAGAGAGAGATGTAACACCAGAGGGGACCGGAGTGAAGAATCGTTCTCAGGAGGAGATGTAGTGTAAGTGAAAGAGGATTATAACCCTTTGGGAAGAACGTTGTTGGAAAGAAAGTTTTAGCAGGATAATGGAAACTGATTCTAAGGACAGAATGCAGAGCTGGCTGGTAGTCTGTCATCGTGGCGACTTTCAGTGAACTTTGTCTCCCAGCATTTGTACTCTTGTGAAGTTTCCTCCTCTTGAATCTGGGATGGCCCTGCGATTAATAGAATGAAGTGGTTTTGGACAGGCTTCCAAAGCAAGGTATCAAGAAATACCTTGTATTTCCAAGGCAAGGTATTAAGAAATACCTTGTATTTCCAAGGCAAGGTATTAAGAAATACCTTGTATTTCCAAGGCAAGGTATTAAGAATACCTCTCTGCTTTTGTATTTTGGAAGAAGAAGCCCCCTGCCATATATGAAGACTGACTACTTGACGTGATCCTGCTGTAGGGAATCCATGCTATGGAATCTGTACACAGAATCTACGCCATGCTGTGCTGTGATGTGCTCTGCTATGCTGTGCACATGGAATCGGCACAGGGAGAGAAGAAAAGGGGAGTTGGAAGGGACCCAGTCAGCCTTTAGGTGTTGTGGGCATCCCAGCTAAAACACCAGACATAAGTGACCAAGCCACAGATTGCACTCTGTCACTGAGGAGCTTTGCCCTGCCCAAATTGCAAGCTTGTAAACACATTAACGCTGCTTTAAAAACCACCACTTTCTTGGGTGATGGTTATACAGCAATAAGTAACTAAAATGGGCAATTAAAAAATAAATATCAGACAGGGGTTTGATGAATGGAATAAGGCTCCCCCAATGGAATCAGGCAGAGAAATGTGTTTTGGAAGTGAATGAGGACACTTCTTTTTCTGAGTCAAAAAATGATGAGGGGAGTATGGGAAAACATGAAATTGAAGTTAGATATGCATGGGAAGGAAAGTAGACCAACTTAAATTAGATAGTCAAGTGCTATGTTTAGAACGAGGGCCTCACAAAGTTGCTGAGCTGAAGAGGAGGGAAAAGGGACGGTTAGCAGGATAGGGATTCATCCTGGGAAGAGTGAACAGAGGGCAAAGAGACTGTCAGCATCCCTGTGTGTGGTGATCGTAGATTTGCTAAGGCCAATCAACACGGCTTGGTGAGTTTTAGCATCCACCCTTATAAGGCTGGCTTCCCTCAGAGATCTAAACTTATTGTATAGATAGATTACCAGCCATTCCTATTTGGTTAAGAGACTTAGATAACAATCATAGTAATAGATGGGGGAAAAGATAACTGGAACTTATATACATCTTGCCAAGTCCCTGCTCTTTGCCCATTTGTGATTCCGGAAATGATTTCCATTAACAATTGCTGAATCATATACCTGAGATTATAGACAATGCTATTTATACTAAAGAAATTGAGTGCACATCTATTTTAGCTTCCTGTCCTATTTTCATACTTCCATCCACTTGGATTTTTGTCCCATATGTTGTCCTTAGCACTCTTTCTTAAGCTGCTGTCTAGTTATAGCTCAAAAGAGCTTCCGTTCCAAATAGGGCTTTATTCCAGTTGGGGGGTGTACTTTCTTTCAGTCTATTACTTAACTGACAGATATTGTGAAGATTAATTAGTCACTTCTTAAAAGCTCTCTGTGATGGCAAAAAAAAAAAAAAAAAAAAAAAAAAAATAGTCTTTATGCCCTGGAACAGTACAGAGTGTTCTTTGTAGCTCCTTATATGAAAGGTAGAGCGCAGAAGGGGCTTGGAATATGACGAGCTGCAGAAAGCCATGCCTGAAGGGATCCAATGACACTCAGACATCAGCAGGGTTTATGATATCAATAAACTTTAGTGACTTCTCCCTGGTCCTTTTCCTTGTCTTAACTTTCAGGGATGCTCTACTTTCCAATCTCTCACTTCTCTGAGCCTCAACTTCATGGTTGACTTGATGGTTGGCTTTGAACTCTGAAACCTACTTGTTTTTGTGCCAGGATCAAACCCTCCTGGCTCTCTGGGTTCTGGCTGCACAGTCTGACTCTGTGATAGAGCACAACCCATGGGGTGGGTGAGAGGTGGCCCCACAATGGGAAAAGAACTTGTTAAAATGCAATGTCCATGTGCCTTCTAATGCCTACTTTATGGCTGAGCCCTGGGAATACTCAGTGACAGCCAGTCAGTTCAGTAGCTACTGACTAGATTTGTTCAACAACAAGCCCTTCAAGACATGACAGTGTGGCATGGGTTGTCATGTCAAGGTTATAAATAATGTTTCACTAACATTCAATGAGGAAATCTGGTTAAAAGTTATTCTTTCATGCATTAATTGGTAATGGATTTAAGAATGCATTATTTTCATACTTATCCTGTGCGCTAGAAGTTAACATGCTAGGCAAGCCTAGCATCACTATCAACTTAAATGAATATCAGCCTAATGGAAACTGAGGTCGTGCATCATGCTATGTACTATGGATAAGGAAGCTAAGCCTCTCAATGGAAACAAAAATACATTTTTGCAATCCCAGTCAAACTACATGCTAAATAGATTGGACGGAAGAAAATAGAATCAAACAAATCTATGGCTCGGAAACTAGATTGGCATCAACATAGCTCGAAATTCAGGCCAAGCTTAAAGTGTGCTAACAAAAAAATAAAAAATGAAAAATCCTAAAGGCCTAGGAGATTTGGCATATAGCATTGAGCAGTTCAATCCTAGAGCTACTTACCGTTTGTGCCAGCTACTTACCATAACCAACATCAAACTTACATAACTGCACCACAGTCTTACTGCTGAAAATGAACTTTTCTTGGCCTGAAAATGTGCAAAGGGTAAATGGCAAGAAGATATTGGAACTGATGTGCAGAAAGCTAAAGGGAAAAATTCATAGGCGAAAACTTGGGCTTAAAGAACCCAAAGACATTTGGGAGAACAGTTACCATGGAAGTGGTAGCCATTGCCCGGTTTGAACAACAGACTTCGTGTGAGGCCTTCCAAAATAGTAATTAAGAACAAGACTGTCCCAAAGGTCAGACAGTGAAGAGTGCCAGTCACGGGCAGCAGCATAGGGACAGACAATTCCTGTTAGCTGTGTCCTGATGGGAAGAAAGGTAAGAGAAGCTATGTCATACAATACAAATATTAGGGATGGAGAGAAGAATTTAAGAAATATCATTGTGTTCAACATGGCCCTTTTTTATTCAAAAGACAAATGTAGTAAGTACAGTGCTGTTGGTAGATGCTTGTTTTGTGCTGAAATCTTGTTTCCCTCAGCTGCTGAGGACATTAGCTCTGCCAGCTCAAGCTGATTCTCTTACTCTGTGCTGAGGGGACTGCCTTGCCCAAGATTATGTCCACTCCTAGGCGAGCCCACTCCAGAGACTGGCCAACTGGAGGGCACAAAGGCATGGCCCCCTTGCCTGATTCAGGACAACTTTGAATTTGTAGTTTCAACTTGGACCGCAGGGTGCTCTGCTACAGCAGCCTTGCAGTTCTGCTCGCTCTTCGCCACAGTCCTGCTTTCCTCACAGTTTTGCAGCTGTGGTTCCTGAGCTCTCTTCCCCAGTATATTGCTTGCAGGGCAATCCCAGTTTCACAGTGTCTTCCTTACTTTTCTCTCATTGCTGAGACAAAATACCCAACGCTCATAATGAAGGATGGAAAGGTTTATTTAGCTTACAGTTTGTGGAGGTTTCAGTCCACACTTGGCTGGCTCCAAGGCAGAAGATAGCAAAGCAAGAGCAAAGGGGGGAATGGCAGTGCATGCAAGCCTCTTTCCCTCCCTTATATTGTAAGAAGGCTACCCCCACCCAAGGGGCGGCACTCACATAGTTAAGCTTCTAAACTTCTCACACTGACACAATGAAAAATATCCTAGAGCAGGAAGGGCAAGTCCTTTGCACCCCAGGATGCAGAACTGCTGAGTCACTTAGCCAAACCTCTAGACTCCTCAAGTTGACACAATGTATCAGCCCTAACACACAGCCTCTCTCCCCAGAACTGAATCTAAGTTCAATGTTAACTGTGTGATGGGACAAAAGTGGTCAGTGTATCCCTTTTCCCAAACTTCCTTTCCTCATTCTTCCAAAGGAAAGTAGATTGTGCCTGTTTTCACACCATGCAGCCTCCTCCAGGTAGCAAATTGCTTTGCAGAGTTTTCATAAAAGAGGAAAGGAGGTAGGCAGATGGGTCAGTGTTGTGAGGGGAAGAAATGTAGAAGAAGCTGTGTCATACAATACAAATATTAAGGATGAAAAGGAGATTTTAAGAAATATCATTGTGCTCAACATGGCCCCTTTATATATTCAAGTAATATAAGCAAAGCTCTTGAATTATTGGAAAATTAATTTTCATGGCTTGACTGCCTGCCCTTTCATTCTGAAGTTAGACTACGTGGGTGACTAGTTTTATACTTTCTACTTGAACATTGGCAGCTTCATCTTCAAATAGAAAGGATTTCACCAACAAACCAGTATTTTAGAAGTGTTTTAAGAAGGTGGGATAGTTTCATACAGTCCAACCAATATTCTTTGAATTCTGTGAATTTAATGCAATGAAAAGATTTCTAAGGTCCAGAGCTTTAATGAAAACAGTTTATGATAATATAAAAATAATTAAACCGTGGTTTCAACCTAAGACATTCTTCAAAAACATCTAGAGGCGCCAGCTATGCACATATGGTAGCTAAGGACAGAGGACCATAATGCTGGGACAGGAGGCTATGGCTACTCTTGGGCAGGAGGGCTGAGGCACTCAAGGAATAAGCATTCTAGGTAGTCAATGAATTAATATTTTTACTCAAATGACACATAAGTAGAATTGATGATGTTTTGTTTTCAGGCTGGAGGAGACATCTAGTGAGATGACAAGTAGAGGCTTCTCTCCTGTTCAGCTCCCTAAGACTAGACTTTTTGTGGGGAGAAGAGAAGCGTCTTACTATGTAGTCCCACGTGGCCTTAAATTTGCAGTTCTCCAGGCTTAGCATCTTAGTGCTGGGGTTACAGGTGTTCTCTAGCATGCTCAGCTCCAACTGGACTCTTGAAATGGTTTTGGGTTAGTTGTGAATCTTAGCATCCTGAGTCAAAAGACAGGTCTCTAATTTTTATTTCTTCCAGCTATTAAAAAATCAGAGATAGTTAAGAATTGTCATTAATATTTCTCAAGGGTAAAAACTCAAGAGTAGATCTTTTAAAATACAAATAATTATCTTTAATTCTACACACAGGGCAAATATCGTGCATATATTTTTCACTGGGGTATAGTTCAAAGACTGGTTAATGATCATGAGTATCCGATATACTTAAGTTCCAAATATACCATGACACTTCTTAAATTTGTCATCTTTAAACTTATTCTTTTATGGCATAATAGACAAGCTTTCCTCTGAAATATCTCTGTCTCTTAAAATCAGTTGCAAAGACTTTAAATCCAGGGTTGCAATGCCTCTAAGGGGAAGCTCAGGATAATGTTGAAGTCCAGGGTTTTGAAGGAGAACAATACAGGACATACAATTTATAGGATTATTTTATAATAGTCACCCAAAGAGTCATATACAAAGAGAATGCATGAAATCTGTCCACATACTAAAGACCCAAAGAATCCAGCAGAGGGCCTGGATCCAATGGTAATGTCCTGCATGAGTCCAGCTGAAGACCTAGAGGCCATAACAATGCCCCTCATGAGTCCAACTAGAGGCCGAGAGCCCATGACATTGCCTCATGCAGGCCTCTTTCACAGATCTGTACTGGGAAGGACAAAAGGTCAGTGGTGGAAGCTAGAAAGTCTGTGCCAGTGGGTTGAAGGATCTGTGCCAGCAGGCTGAAGGATCTGCACTGGCGCCAAGAAGGAATGCTCAAAGTAAAGTACCACAGGCATCCTTAGTGACAACAAGGGACCAAGCTCCTCCAATGATGAGAATAGCCAAGTCCATATCAGCAAGGCCAATGCGACAAGCTTCTCCCAGACACTGAGCAGTGCACCATCTTTCCCTCCAGAGCCAGGAAGTGATCTTCAAAGGACCAGAGTTCCCCAAAAGTGAACCGTAGCCGTTCTCAGTGACAACAAATTCCCAAGCTCTTTTGATGATGAGAACAACGCATTCATATCAGGGAAGCCAGCATGACAAGCTCCTCCAGGAGAACCAACAGCTCCCTAACAGCTTCACTTCTTCCTCTCCAGTTCTTGTTTTTGTGCTGTGGGCAACAATCCTCAGGTGGGCCAGACCCAGCATTGCACTGGTTCAGTTCATCTGGGTGTTACAAGTCGACCACCAGTTGTCCATCCACCACAGACAGGGAGACTGAATATCTTTAGAGGAAAGGATAGAGTGTTGTGGTCTACCATGTTCCTTCCACACCCAAACACATAGAGAGCTATCCAATGCTCCCGGACCCCGTCCAATTTCTCTTCTCCACCTATAACCTGTGCCTGCCTTTGAAGATGACCTCTGGAAATCAAGATTTTACCTGTAAGCTTTTATTTTGTTTGTTTTTAAAATTTATTTTAGAATTTAAAAATTTAAAATATTTTATCAAAAGTATGGACGTATCCTTTTAATATTATTATGATATGTGTTTATATTCCCAAACAGAAATACAGAGTTTTAATAATTTGAATCTTACCTTTCTTTTTAAAAAAGCTTTATATTTAAGCATAGCATATGCAACACAAATAAATATTTTATAAACACTTAGCTCTGTGAATTTTCACAACGAAGCACATGCAGTTCAAGACATGGAGCATTCCCAGTACTCAGAAGCCCTCTTGTGCTCTATTCTAATTGCTTTCCCCCAAAAAAGAGACCTACTGTCTGGCTCTTTAGTCCTTAGTTGAGTCTGCTATTTTTGTATAGTTTGTAATTTGATACATAAAAGTATCTACAGCCTCATTTATCTGCTTTGTTACTTCTGTTCCTACCATTTCAGAAAGTCTAGCTGAGTGACTTTTGATTTCTTCCACCTCAATACCTCCTGAGTTACTTTGGATGAGCTGAAGGTCTGGGTTTGCATCTTACTTCTGTGTTTTCTCATTTTCTATTTGTTTTTGTTTGTTTTCTGCACTGATACTTGAAAACTGCTTAGGAGACCTCTTTAGGAAATGATTACTTTTCAGAAATGTCCTCTACACATAGCTGGCTTTTGGCTTAAGAGTTTTCCCAAGATCTTGCCCCTTCGATTTTTTAGGGAAAAGATTGGTGTCTTTTTGGTCTAGCACTCAGTTCTTTGCTACTGAACTATGTGGTATTTTATTTTACCCTCAGTATTGGCACACAAGGAAGAACAACTGATCACAACTATGTCACGGGTAAACTAGTATGATCAGCAATAGCAATAGCTATTACTAATAGCAATAGCTATTACTAATAGCAACAGCATCAAGCACAGTCCAGAAAATGACATCTCATTTCAAGAACTTGCTGTAAAAAATAACTCAGTGACTTTATATTACTCACTGAAATAATGATTTGGCATTATTGGGCTAAAGATAATATAGTCTTACCTGTAATTCCACTTGTTTAGTTTTTACTTTTTAAAACTATTAGAAAATTTAACCAAAGGTAGTTTTCATTGTCTTGATTGGGTAGTGTTCATGTAGGTCAACCTAGTACAGGTGGGTTGGTTATTCTCTACTAAAAGTCAGAATGTTTTATCAGGTGATCTGCCAAGTTTATTGTTCAAACAATTCTCCGAAGATCCCAGTGTCCATTGGAGCAAGTACATGGATGCTCAGTTCCTGAAGGTGTCTTCTTGCCCTTTCAGCAATTTAACGTTGGCCCGAGAGAGAGCCAGCACATGCCTGCACCAGGAAGTGGTCCCAGTGAGCATGCTGCCAGCAGCCTATGATCATGGGTATTACCTGAAGCACTGATCCCACTTTAATTAAAAACATGACAAGAGATGTTGATTATGGAGGTATAGGAAGCTGAAACTCATGAGAGACTTCATATTTCAAGCCTCCACGGGCAAACCACTTTTTGTTTCACTTACCATTGTTTATAGCTGCTATTGGTTTATATGGAAAATGCTGCAACTAAAGTTCAAACAGTTTATATCTAGCAATATAATTTATATGGAGTCATTCTGCAGGCCAGCTGAATAATGAAAGTGTCAGTTAATTTTAAAGTTTTAACTCCATGTTTAGGTTTTACCATCCACAGACCGTATCTCAGATTAATTCCGAACATTTACATAAAGGTGGTCTCATAAGTCCCAAATCCATAAAAATATTAAAATGGTCCTAAGAAAAATAGGAATATATGTGTAAAAAATGTTTTAAAAGTGGAAATATGATTCCTAATAACTTTGCTGAATTGCACATTGCACTCATAGGAGAAGTTTTTTTTTTTCTGATGTATTACTTTTAATGTGCAGAATTAAAACCATAGAACATTTCACTGGGCAGGTAAATGTTTTGGCATATTTAAGATTTCGTATTTTTTCACTCGTGAGTTCTTACTCTTCGCCAGTGTCATTATTACTCATTGCTGGCAAACAGACACACATATGCCTTATGTTTAAATTCATAAGTCCTTTTAAATGATTGAAAACCTATAGAAAATTGGCCTCTTGGTTGTGCGTTATATTGTTTCAAATTCCCAATTGCTCTAATTGCTTAATTAAACCTGGAGTAATTTAAATCTTTGCAAGGATGTTTCTATGTTCCGTATTTTCATTGCATTTAAATGATGAAGACTTGATGCTGTATATTTGTTAGACAAATAGGAACACGTACCCTAATTCTCCCAAATACAGTTTACCAGGATTTAAGCTGAGGAAGCCTTGATTAAAGAAATTAGCAAATTAGACACACATGAATTTGTCCAGGGGGCAAATTCAAGGACGTCATGCTAAATACCTTTATGGGAAAAATTAAAAAAGCCATGCTGAAGAAAGATTAAAAATTGAACAGGCCCTGGAGTTTTCATCAGGAAATGATCTAGTTTTAGAATCTCCATTACTTTTTAAGCTACTTTGGGGGCTATTTTAGAAATAGCCTCAGCTTCTGCGTAATGATCCTCTAAGTAAAGGACTGCCTAGAATCTGTTTCTCTATCATGGGATCCTTTCACAACATCAGCCCATTCGAGTCTTACACAAGCTTGAGAAGTACCGGGCATCCCTTCAGTGCGAGAGGGGATGAGACAAATGGAATCCTCGCTGATTCTCCATTCTTGTCACCCACAGCAGCCTGCTCTGCTGGTGACACTGAAAAGCCGTGACATTTTTGTGCAGTCACGGAAACGATTGTCTACACCGTATCCAGACATGTAAGCACTGGGAAGGGGACCTTAGAGGTCATCGAATCCAACTACTCTTTCTGAGGAAGTGGAGGGGAGGTGGAACAGTCCGCACTGGCTGAGCACGCTGAGATGCAAAAGCAAGCGAGAGCAAAGACCTCCTTGCGCATTCTCCCAGGGTGATATTTAGCAGGGAGAGGATGGAGCTCTTGACAAGGACCCCGGCCCATCACCCGCAAAGCAACCCTTGTGAAGAAATCCTTCCAAGGACATTTCTCAGACTCAGTGCTGCAGGCCTGAGAGGCGGGAGCGGCTCATTTATCTTAAGTCTACACTTGTCGACAATGTGTTTTGTGCAGAGAAGAACGTGTAACCTTTTTTTTTTCCATCAGCGCTGTCTGGGGCACAAAGGACCCAGGTTTTGTTCATTTACATTAACACTGCCTGCTTGGGCCTGGACTGGGAGTTCTTGGGCCATTGGCGTGTGCCTGTCAAAGACCCACCTGGGGGTGCAGTAGCTCACTTCCAGCCGCCACAGGAGAATATTCCAGTTTTGACCAGTAAATACATACAGTTGTCCATTCTATAATGAAATGTTTGGCCCAAAATATCCCCAGTATATCCTGAGATCACCACAGCCTTTGAGGTTTGATTAAAAATGCCAAACATCTGTCTCTATGGGCCTCTGCTATATTTCACTCCCACACATTTTGCTTCTCCTGGCTCCCAAATCTCTACCTCCTCACTCCCTTAAGCACAGGAGTTTTCAGCCTTGGCACTAGTGACATTCATGGCTGAATAATTTTAGGGCTGCTGGCTGTCCCATGCACAGGATAATATTTATCTGCACCACTAACCTCTACCCACCAGATGCCAGTGGCATCCCCCACCAGTCATGACAATCAAAAGTATTTCCAGAGGCTGCCCACCTCCCCAACAAGGCTTCCAGAACAGGAGTTCTAGTCTGCTGGTCCTGGGAAAACAGGCTGGCTGTATGACCCATGGCATCTGCCTGAACCTAGGCATTGCCTAATGTAGTTCCTGTGACCCACTTTGAGGGATCCATAGCAACTGCAGACATCCTAGTTATGTCCATCAAAGAGTTTGGGCAAGTTTCTTTGCTGGTGTCTCTGACCACTTCATTGCCTGTGGTGTACTAAGAATTTCTGATTGGGGTTAAGGACAAGAAAAATGTCATCGACCTGAAGACTATCAAAGGAACTGGAGTATTCCCTTCTCAAGAGATCCTTTCTCCTCCTGCCAGTGGCAGAGTGCCTCTCAAGCAGGCTGAGCTCTGCCTTCAGTCAGCAGAAAGGAAAATTCTTTGTCCCTACTGTAGGAGCCTAGTTCTTGGTACTCAGCCTGACCTGCTTCCTGATGGTAATTTAGCTTACTCCTGAGGATACTAGGGATACATGTACTGAGAACAAGATTTTTTTAAAAAGCCCCACCCAATACCATGGGCGATAAATGTGCCAAATACTGGTAAGGTCTATGGTTTGTCAAAGCAGTGCTGATTTCAATCATCTTAAACAAATTGCCATTTCCTCCCTAGCTAACTCTTTCGGCGAGAACACGGAGTTCACAAACCAATGCAGCTACAGAAGAGGATGTGTGGGAACAGGAAAAGAGTGGGAGAAACATTTCACAATTTATTAAAATAAGAGTATCAGCAGCTTTCCTTTTTGATACAAAAACAAAAAGCAATGCATATATACAATGTAGAAATGCTTCCATCTTCTGGACCGTTTCCCAGGCAGTAAAGTATTATTTTATGGGGATTTACAAAGAAAATCAGTGTTAAGCTCAAACTCACAGAGCTGTTGGTGGGTGAGCAGATATGTAGATGAGAAAAATGTCAGCAGGTGAATCTTCTATGTCTCTCTCTTTAATTTCCTCCTTTACATGCTGGAACAGAGCTTCAGTGCTTGCAAAGAGATTTTAGAGGCCATTCCAAGGGAGTGTCGTGAATAAATGGTAAGCTGGAGGAACATCTACTGATAGAAAGAGAGGGAAAAAAATCTTCTTTCTAAAACAGCTCAGTCTGTTTGCACAGCTTAGTAGTTCTCTGGAGACAGGACTCCTATCAGGGTCACAGGGGTGTTGGCAAGGGGTTACAGAGCCTGTGCCCGGCGGGCACCTCCTGCAGCTGTTTGATGGTGTTTTCTCCAAAGGCAGGTAGTGTGAACGGAATCATCACTAGCTTCCTTCCTGGGCTCCTGCCTTAAGATTACTCTGATGCCAAGAGAGAGATGAGATTCTCATTATTGAATTATAAATAGTAGCATGTTTATGGTACATGCAGACAGTAAAGCTGTAACTGTGAAGTTTGAGAGATGTTGGTAAATATGAGAAATGTTCTGAAAAAAAGACAGGAAGTTTTCTTTTAATGGAGGAATTCTAAGTCTCAACAGCATGGAGCCATTCTGTTGCACGGGATGTAAAACCCTTTGAAATTAAAAGCAACCATTTTCCTGAACCCAGTTCCTAGCTTTCATCAGATTCTCCAAGAGGTCCATCCTGGGTAAGAGGTTAAGGACAACCACCACAGAGGCTGTCATGAAGGTGCTGCTTACTGTTTTGCCTGGGTTTGTGTGTAGTGGGGTGCTTGAATTTTCCAAGACCAAAATGTTTAATTGGTTTTCCTCTAGGAGGTGTTTTCTAAGAAGGTGAACCAATGTGGGGTCAAAGATCTCCGGAGACTCAGTTCTTTGCTGTTGTTGGTTTAGATCTTCGAAAGCATTGTTTTGTGTACATTCAATGGTGTTTCCTCCCCAGTCATAAATAACTTGCAGATCTGAATACACTGCTTTGAGCTAATAGGAGGTGCAGATGAAAAAGCTAGGAAGGTTAATTTTTCAGAGTCCCAGTCTTATCTTCTTTTTTATTTTAAAAGGAGAATAAAACATTTTTTAAAAAAAAACATTAAAAATGATACAGAATTTCAAAACAAGATGATAGGAAATCAACAATGGTTGTTATACTGAAAAAGTAGGTAAAATCAGAAAGGTACAATGGATATTGTGAAAGGGAAAGAAACTTCTCAGAAGGAAAGAACTGGGGTGTGGGAAAGGAGAAAAGGAAGAAATAGGGGCTGGGGGTTTAGCTCAATTGCACAGTGCCTGCCTGGCAAGCTCAGGGTCATGAGTTCGATTCCTAGTACCAGAAAATCACCCCACAAAAAAAAAAGAAAGAAATAAGGAAGGGGGAATATATATATATACACAAGATAGCTAAGATAATTGTACTACTAGTTTCTGCTGGTTTATTGAAAGGAACAGTTAATGCTTAATTTTTTTGATCAGTTTTGCATGCCTATATCTGGTAATCTGAACAATGACTTTGAAGATAACAATATGGAATGTAAAATCCTAGCGTTCTCTTCATCAGAATCTGAGAGCTGATAGAGTATGCTGGGTACATTTACTCAAACTAGTATATTCTGTGGTCTTAAGCATCTTCTAATCAGTCTTACAACAGTTTTGGGAAACTGATTTTATTTGGCCAATTTCCCTTACTCTCCTCACCATTCTTATTTCTATCTTTTCCAAAGCTATTTCCTTTTGAAAATGTGAAACTGTCCATTACTTTCCTTCAATAAAATTGTCATCTATATTAAAAAAAAAAAAACTAACACTGTTATATCCTGCAGCCTTAGAAAGAAAATATCCACATCCACAAAGCTGATCAAGATGTAGAAATCAGAAGCTCAGTACATCAATCAAGAAATTTCTGACCCAAGCCAGAAGGGTGTTTTGTTTTTTTTCCCTTCATCGTCTTCTTCTAAGCTTTCTCTTTTCATTAAATCACAATGTCAGGGGCATGCTGTGCCTGCCAGTGTGGCCTATAGATCAAATGAAAGCCAGTATTAATCATCTTGCTTGATTTTGGAGCCTATTAATTTTCCAAGAACTGTACCCCAATGACACCAGTCCTTTATTCTGTGATCTTAGGCAGTGTCATCTCCCTTTCCTCCAGTTAGAGTAAACCTCAGCAAATGTTAGTTCCATAAAACCAAGCTAAAGTAAACCTATGTCTTTTCACTGGCCAAGTGAAAATAGATGAAAATAGAGTTGAGGAAAATTGCCCTTTGCTTCTGTTTTCCTCAGGAATCTTTAAATGTGGTTGGTATTTGGTATAGGCCTATCAACTAGAGATATACTTGAGTTTATTTTTCACCTATTACAAAGAATTTCATAGAAAGTAGATCCACTCCCAAATATGAGATCCCCCATTTTTTTGGTCATGGAGAAATTGTTCATGTGTTTTAAAATCCTGGAGTTATAGAAAGAAAATAGTGCTGAAAGTAAAAACCTTGAGAAAATTCTATACATGGTAGACTTTCAATTAATGTTATTCTGTAAATGAGTAAAGTCAAGGGGCTCATTCCCTGCACCCCAAGAGAGGAGAATGTGCCAGAACCAGGGAATGTGACCAGGTAAAGCCTAAGTATCTTCTGATGGAGTCATAGTTTAGGTAGATCAATACTGAGTCCTTCTTTTAAGTTTTATTTCTGGGTAGTGTGCTGTCAGTACATTCTCTGGTAATGACATTTACACCCTTGACTTGACTCCAGATAATAATATCATTAAATTAAACACTGAATTATGTAGAGTTAGAAAATATGAGTCCAATGTTTGTTCATTATAAGATTAATAGAGCTCTTAGGTTATAAACAGAACCAAATAAGGACTGGAAAAAAAGATCAGAGGCTTTCAACTAGGATTTAAAATCCTCTGCATTTGATACTATATAGTGTCCAGTTTATGAAAAGAAGAGTCAATTTCCTGTAGAGTTATCTATGCAATAAAAAAATGTAGCTTTGGCTACACTGCAAGGTTTGTTTTTTGGGGGGCGTTATCAAGTATAGGAAAGACAAAATTAATCTAATGCACCTGGTTTTTATTTTAACTTTTCTCTGCCTCTTCATTTACTGTTATGTTTAATGCTAGGTTCTATTTTGAGCCTGTGGGAGTGGGGAGAAGTGTAAAAGATACTTATAACATCTGTAGCAATGGACAGAAGAATGAATAATAATAGGAAATGTCTACATACCATCTGCTATAAACACAGATGTGTGTTTTCCTTAAATATAAAGATCCTGCACTCTAAAAAGGGAAGATTTACAACACTACAGAAAGTCAAGAACCCATTCTTGAGTGGCTCTTAATTAACAAGCAATCGTTCCTGTTAGTTGTCAATTTATTTATAGAACTAAAGTGGTAGGTTCTGCTCATTTCTTCTACAAATTAGAAATGCTGAGACTGGAGTGCTCTCTAAGATCAAAGGGGATATTGGACACTGGGTGAATTCTTTCATATCCAGTATTAATTTTTTTTACTCAGTTCTAAAGAAGGCCCAAAGTAGACTAAATGGGAATATTAGACATATTCTATCAAATGTATAATTTTTAATCCTTAATGATGCAATAATCTCTGTAGAGGGGATATCTGCAAAAACCAATAAATAATTCTGAAGGAAAGCTATCTTTCAAAAAAGAATTTATATATCTGGTCCCACTAGTTAATGAACCAGACCTTCACTGTGTGTTGTGGGTGAGAATTGGATTCATTTTTTAAAAAAGTAAATAGCCCACACTTCTCAAATTTGGAAGGATCTTGAGTGCATCTAGCAGAATAGAAGGGTCTGACAACATATCCACCACATCTTTGAAAGATTACCATCAATTTAAAATATTCTATGAATGGGGGTAGATCTTATTGTAAATACTGGTCTGTGGAAACTATCCCAAGGACAATTTGGAGGTACACTCTTAGAACATCACATATGTATGAGGAAATGTCTGCTGAATGTAGACACAATGGAGAAGAATTATGAGTTGCCTTTTGTTGTAAATGTTCATGATACTTACCCACCAGAGGAAAGGAAAGGCCTAGTCTTTCATGGATAGAATGTATGTAATGGAAAATGCCTCATTTTTTATCGCTTCAACAATTTACCTTTCCATGCAATAGAATGCATGTGGTTTGTTCAGAATAAATTAAATGTTATTTTCAAAGCCTCTTACTTCCTCCCTCTGTCTATGAAAAATAAGTAATATATTGAAAAGCAAATTCTAGTTACTCAAGTGTATTAGCTTTAGTTAAGAGCCATTATCCCATGTACTATCTGCTTCTGGCTCTCTCCCCTGTACCAGATAATTGACATAATTGTAGCTTCATGCTTGGCTCATCACCTACAGGTGCAATTTCCTGCTCACATGGGCATGCACGAAGTCCACTGGTACACAGAGTTCTTGTTGACGTTAGAGGTGGCCAAAATGGTAAGAATTGGGCATTCAGCCCAAACTGATTGGCATAATGCTTTTTGTTGGCTCTTTTTTGCCAGTTCTTTCATTCTCTGCTAGGTTGTTCCTCATTTGGTGGATCCTGCTGAGTATGTGCTCATTTGAAGTACTCAGAATTGATCCGTAAGACTAACCTTATCAAAGTTCTTGTCATGTTGTGCTCTCAGAATTTAAAAAAATACGAAAATAACAAAGCAAAAACTCCCACAAGTGAGCTCTATTACGTAGAATCCATTTATCCTATTTCTGCAGATTTATTTTCATTGTTTTAAGAACTTTTTTTTTGATGAACGAGCGTCAGAGAAAAAGTGCTGACAATTTCAACTTTATTAGTTCAAATGTTATTTTCTCAATTTCAAAAACTGACACAGCTTCTCTAGAAAATAAATGATGCCAGCCAATTGTTACAGAATAATTACAGATTTACTGTTAGAGGATAGCACAATTGTCTGTGCAGCATAATTCATGAATATAAATTCCTTCCATATAATATAGTTAAAGTAAAGCACACACATTTTGGAAATTACAGTATGAGAATCACTTCCATCTCATCCTGATATTGCTCTGTTGGACTGGGAATGACAGAACGGGCAGAGATAACAAGATTCTCCCACTATTGCTGAAGAGGGTCGCTTTATTGAGGCAGAATGAAGACATGAAAGATGAGACAACTTCTAAACTGACAGTAGAGCTATAAATACTTGCGAAGCCACACCTAGAATTCTCAGCCTTAGAAGTAGCTATAAGGAATGGGTGAAGTTGTTCTAAACACAGATTGCTGCCTGGCTGAAAATCCAAAAAAAAAAAAAGAAAAGGCAACAGAGTAAAAGCCTGTGGATAGAAGAGCCCTGTAGCCTGCTTGTGAGAGACCGCTGTCTCTGTAGGGACCAGAAGGAGGGTATTCCCGATTCCTGTACTGGCCTTTTTAACTGGTCCCACAGAACCTTTCATTATTTAATTTACTGTGGTTTTCAAATGTGCTGGACCAACCAACAATGAGAAATACATTTTATAGTACAGAACCACACACGTACATGTAAAAACCCATATAAGTTACTAAAAGAAAAGTTTAATAGACTGGCACTTATTTCTTATTTTTAAGATATGCTATGCATGTACTCTACTTTGTATATTATGAAACTCTTCTGTTTGTACAAATATAAATGACAACTAGACCTATAATAAATCTATAAGTTATGGACAAAATTAAAAGTATGTTTATTTACATAAATTAATATACATAATGTGATATCTATATAAACCAATGTTAATCATGACTCACCAATGAGCTATGACTGGAGTTTGAAAAACAATAAGCGACAGGGACACTTGCAACAGTCTGAGAAAGTTCTCATGGAAACCTTACCCCCCCTCACCTTCTAGAGTGGCAGTTGGTTCCTTTTCCGTTCTCTCAGCACCAATGCCCAGTTTGCATGAAGTTGATTTACACTTACTACTCCAACAGTGCTGACATTTTCTCTTTGGTTCATTTTGTATCCTTAGCTTGAATGAAATCTGAAACGACAGAGACTGTGCCTGCTTGGCTACCATATTACCTTTCACAGGTTCTTTTAGGATCAGGGATCCGGCAGGGTGTGAGCCCACCACCGGACCACTCGTCAACACCGCTGACAATCAGTCCTCTTGCAGGGAAGTGCAGAGCTGTGTACTTTGATGGGCTGCACAGAATTGTACATGTAGACTTTTTTCTCCTACCTGAAGAAATTTCATCTATAAACATGTTTGGACTGAAGAGTCAGATGAAAATCACACACTTCTCCATGATGCGCTCTGCCATTCAGTTGTTCATTTGTTTATTCTATTATCTATTAAATGGCTGCTATTTGCTAGGCATTGTTTTAGGTGCTGGACAGACAGAGACTATGCTGTCCATGAATGTGGGCTACAACTAATGTTTAAATTATCTAATTTTAATTTGGCTGGTGCAGATTTTTTGTTTACCTTGTTCTTTTCAGATGAGATCGGGCGCATATGGCCATAGTCCACCTTGTTCCTTTCAATGTCATTATATAATCAAAAATTTGACCTGATTTTAAAATGTTTAAAAAGCAACAGAAATTGAGTATAAAAACAGTTCATATTTGGTATTAAAGAGATAAGAATTGCAATCAGTACTAGCCCCTCTCCTCCCTACCTGCTGCAACCTTTGGACCTCAGGTGCATAGAATGAGGTGAATCATAATCCTTGATCCACAAAAACTGTCATCTTTGGTCCGGTCAAGACTCATTCATTGTCTGTCTAACCACATATCATATCCACATGGATGAACAGGTTTAATATTGTACCAAATACTATAACATAAAGCTGTGGTAGTTAAGAACAGCACTTATAAATCTTAATGGTCAGCGATGTTACTTTTTTAATGGACCAGTGGAACAGAACAGGAAACCTGAAGCAGATTTATGCAACTATGAGTTTGTGTCAAAGAGACATAGTATTTTACTGGGGAAAGAAGAGACTATTGAATAAGTTCAGTTAGGAAAAATTGTGGGTCATCACCATTGACTACAGAAGGATTAGGAATTGAAATGCCAATAGATAAACTTGAAAACTTTTAGGAGACAATATAGGTGATCTTTCTAACCTCAGGTACAGAAAAACTGCTTAGACAGGATAGAAAAGTGCTTATTTTGAGGCGGTTGATAAATTTGACTACTCTAAGAATTGTGCTCAATTATGTCATCTTTTAAAAGACAGAACTTGGGGGAAGTTCTGGCAGCACACGAGAATCAATCAAAATTATATGAAGAATTCCTACAACTTAGAAAGAATACACATCCACTTTCATCCTATTCTCACCTACCTGACCTCGCCATCTCATTTGCCACTGATTCTGCTTTCCTCCTCCCGCCACTAGGAAGTTGGAAGTGGTTTGAACAATGTGCGCTTTTCTACCTCTGTGCCACTTCGTCCAGCTTCACTAATCCTGCTGCTCATAATTGGACCAGTAACACCCCGAACGCTTCCCTGAGCATCTGTCCTGTATCAGTCAGTGCTCACCAGAGAAACAGATTTAAACTGGGGTGGTAGAGCATGACTATGATCCTAGCATTCAGGAGGATCACAGAGGCAGGAGCATCACCACAAGTTCGAGGCCATCCTAGGCTGCATAGTGAGTTCAAGACCAGTTTGAACTACATAGCAAGACCCTGTCTCAAAACAAACAAACACCTAGAGAAAGAGATCTAATGCAAGATATATGAAGATACAAGAATTTACAAGGTAGGCTTACAATGGCCGCTGGCAGATTCAGATGTAGAAAAGTGCAAAAAAGGTTATCTGTGTGCTGGAGATGCAAAGGATTTAGTCAAAGGATCCAGGAGCTCACTGTAGTGTTCTGTGTATATCAGGAGGCTGAAGAAGGTTCTGTGTGTATCAGGAGGCTCAAGGGTCTGCGATGGAACCCAGATGACATCCAAGGTCAACATGAAGACTGGAGCTCCTCCAAAGACACAGAAGAGAGCATTCCTTTTTATATTCCATTCAGGCAGCATCCAGGGTGGGTCTCTGTCTTCAGTAAATCAGTGCAGCTGTACCCAAGACTGTACTTATGCAATTTAGCTGGACTTTTCCTACTCAAACTGACAGAATCAGTTAACTATCACGCTCCTCAAGAACCTTTCCTGGCAAAGCCCAGTCATCACTACTTATCCATTCAGGATTTACAGAAAGTCAATTTGAACTTAGTTGCTATATGTGTATGTTACTCTTGAATTGTGATTTTTTAGATATCTTGTCTACTACATGACACTTCCACTTTCACTGAGTTGAAGAAGTCTTGTCTTATATTCTCATTTTTTTTTCTACCTGACTTCAACACCTCACAGCTAGGCACAATGTTGTGTACATGGGATGGAGACCTACTCAGTGAAAGTTTGTTTCATGGACTGATTGCAAACAGAAAGATTGTACTCAATTTAATTTTAACCTTTCAAAAATAAGACAAAATTAAGTTAGATTTATTCACGGAAGTAAAAAGAAAGAAAAAGACAGCAGTTGAAACAAATAAAAGCCTAACAGAGATCTTAGACATGTTATGTAGACATATGGAAGAGATTTAAAAATATCCATTTACGAAGAAATTGTGAAGGAGGAAGAAAGCTATGTAAACAAGCCAAATTAAGGAAAAATTACATATTAGAGTAGAAAAAGACAATAAGCACCAAGTTTCTGAGAACATTTCAAATGGCAGTAAAATGTTCAAATAGAATGGCGACAATGAAAGTAAATGACTGGACTAATTAGGGTTATAAGCAAGAGATTGTTTAGAAGATAAAAAGCCAGATGTGTTTATGCCTCTTACTTTGGAAAAAGCAGGTGGAGAGGTACCTTTATCAGACAACAATCTTCCTGAGACAACAGATGTAGATAGTTGAAAAAGAGTTACCTGCAAAAAAGGAAGAAAAAGTACTTGCAATGAAATGAGACAATACAGCAATTCCAGATAGACTTTCCCTGCGATTTTTATAAGAAAGGAAGAAATTGATGAAGCATTATTTTAGACATCTTAAGATGATATCAGGGTCACAGAGTTTCAGAATAATCAGAATCTAGCAAGGTGGGAATGAGTCCATTGATGAAAGGTTATATAAGAGAGCCCTGAATTTAGTTTGAGCATTTAAGGTGCTCTAATTTCTTTGCTCAACAATACTTGAATGAAAGTGATTATTTGTAAATTAGAACTTCATTTGAACATTGCCTTCTAGAGTAGAATATGATAAAATGAAAGTTCACCTGCTTGTTAAGCTAAGGCTATTGAGTTACTGAGGCACTAACAGATCCTCATTATAAAGCTGATTTATGTATAAGTTACTTTTGTGACATGAATCCCAAGGACAGCATTTCAGCACAGCCAACTTCCCTCCACCCTGTGCAGATGCCTAAGGTCAGATTGCATTTTGTGTTGAAATCTAGACAGCAACAGTTACTGGGAAGTAATTCCATGCCTAGTGCTGCATGAAGTCCTGTCAGATTAGGTCAGAAAAAGAAGTCTCATCAAATATCCTGAATTGTGTATGAATACGCCATCACTATAGATGCTTTAGTCCTTCATTTTGTTATCCGTGGAAGGTACCATGGAAATATCCATAGAAGTAAGAAGTGAGGATGCTTAGAGTCTGCAAAACATGGGACCAGTTCAAGTTCTCTCATGGACTTGCTGAATGGCACTAGATAAATCATTTTCTCTAAACATTTTCTGATAAATAAGGGTCAGGATTTGGAGTGGTGGTAGGCTATCTCTTTTGCAGAGTGTTTTTGAGACTTCTGACCATGTATATGACAATAACATCTTCTAAAACAACGGTGGTCAAAGAGGACAAAAACTGAGAAGCAGCCTTGAGATTTAGGAATCGGTATATCCTTGATGGTGCTGCAAATGGAAATTTGACTGAGAACTTGATGATTCTAGCTGAAAGGGTCAGAAAGTGCAGCCAATAAGTGCATACAGTTTTTTTTCGCCCCAGACATTGCTTGTGAATTTGTCACCTATACAGATTAAGTTTTTAAATCAGAGATTGGATTTTGTAGACTTTCATGTGTCTAACTCTAGCTACCTAGCAGGGTGTTGTGTGCAAATAGGTACGTAAAATAACAGTTTAAAAATATTGACAAAGGAGAGAATGTAAAAAAGACAACAGTGTTAGGTGGAGCAAAGACAAAGAAGTTTTTCTATTTCTTTGTTTTTTCTAATTTTACACACAGGAGACCCTGAATATATTAATAGAAAGTGGGCAGAGTGAGTAGTGTACAAATAAAGGTGCTGCAGAGATGCAGCTATTATCTTAAATGATAGAACCAGGCAAGAAGAAATGAGACTAAGAATACAGAGACTTGTGAAATAAGCAAAAGATATTGGTATGAAGACTACACAGCAATAAGCTTACCTTCAAGAGAAAAAGAAAAATTCTGAGGCATTTCTTGTGTCAAGGAAGAAAGTTGATGATTCTCAAGTCCGATAGGTTCTAACTTCCCGGCAGCCAAAGAGTTAAGCTTTTCCTGCTGAATAAGAGGGCAGGTTGGGGGTTTTGATCTGGTTGAACGTTCATAAGAAGCTGATATGACACAAGAAATGGATAGTTGAAAAGGACCTGGGTTAGGGATATCAGGATATCAGAAGTGATGAAAAGAGAAGACTGAGTGTGAACTGCAGGTTAAGGATAGCAGAGAGGAAGGGCTCAGGGAATAGAGAGTGGGCCATTACTTTGGATATGCAGGGCAAGAAAGGTGTGCTGATGTTCTGCCAAAAGTTCCACCTCAGATGACCTAAGCATATGATTTTCTTCCAATGGAAAAATATAAGCAGGGAACCAGTGATGTAACTTTAAAAATTGCTTATAACAAATACACTTATGAAATAGATTTGTGGGAAATTCATATGGTCAAGTGGTAATTGCTAAGAAGAAATGTTAATCGTTAAACCTGTCCAGAGATGGCTGTCTGGAAAAGCATGGGTTTCTCGCTGTAGGTAGCTTGTCTAGGTGAGGGACTAAATGACTGCTGATAATTTAAACAAATGAAACTTCATTTCATGATTTTTTGGACGAGCTTAAGTGCACTGTATTTCTGAAGTGGGTAGATTCTGCCTGGTCAAGGTGAACTTTAGATTCCAACAACCCTGAGATTTCAGCAGACAGCTGAACTAGCATGAGAGCTACAATACTGCTAAGGCTACAAGTATGTACTGCTTGTTCCACCAATTGTTTATTTAAAAGCATGCATCACAGAAGTTAATATTTGAATACAGATTGCTTATAAAATGTTTTGTTGATACATATTATTTTATTTTGCCTTTCCTCTGTTACTGGGCATTTAGTTTGCTTGCAATGTTTTCTTATCCAAACTATGATGTAATGCACATCTCTGTCACACTGATGCCCCTCACATGGGTTGGTAGGTCTCTGAGATAATGTAGGATTGCTGAAGCACATGCACAATAATCAGGTAACTTCCTGAGAGGCTGTATCAATTCACAGGCCCATCAATAGTGCATGAGTGTCAGATAACACATAACTACATCCTAGTGTGATGAAGAAGATAAAAAGCAAACTCTTTGTCTTCTTAGGTTTTTAAATCAGGAAAACTACATATGCGAAAGAAGAATCAGGTGGTATACACCACAAAATACAAGTGTGAAGATGTGTCTGAGTACATATTAGGTGACCTGTGTAATGTGCTTGAAATGCTATGCATCAGTCAAAACTTCTATAAATCAGTGTATGTGGATAGGTTTTGCATTTCTTTTAATCTTTTCATGCACTGATTTATTTTGCCTTGAAGTGAGTATGTTATATTATCAAATTATCTTCTCTTCCTCTCTTTATATTATAATCAGTAATTTTCCATGTTACTACAAAAGTTCTAACAATCATTAGGAATAACTACATAACATGTCTTTAGTGGGATGTGTTCAAATGTTTCCCTTAGACTGTCTTCATTTTTTCCTGGCATTCATAAAACTATCATAAATTTTTGATTTGCCATAGCTCCCCCCAAAGTTAGCATTATTTATGTAAGATATAGTCCTGGATTGACATTATCTCTTAAGTCAACTGGAATAATCATTTTAAGGCTTTGATAAATATGATAAACACTGTGTTAAAAGTTACACCTAGAATAAAATATCCATTTCATCATACATTTACAAATAACTCTTAATAACTTCTCTGCTAACTTGATGCTCTCTGATGTTATTTATTAAATACTTATAAAAATAAATTTTTTAAAACTGTTCATGTGTAGGAACATTACACATACAAAATTGTCCTTAAAATTCATTTCTCAGCCTTGGCTACTGATGGACAATTCTTTGTTGAAGGGGCTAACCTGCGCACTGAAGAATATTTAGCAGCTTCTTTGTCCTCTGTCACATGTCTGACTTATAACAAGCAAAATGTCTCCAGGCACTGCCAGTTATTCCAGAGGGGACAAATCTGGGCCTTCTGAACAATTTTGCTTTCATGCAACTAAATTTATAAAATTAGTAAAGTACCTATTTAAATGAACATTTTTGGAAGTTTGGATATTTGTATATAAAGTGAGAAGCTTTCAAAGGAAATAAACTTTGACAAAAAAAAAAAAGTGAAAATGGTGAGCAAATTTTTAAAAATAAGGAGGGGGGATTGTAAGCCAAAGCCATTTTCAAATGGAGTAGACTATTAGTATATTACCTTTAATAAAAACATGAGCAGTGGAAAAAAAGGATGAATTAGAAAATATGGGAAGTGACTAGAGCCTGAGAGGTAAGGTAGAAATGTAAAATATGAAAGGGTGAACAAGGAGATTAACACTAAAGTAGAAGGAGAAGCAGCAACTATTGTTTGTCCTATGGTACAGCTATGCCCATTTCTATGGATCATGATTATAACCCTGTTTTGTTCACCATTACATCCATGGTGTGGTGCAGACACAGTCACTGCAGATAGGGAATGAATGCAAACAGAATGTAAGAAACTATCCGTAATTTTAAGTGCCTGGTATGACTGGCAACATGAGGTATGAGATAGCTACCATCTTTAAGGAGCTGCTTAAGAAATTCAGGTAGCTGTCCCAAATCAAAGGACATTGACAGATGAATGGCTATAACATACCTGGAATTTGTGAAGAGATGGGGGTTTTCCCCCTCACTCTCTCACCTCCTTTCTTGCAACACTGCCTTAAGGTGACTGAGGTGAGAATAGCTGCAAGTTTTAGTGACAGTAACTGTTTGAGTGAAAAACAGAAAATAAGAAACCATGGACTCTGCAGACAGATACTGAGCTGCTCTTTATAAGGCGCCATACATGAAGTATGACAAAGGCCTAAAGAATGAGTAGGATATGACTTCCACTTTCAGTGGAACTTACCATTGAATCAATAATTTGATTAACCTCAAGAAGTAGCATATAAAGAGCTTTTTAACACTCAGATCAACCTAAGTCAGAAATGTGGCTCTGCCAATTTGTGACATGGAGCATATCGCAAAATTACTAATTGTCACTTTCTTCATCTGTAAAATGGCATTAATAGTATCATGCTGATAGGATTCTTGTACAATAAAATGTGACCATGCACCTACAGTGCCTAGAACACAGTATTCTTCAATAAGGGCTAGGTGCTGGCTCTTCAGATTCTGAAGCTTTTTGAAAATTATTCAACACAGTAAGCTCAACATTAGTAATTTATACCAAATTCTGGCAAAAGTTAAAATGAGGAACTATTTAAAATTACGATTTGAAATCAAAAGGTACTAGACAGTGGGGAAGCTCCCACAGTAACCAGGTAGTTGTGAGGAAAGTGCCGAAGGGAGTCAGTGGGAGAACAGAGTCTAGAAAATACATCAATGTTTTTGAAAAGAGTATCGCTACACCTTCAGATTTATAAAAAGCAGAAGACAAACAAAATTGCAAATGCAGTTTAAAGAAGATTAATTATTTCATATTTGTCTCAGAGCAAAGAGCCAAACGGCAATACGTGCTAACCAATATAATCACTTTTCAGTCTAATCCGGAAAGGATTTAGGGGCATTGTGAAATCGTGCAGCCTTCATCTTCAGGCTTAACACAGCACTGGATTAGGTTTCAAAGGGACAGATGTGTAACAAGAGGTACTGTCATCACTGCAAAGCCATGGTTAGGGTCTAGAAGGAATATTTCTACAATACTGATCACCTCCGGACACAAAAGATATTACTGTCCCAGAAAGACAGCACCATACCATAACAAAACACAAATTCCACTAGGCAAGAAAATAAGTATTTATGAAGAAATGGTGAAAACAAACAGAGCTCAGGCAAACTTGGCAAAACTACATAATTAATTTCAAATTTTCAACATAAATCACAATGTGTTAAATGTAAAAAGGGAGGACATGTTAGTGAGTGAAGAATTTAAATCTATAGCCTTTCTCTGCTAAGAATATTTGAATAAAAAAGAAAGGTGAGAGATACCTCTATCTCTACTTAAAAAAGAATTATAGGCCAAGAGGACAACAATAATTCACATATAAATCAGCCCCCAAGACAGGGAGAAAAAGAGAACATGGCTCCTGAAGTAAGCTTGAGATTTACCAAGTTGTATGCTTGATCCCCAACTGAATACAGATGCTACAGTTTGATTTAAAAGATAATAGTTAGATTTAAAAATAAAACACATGTAAAGCCCAAACTGACAACTCAGAAATAACCTTAAGATTTCTCTTTAAAACAAACTCCTGTGTTTTTCATATTGATTTTTTTTTTTTTTTTAGAGACAGATGTCTAGGTCCAATTTGGAACTTCTGCATAAAACCAACTCGTTATCCTTAAAGATCTATCAATCTTACTTTTTTTTAAGTAAATGTGTAGGGAAATGAAAGCTACTTGATCAATAAAACCTCAAAAATTTTTGTTACAATTCCGCATTATCAATCTTGAATGGAATCCTTAAAATAATGAATATAAGTGGTTTTGAGCAAACGTGATCTTTTTAGCTGAACCTGAGTTAGGGGTTTTAAAGAACACATGTTATAAAACACAGATTTTACTCATTTCTCTTAACTGTAGATGCTGAAATAAAATACAATGTTTTTGACATTTGCAAAATATTCACATATCCTTGTAAACAAAATAGCCTACTGCAAAACTGTTATACTAGCTTTTTTCTAGATGTAAATTACTCTAAAAGCCCCAGGCAAGACTTTAAAAAAAGTTTCTAGTAGACACAGACCTTATTGACAAGTGTGGAAATAAACCTCTTGATTATTTCCCAACGAGTTGTTAGAATAAAGTATGATAACATTTGAGGTTTTACAGCTCATAAAATATTTTCTCATTTGCTTTGGACTCTAGGATGATTGTATGTGGAAGGTATGTTTATTTCTCATACGGGTGATAGGAAACTGAGGTACAGAAGGAAGGAGAATGACATCCAGCTGGTACTTGCAAGGACAGAACTCCAGCCCTGCTCCTCTGATCCAGGAACTCGTGGTTTGCAGTCACAAGATACTGCTGAAAGTAGAGCTATCAGCAAAGATTGGAGTGGAGACTGTTGAAAAGCAAAACAGGATTTAGAAGGCACTTTGAAGTATAAAAGCAATGAAGGAAAAGAGAAATATGAGCTAGACAACCATCACCCAACAGTCCCTTGTGTTCCCATATACGTTCCAAAGTACTTTGCATGTAGTATGTCTTTCGGGTATTACAGTAATCTATTAAGACAAGGCTGATGTAACTGGGCCTGTGTTATAGGGCTAGGGGTCTAGACTTAAAAGCAATAGCTGAAATTAGAATTCTTGTCTATTTCTACAGTTCCCTTCAATGGTTTTGGAAACCACTGCAAGAATGGTTATCAAAATATGGCTTCAACCCCAAGACCGGAGTCTTGCTGATGGCTATAAAGGAATCTAAAATGTCCACTGGGTCTAGTTTCATAAAATCACATCGTATGCTTAAGTGCCTATCCATTTTTTACATAGTAAAACCAAGTGATTTATGAAGCCCTCAAATTTGTTGATGTCGTTGTTATCACCAAGTTCTTTATCTACTGGAAAATATAAATTTATGGGCATAGTTAAAGGAGTTTGCTTGCTTTGAGTATTGCTCATCAATGAATATTTAAGAACAAATGCACCACTTACCTCATAAACACGAAAAGTAGAAAGAGCTTTAGATGAATCATTTTTTGCTATGCTTGACGACTGGTTTGTTTGCTTGCTATGCTGGCCCTCTGTGTACTGCTATGCTGACCACTCTTGCAATACGCCTTGCTTGGGGCTTACAGTTCTGGTTGTTGGTGCACTTCATTACTGCCAGGCATAAGCAACAGTGATTCTAGGAAAATGGTGGGAGGGTTAGAAGGAAGCATGATCCTGTAGATAAGCGCTAGAAAAGCACAGTTGATGCTGAATTGTCCACCAGGAATGCATTTGCTGTCAGTTCCTAAAGATAGGCTGTTTTCCCCTATACTTTGTTTTCATATTAAAGTACATTTAGGAGAGAGATGCTGCCGTGGTTTTGGTGATTCCAGAGGCCTTGATCCTGTTGTGGTGGAGGACAGGCAGGGCAAGGCCCTTCGTCACTTATGTCACAGGTGAAAAATTGGGAGTTGGCTGCAAGTATTTTCTGCTTCTTTCAGCTGTTGTTAGGAAATGCAACCCTGGAATTATTTTCTGCTATAAGTCTTAGCTATAGGTGATTAAAAATAGCCAGGGAGCAGAGAAGGATATAGTTGCAGTTTGCAGGACATAAAAAATGCACACGCTGCTGAACTGTGCAAGCCGCTAGAACACTTCTCGCAAGTGTCCACTCTGCGGAGGTTACCCATCTGCCTCCCAGTACACCTCGGGGCGCTCACGGGCTCTGAGGGGCCTCTCCTGTCCTCTGCACTTATCTGAGCCCAGTAGCACCTACAACCACCACACTGTTCCGGACCGCAAAGTGCAGGGCTCTGGAAGCTGGGTGTTTTTCTCAGGGAAGTCTTTGCCTCTGTCATTTCCTGACCGTCCCATTTTTCTAGAGTCCCATCTTACTGACCTCAGGGACTCATGAAAGACTTCTTTTCAGTACTATAAACTTTCCTGTTGGGAAGAAACCTTAAGAGCATAATTTTATAAAAGACTCTTTTAGCATTTATCATTCCTCATGCTCTTTTCGGATTTTAACGATTGGATTTTGGCGCCTGCCTTCTGTAACCATTTAACATAGAGGACAATTTTAAGAATAAACATCCCAATAAGCGCCTGTCCTTAGTAATGTGCGAGACTGTCTAGCTGGAGGTGAAGATGTCTGGATTCTAAAAATATAAAAATGATCAGCCAGATTAATGTCCCTTCCCACGCTGGTACCTCAGGTGTGCTGGCCCTTGCAATAACCCTAAATTCCAAGGCGGATAATGAACACAACCTGCTCCTTTAGAAAGCTCTAGGATGGGGTAAGTGTGCATTTGTCAAATCTCAAATCCACTCGAAGAGCAGTGTTGGCTTTGGCTGGACGCTACGATATTTACTCTGGAAGATTAGGCCAAGGCATCAACAGCTGCTGGATTAATTATTTATGCTGTTAGTGTCAATCATCTGAGAAAAGAACCAAAGAATAATATTTTAAAATCATCCGGTAAAAAAAACAAAGAAAAAAATCTCCACTGTCTAACCCAGCTCTCTTGTCATTCGTTGCCCTTGAACTTCTTCTCAAAGAAGTCATCTTCGAAAACCGCTCTCTTGAAATTATTTTGTTTCCCTTTCCCCACCAAATGTTTTCTTTTCAAGCGCTCTTCAGAACCGGGCACGCTGGCCATGTTTGCACTGTTTTTAGAAGATGCCCTACCTACATCGGGGTGACATGTTTTAGTTTCGAAAACTTAAATAAACCCGGAATAAAAAATCCGGAGGAAAACGAGCTCTCCCCCCACCGCCCGCCCACGCGCCGTTCCGGCCCCCGCGGGGCGCGCTGCCCTCGCTGCGGGCCTGGCCGGCTCCCGGGAAGC
>NW_004955403.1:17196596-17323609 GCF_000276665.1 Chinchilla lanigera
GCCGCCCGGGGAAGGGCTGGGAGCCCCTCCCGATAGAGTTTGCACTTTGTCCCGCAGTCCCACTTGTGGAGGAGGGCGCCCGGGCGCCGCTCCCCAGGACGCGGAGGCGGGGAGTCCCTGGAGTTAAAATGTAAGTCGTGGAAGCCACCGGAGCAGAAGAGACCCCAGGCTGGGCTCCCCTTCTCAAGGACGGGCGGGGAGGATGGAGAGGGGGAGAGGACAAGGAGGGTGCCCCGCTGTGGTTAACCGCAGCACCTCTGCCACTGGGAAGTTTGGGGTCTGGTGTTGCCCTTTTCATGATTGGTACCGAGGTGTAGGAGGAGGCGAGCAGTGGACGCCCGGTGTCCCGGGAGAGTTCTGCAGAGGAAGAGGGGTGAGGTGGGGACAGTGAGGTCCCCGAAGTTTGCACTTGTTGGGAGCCCTGAAGGGCAGCCTCGGTACCAGGCGCTGGCGAAGGTGTCAGCGCGGGGTGGGAGGCGCCGTGGGACTGCGGAAGGGACGAGGAGAAGGGGAGGGGACCATCTGCCGCCGCCGCTCGGTGCGGGGGCGCGGGGAGCAGGAGAGCTGGCAGCGGGACCTTCCCCGCTGCTAGCTCACGCCCCGAGGACGGTGTGATGGGGACCCTGGATGGCGAGTGCTGGGGGTCCTTCAAGGAAAGGGTTTACCAAATCCCCGGAGCAGTAATAAACCGCTCTCCAGAGTTCCTTGGACTGAGAAACAGCTTGCTTCGTCCTCATTTTCCTGTAGAGACGAGGTTTGCAGTTCTCTGGGCTCTGCTTTCCTGAGGAGCATCACACCAAGGAGAAGCCAAACTTTGGCAAAATGTAGCGAAAGATGCCAGCACTCACGTACAGGGGACAGCACGTTTGTGTTGCCAGATCTGGCCTGAAGCTGCGGGGCTGGAGCTGTGGGAAGTGCAGTTATAGCAAATTAAGAAGAAAGCTTTTGAAGAAGTCAATAAGCTGCATCTTACATGAAGTTAGCCGTTGTGACTGGAAAGACCTCTCTTAAACGTTTCAGGGTCTGACTTTAGCAATTTTTCAGAGTCTCAGTGGCATCTTGATGTCGTATGTCTGTTGCGTATGTGCTGCCCATCCTGTGATAGATAGGTGCCTTTGGAATGCAGAACACTGCGTTGCAAGTTTTACTGCTTGAGATGTTTAGGGGACAGAGGGGTTTATTTGGTCAAAGCATTGGTTGTTCAGATCCTATATTCCCATAAATCACATATTTGTGGATTTATAATTTACATTTTTACCCATTTTCAAAGGTGATTTGAGGAAGTTTAGGATGAAAACCACAAATCAAATACCTGTTCTTGTAGGTCTCCTTGACCTTTCTTGTATGCATTTGTAGTAAAATGCTTTGGGAAAGGTGAATTCTTCTAACAAAGCAAACATTACAGTCCTGCTGAGAATCATCCTGGTGTCATCGGTGTTTTTCATGAAATGCCTCATGTAGTTGTTTGATATTACACAAGTAATGATCTTTTTTAGAGATGCTTAATTAGTTCATCTGTATTAAGAAAAAATAAAATCATCTGTTTTCAGAAAAATAACGTTAGTACTTTGTGGCATTTTAACAGTACCCAGATTCACAGAGCAGAAAGAAAACAATGAATTTGATATAGGCTTCTTGAACCGAGGTAGAAAGGAGACCAGTGGAGCTGTTGTTTGTTCTTTGGTCAAACCGGAGAAGAAATTATGATTAGCGCTTATCACTCGAACAGAGCTGGTTAGCGGGACCTGTCTACCGTAGGAGGACAACCTTAGCGAGTGTGCCTATTCTATGATGCTCTATCAAAGTAAATCAGGCATTTTGGCGCTGTTTGTGTCAGGCAGGTGTCCTTACTCTGAGGGAAATGTTCCCTTGAAAACAACCCCAAAAGGTGAAATGTCTACGTAGTACGATGCTGTGTGGAATTGAGCACCATGAAAAAGACCAGACTCTTCGGTTCCTGGAATGCCGTCTTCTCCTGATCAGCCCGCGACCTTGGAATTTTGCCTTCTGGCTGAGTTAGAAGATGTGATTGCTTGATTTTTAGTGCCAACAATTTATATGTAAAAACACGAGCAATTAGCTAACTTCTCACTGGATCGACTGCTTCATTCATGAAAAGTTTAGTTCACAGAAATAAAGAGTGAAATTGGCTTTCTTCTGTTCCTCTAAGGTCTTGTCTTCAGAGACCTAAAGAACAATGATTCTTGATCTGCCCCAGTTTCCGCTGCAGTTCCTTTTCTTCTAGTTTTATAAGTCCTGCACACACACAGACACACACACACACACACACCCTTTGTAGACCATTGTCTCTATTTTTTTCACCTCTCCTAGTTCTATATCTATTCTTCCTAGGTCTCAGAATAGTCTGTTTCTCTTATTTTCACCCTCTTCCTTCATTTTAGGGAGTTCTCTTGGCTCTACTTTAAAATCTTCTTTTGCTCTTTTGTGCCTTACTTTTTATTCATTGTCTTTTTTTCTTCCTAACGTGACTTTTTTTTTCCTGGTGCTACATTATTTCTTTCTAAAGTGACATCCTAGCTTTGCTCTCCCTCCCAAAGTCCATATTTACATTTTGAACCACCTAAGGGATGGTGTTTTATTGTTCTCACGTGCCTAACATCTACCTTCAAAATCTAAACTGTAGTGTGTCTTCAAAATGAACGGGGTTGACTGTGTCAATTCTCATTTCCCTCCTCCTCCCGCAGGATCTCCCTAATACCTGTGCTTTCCATGTCCAATTCCTGAATCCATCTCCACAGCGCCTCATGATGTCATTTTTTCATCTTTCTATCCCTTCACTGACTGTTTTGTCACATTACCATCTCTGTCTCCGCACAACCTCAGTGACCTCCTGCGTAGTTTGTCATCTCCAGTTTCTTCTGTTTCTAGACCTTTTCACCCTTGGTTTTTGCAGAATAAGTTTCCTAAGCCATAGCCAAGCTCAGTAACTGGCTAAAGAAAAACTTTCCCTGGTGTCGTACCGAATGACCCAGGAATCTAACAGTCAAGACTCTGCAGTCCAGCCCCGAAGTAGTTTCCTAAGTTTTACTTGGATCTCACTCATTGATCCGTTCACTCATTTATCAGCGTGGTGAACATATCTGCATGCCCGCTGCATGCCGAACACATCTGTGGGTACTAATAGTAAAGATGACCTGTGTGTTCGCTCAGTGGCCAATTTCAAATTTTATTTTTTAATGTTGGGAGCCACTTCTGAAATACAGTCTTACGTGTTTGAAGTGGGGCCCTGTGATCCCACTTCAGGATTCTCCTTGAGTCAGGCTGATGCTGCCCGATGCTGAAGGCAGTGCTACCTGGACACACAGCAGGTCTCTGAGCCCTGTCTGTGCATATGCTGGACCCGGGCCTTTCGCTTCCCTACAGCCCTCTGTACTAGTCAGAGCGTCAAGGCAATCAGCACGTGATTCTTGATCTCCCTGTGAACTCCAGCTTTTGCTCCTGCAAACCCTGTTACATCTGCCTGACTTCTTTTTGTAGCATGAGTCAAAGTCTTCTTTACAGCTTCTGTGCTTCTGCATTCTTCCCTAAGGGCCTTGCACCCCACTTGCCTAACTTCAAACATTCCTTTCTCTAAGTACCTGCAGGCACAGGTCCTGTCATATCAGGGAGCATTAACAAAGGGGCTAAGTTCTACCTGCTTCGCCAGCCCCAACTTATGTAGTAACTGCTTTTTCAAAAAAATTAACATGTTGGTTTGGTTCCTATAGTAGGACCAGTACTTCTCAAACTTCGAGATGCACATAAATCATTAGGAAATCTTATTAAAATGCAGATTCTGGTTGAGTAGGCCTTGATGAGGCCCAAGATTCTGCATTTCTAATAACTCCCAGGTAAGAATGGTATAGATGATCCTTGGACCCTACTTTGAGCAGCAAGGTAGTAGATGGTGCTTAACAAGCTTGGGGGTTTTCGCAGCCCCTGCCTCTCTGCCTGGCCATTTTCCTGTGAGTAGTGTTGCTTCAGTACTACGTTCTGTTTTGAAAGTGCTTGAGGCCTGGACCTGCGTCCCACGGCTGAATGGAAACTTTGGTTATTCCCATGGATTTCCCGATTATTTTACGGCTACATTATTGCCATTGCTGGTTCTCCCCAATAGCTTCTTCTCCGGCCAGTTCCACGGCTTTCTGATACCTTCCATCTTATTTTCTCCTTCCTTCAGATTGTGGCTGTTCTTTCTCGCTGTGCTTTGATACCATTTTTTCTTTTTGTCTTTGCTCTCTGGCTCCTGAAATTCTCTTCAGGTGCCTTGGCTGACTCTCTGCCCCACCTGTTCTCCTGCGGCTTCCAGCATTTTTCAAGGAAAGGAGTCCTGAAATAGGGTGCAGGAGCCTCAAACCCCCGTTCTGCCTTTCCTGCTAGTGTGAGACTCCAATGAAACTGGTTCTTTCCAGGCTCCTGCAGCCCCCGTTGGTGGCGGGTGTTGGTGACATAGCTTACCCAGGCTGCTACAGTGCCAGCACGCAGTGTGGGAGCTTCACGTGGGGCAGGAGCAGGCTGGGAGGAGGAACTGAGCCTCCTCAGATGCTGCCAGGGCTGGTAGCTGCCCCCGTCTGGTGTTCTGTCACATTCCTGTTCCAGATAAACAACTTGAACTTTCACTGTTGTTCTAGCACTAAGCGGAGAAAGATTCCTGTTCCTTAGGAAAACGGCTATTCCTTAGTTTCTTTTAATTCGGTTGTTTTCACCCCTGGATTGACATTAAAATCACTTTAGGAGCCTTCAAAAATACAATATTACCTGTCTGTAGGTGATGGTTTAATTTGTCAATATTTTTATAAACCTCCCCAAATGATTCTAACCTCCCGTCTGGGTGGAGGACTACACCTTTTCTGTAAAGGCAGCGCTGGGTGGTAGCTAAGAATACAGCACCCTTTTGAGCCAAACCCTGATGTTTTCCACTCATCAGCTCTGAGAGCTTGGGGAAGTCACTTATATGCTCTGGGCCTTGGTTTCTGCATCTCTGGCCTGGGTTGATGTGGTTGTGGTGGAGAGTACCAGAGATGCCGTCCGTGGAGCCCTTGCAGGAGATCTCGCACACTGTGGTCCATCCAGGAAGGACAGCCGCTGTCTGCCATGGTGAGCACACTGTCTCAGCTTAAACTCCCTGAATTGATTAGGGTTAGCACTGTCCTTACTCCTTGTTTAGCTTCAAGAGAGTCTGTAAAGTAAAACTAGTTTGAAAAGAAATTTATGAGCATATTCTCAGAAGTGGCTAAAAGCAAAAGTACAGAAGGCATATATACTAATAAAAAGCAATCACCCTTTTGTTTTGATTCATTTGGTGCCACATCAACTCTATGATCTCATAAATAGCAGAGATGGATTAAAAATACCCATAAACTGATACAAAAAGATGACCAGGCTTTCATACCTACTTTATGATAAATGACTTAGCCCTTTCATAAAGACAGTTCTATCATCAACAAATAAAAAGGATTGAAATTCATGGACCTAAGAGAGCATTTTATTTTGGTAATAAATATGAATGTGCAAAGCGTTTACATTTCCGAGTTTATAATGGGAAATGGAATTTAAAATAAAGCATATACAGAGATATCCTATCTTCTGCAGGGTAAAGCTAATCAACATTTTCTTCTCTTGACTGAGATTCTGAAATAGCCATTATCCTATTATGTTATCATTATATCGCAAAAAAATGATCAGATAAAGGGACATAACCAATATTAACTGAGAGCCCATATCTCATTTTTTTCTTCACATATCTGAAAATAAATAGAGTGTGTTCTTTAATTCCAGTGGATTTGGCAAAGGTACCAATCATGATTATGAGGGATAGCTGTGCCGACTTCTTTTGCATGTGAAATAACTGCATTTAGTACTGCTTCTTACCTTTTCCTCTAAGAATAACAGCTGTCATTTTTACATTATTTTTTTGATCAGGAAGAATATTTTTCAGTTAAATCGTCACTAACAGCCTGATGTTTACTCTCCACAGTGTGATGTGTACTTTTTAATAGCACAGTTAGAAAGATATGATGAAATGTTAAAGAGTGCCATTTAGTTACAATAGAGACCATTGTGAAAAATAATGACTTAATTCTTCTGAATCTTTGCTTCCATACACTGTTGTTAAAATTGTGTAAAATTCTACACAGAGCTGTGATTTTTGATGCATGTTAGTTAAAGTGGTCAGGCTGATAGATACTCTGGTAAGTAAGTTTTTATATCCTACAGACCTAGACTGTTGGTTTCCAGTTAGATTTTATTTCTTCCTAGGCTTAATCAATTGCTATTATGTGTGAAAAATTTGATATAGTTATAGAAATGACAACCGCTCAGTCAAAGATAACCATTAAATCATTGTGTTTTTAGAATTAAAGGTGACCTTTGTGCAAAATCTTCATGCATAAATTAGAAACATGAGATCGGGAAGATTTAGAATATTTACAATTTGAGCCTAGGAAAATAAACATTACAAATAATTGTAAAAACATTTATTGATATTTACACTAGCATTTAAGCTTCTGGTGGAAATTATATGGATTCTCTGATGCCCTTAATTTTGATACTTCACTTTGTCATAATTTTCCAAGTCTAAGAGACAATGAAAGAAACTTTCACAAGACTCTTACAGAAAAAAAAAAGCTAATGCACATAACATACATAACACAGTTCTTGATCCCTACAATCCTCACAGAGATAGCCAAAAATGTACATTATAAAGTTTAATTGTTAATACTCATACCTCATGGGCACATTTCAATGCTTGTGGTCACCAGTCTAGTTCTAAAGGCATCCTTGGCGTGATAATTCTTAGACTTTAAGCATTTGAGCTTGCTCAGAATGCATGTTCTTGGTACTCCTCCCTAAAGATTGTGTTAGTTTGCTGTCACTGTGACAAAATACCTGAGATAAACAGTGTAAAGATAGGAGAGATTTATTTTGCCTTATGTTTTCAGAAGTTTAGGCCATGGTTAGTTGGCTCCGTTGTTTTTGGGACGTTGCCATGACAGAGCATCACTGTGGGAACATGGGGTAGAACAAAGCTGCTCACCTTATAGCAGCGAAAGAGAAGAAGGAGCTCAGGTACCAATGTCCCCTTCAAGGGCATTCCCACAGTGATCTAACTTCTTCCCGCTGGACCCCACCTCATAGAGATTCTATTATCAAGCCACAGATAGGGAACCAAGCCTTTAAGAGACTGGGCCATTGGAGGATATTTCTGATCCCAATGACAGTAAAGTTGCAAATGCACCAGGTATGAGATAGAACCCAGACCACACTTGAACACCGGCACTGCTTCTCATCTGGGATCAACAAATAGAATTACTTGAGGTTCTTGGTAAAGTCCAGTAAAATATGCCGAGTTCAGTTTCCCTACGCCACATGTCACTCCTTCCTTCAATTGCTCCAAGAGCCACCGGTGTGCAAATTCTGCAGGACCAGGCTGAGATCCCTCCTTGACCACTCCCTGGCCTTTACCCATAGGTTTAATTCCACCATGGTTCTCCACAGCAGTGTGGCTGATGGGCCACCTGCCCCTGTGTCTCTGTGAACTCATTTGTGATATGTAGTTTCCTGGGTCCAAACCTAACGTCACTAAATCTGAAAGGAGGAGATAGGAAGTCATTTCCTGTAAACAGCCTTTTTTTCTGGCTGATAGTGATAACGATAACACCTGGGTGGTGTCTCCTGACCAGCACACTATGGCGTTTCACCTTTGCTTTCATAACTTGCTTTCAGAAAACTCCAGGGTTTTGCTAACCACATCAACTACAGTGGCCTTACAGATAGCGCGGGGACCACTACGACCAGCACCGTGTCTTCCCTCTTCTGTCTCCAGGCTTCTCCCTTCTCTGCATTGTGGAAACAGCCGGTGGTCCTGGCGTCGTGATTTTATGGTGGACAACACAGGCTCCTTTCTCTACAGTCCTCTTCCCGTCTTCCTTTTTCATAGTTGCCAAGTACAGCTGAGCTGAATGTGCCAAATGTACAGATGTTATGGTGCACATTCACACGGCTCCTGTCCCCTTTCAAATCCTTAAAGTCTTCCTTGCTCACTGTGCAGCGCTTACATAAGCAAGGTTTAAATTTGTCAAGAATTTCGCAGGTTCCCCCGTCTGTTGTCTTCCTCTCGTATTGCACTGGGAAACACTGTCATGTACTCTTGGCTGATATGGATGAAAGGTAACCTGATCTTTATAAATATTTGATGGTGGAGATCTTGTTTCTAAATTATGAAGAATTATAGCAGGAAATTTTGTTCGCTCTGTCTAACAGTTCTTCTGAGTCCTTAAGGTCCGTGTTGCACAGACCCTTTTTAAATGCAAATTGTGGAGTTTATGTTGCTATATAAAGTGATGAACAAAACAACATCAAAATTATTAAACAGTATGTCATAAACAGCTCTAACTCTGATCATTATTTTAAAATCCAGCCATAGAGTTTCATTTTGTTAACTAGCACTTTGTTATATAAAATCTGCAAGAGTGATCGAGGGATGGGTGGCATAAGGGATGACGGTGTGTGAGCGCCTCATTATAGGAAGATGTTATAATAGGGACATATTATGTTTGAACCCTGCCTTCAGCCTCATAGGTGAATCAGCCCTCATAGATGCAGCCTTTTTTCTCAACTGTAAGGAAAGGCTCAGTGGGTACTGAGGGAGCAGGGGCTGGTCAAGTGAGCAGTTGGCAGAAAGGTACACCTACTCAGGAAATGGTATAACCAGCAATTCCATGGGGGAAGGAATCATCATATAGAAGATAATGGTATCAGACTTTATGAATCTCCAAATGCAAATTAGCAATCACAAAGAGAGTTTATTTTCTAACATCTGAACTGCTGCATAGCACTAATTATGGTAGAGGTTTGCAGAGCCCTCCACAAGATGGATTTAATGTCTGTGGATCCTGTGCTTATTGAGAGGGTCATACCACTCCAAGGGTCTCTCCCATAGCCCCCTGGGTCTCTGGTGAGCCTCCTAACCAGGAGGAAGTGTGTGCTAGGGTGAGTATTTCAGCACTGCTGGAGGCCACTCTTCGCAACCCAGCATGATAAAAGACACAAAGCAGAATCCTTATGGATCTTCCCCTTCCCTGTGGCTGCTGTTTCTCAACCTTGTAGCAAGAGGACCAAGCAAGTGCCTCACCATCTGTGTCAGATGAGAAGGCTCTGGACTGACAGGGCAGTTGCTTGCAAACATTGAAAGAGTGACATGTGGATAAGGAAATAGATTCATTTCTTGAGGACCCAGTAGGCATGGCCAGATTCAGTGGGTGGTATTATAAGGAGGCAGATTTCAACTCAGTATGAGAAAGAACTTTCTAATGATGCAGTTGTCCTATAAGAGTATGGCTGCCTTCAAGTTTCCTGCCCTCTCAAGCAACATGTAGGCCGTGGATGGATCAAGCTACCAGAACAGCATACGAGGAATCCCGGCACCTTGACATTACTGATAAAATAATTCAGAGTGACTATAGGGAGAGGAGGAGCATATACAAGAATAAAGATGGGGAGGAAGTGTCCCTGAACTTCCTAAAAGATGAAGGAACAATTGCTTTACCTTTTTGTCCCCAGCCTTTATCTTTTTTCCAGCTTTTAAGCACATTATACTTATGGAACACCTATTGTGTGCCACAACCTTGTCTTCTTTCACAGTCACAAGACATGAGTTCCATCACATCCTCTTAGCTTGAATTCAGCCTTTGTGTCCTGCTTTTCACACAGTCATGCTTTGTGGTCATCTTTGGTGACTTCTCACAAGTTGTGCTGTACACCAGTCATTCCTGAGCTAAATTCCCTGGTAACTTTTTCACGTTCCCATACCACTTTTCCTATGTATCACTTATGGTGCTTGCAGTATTATATTGTAATGATCTCTGTGTGTCAGTTTTTCCCACTAGACTACAAGCTCCTTGAGAGCAGATACCTTGACATATTAATCACGTTAATGACTATACCAATGTCTGGCGAATCATAAATGTTAGTGGATTGTTGACCAAATATTTTATTACTTCTCCCTATTGGCACCTTCACCCAAAAGAAATACGTGGGGTGAGCTTTATCCTCAAGGGTAAGGATCTAAAATAAGGACTATACATTTTTTCTCTTCCTGACCCTACCTCCTCAACCTCAGTCACATCCTAATGGCCTATCCTGTCCGTTCCTTTTCAGGGAAAGAGGGAAAGATTGTGAAGAGAATGAGGCAAAAGAGAAAAAGTTCTCTAACATTAAAGGATAAAAAAAGCCTCTTCTTGGGGTCTCCCACTAGGCGTGTTGCCTTCTGTATCACAGGTAGTAGGATGAGCTTGTTTACTGCTCCTGCTCTTAATTCACTGTACCCAAAACTAGTCTTGTGACCACATCACTGTTGCCTTCCTGATGATTTTTAGAAGCTCTTTTGATTTTAAATTGTGTGATTCATGATCTCTTTTCCCTTCAAAAGTTTCCAGGGGCTGGGGATGTGGCTCAGTGGTAGAGTTCTTGCCTTGCATGCACAAGGCCCTGAGTTTGATCCCCAGCACCACCAAAAAAAAAACCAACAACAACAACAAAAATTCTGAAGTCTTCTTCCCCTGCATAGTATTCTCCACATAACCAAAAAGCCAGTGTGTTGCCAACAGCAGAAGATCTTGGGCCATGGCTTTGGAAAGACTGTTGCTTGTGGTCTAAAATGTCCAGATCCAATCTCTGCTGTGTGGCCCTGGGAAACTGCAAATGTCCCCTAAGCAGAAGATTTCTCTTCTATAAAATGGGTGTAGTATTATATGCCTCGTAGAAGTGCAAGGACATGAAGCATTTATCCCTAGGCCTGAAATATAAGGTGGACTTGGGAGATAACTGTTGTTATTTGGAAACAGTCACTTCTCTTTTTCCCCTCTCTTCTTTAACTCTGGAAAAGCTCCTGCACATAGGTCCTGCACACGTTTCCTTGACATGAGTACTTGTGCGATCTTGAGCATCATTCCTCCCCATCTGGAATTCGTGAAGGGCAGCCAACATCCCTCCCTCCTGAGGCATTGGCTCCTACAACCACAGTGCCCCAAAGAGCAGCCCATTTCAGAGCAATTGGGGATATATTTATTCTAACATTTAAATAGAGGGCATAACTGTTACTGAGAAGATGCTGGAAGTGGGCGTGGGCTTGTACATCTTAATATCATACAGTGTATCGCACTCAGATCAAGCTTCCCTTATTTGAAAAAGCTTTGAGTGAACGACAGCGACACAGCAGCTCCCGAGCCTGACAATAAATAGACACCTTATAAAAATTTATGAAGTTTGGGTTGTAAAGAACAGACTGCACATACTGAGCAGTACCATTTCTTATTAAAATAATTTCATCTTTAAATCCATAGTCTCTCTATCGCCTAGAATAGGAGCTCATGCTATGGCTAGACACCTCCACAGCCTGTAAACTTTTATATAGGCTTTAGGAAAGGGATGATGGTTTCATGAGATATGACTTTCTCATCTCACCAAATTAGATTATTTGAGAGAGCCTCCCTGGATGTAAAATTTCAGTCTTGAGTAAATCCGTACCCCTGAGAGTCGGTGCAGCCTGCAAGCAGAGTGGAAATGGAGCATAATAAATCTGCCCTGAGCCCATTTTTCTTCACACTGCTCCATAATTCATTTTTTGCTTGGTTCCCATGACCGCTCTTTCACAGCTAATCAGGCTGCATCCAGGCTGGCTCCTCTCGGGTGTAACACCTCCTTCTTGGTCCAGACCGCGCTGCTTGGCATGCCCTTCTGCTCACAGCCTTCTTCCTTGAGCTGTGTGACATCATGGGCCTTGTAGCCAAGCTGTTCGTGACCATGGCAAACACTAGTTAGTGTGGCCTGTGTATGGTGGTATACTTTCAAAAAAGCTATCCTGTTTAAAATGGAGTTAATAGATACCACCATCTCTGGAGTACATATGTAGGCCTAGTGAGTACTCCAGTTAGTCTCTCCTGATTCTGCTTGGAGGGACCAAAGGAAGAGTGACCTCTTAGTAAGGCTAATGCTGCATTTTTTATGTTTATTGAAGAGCAACTCTCCTCCCACTTCATGGTAACTAAGGAAAACAAAACACATCAGTTACAAGAGTGTTAAGCTATAAAATAGTGATAAATTTCACCACAAAATTCACAAGAACTGTATACAGAAAACTAGAATACATCACAGAGAAATTAAAATTTTTAAGAAATATTTCAAGGGGAAAGACTTGAAGATTACAATTTTTATAAAAATCCAAAAGACTTCACATTGTTAAAACCATTCTGAAGAGAAAGAAAACGCTTTGGAAGGCTAACATGACATTATGCTGCTTTATTCCAGTTCCTTCCTCTTTGTCCATGAGGAAAGTTTCTCCACTGCTCCTGTGGCTTCTCTCTCTCTCCTCCAGGTCAGCGCTGCTCTGGTCCAGTGGTACCACCACCATCCACTGCCACAAAACCAAGAGTGGCTGCAGTGACTTGCAAGAACTTGGCAAAAAAAACAAAGGTTTAGGAAAATTTCCTCCAATGTGGAATAAAAGCAATCACACTAAACTGGGAATTAAACATTTGATTTCCTTTCCTGTTTCCACACTTAATTTTAATTGTGATATTGGATAATTTAACTGTACTGGCCTTTACTTTTGTCATATGTAAAATAAGCAGGTAGTCATAAGTGAAATGTAAGAGAAAATTCTGTAAGTTATGAACTCAAGTAATGGAGAAATTTTGTTGTTTTCCTCCCTATGATTTAACACACTGCAACGTGGGCTGGGGAAGAGGAGTTACCAAGGAAATTGTGCTGGTTTGCACTGCAGTCCAGGGCCTTCAGAAGGGACTGTGTAGAAGGCAGCAGGTTCTCTACCATGTTTGGCCAGAGAGCAGGGGCCAGAGCTGCACTCCCATGGAGGATATAAGGCCAGAGTGTCCAGCAAGCAGAAAGCCGACAGCAGAAGCAGTGAGCCCAACTTTTTGGTTTCAAGGGAAGAATTATCTGGTGTTCTTTAGTAATTTTCGGGACTGTTGATTGAGTAGCCTGTTAAGCTTTGCACAGTGCTTCAAGTCTGAATTTGGTACGAGCCTTTGTCCCTTGCCTAGTTATACAGAGGTGGAAATTAATGCACTAAGTGACATAGTAGCCCAGAATGACACAGCCAGATGGTTGCATAGCAGCCCTGGCGTCTCACTGAAGAACAGAGGCTCAAGGAGGCTCTTTGGGTCAGCAGCTCCAGAGCCTCCTAGAAATGTCGAGTCTCAGGCCCTACTGCTGCCCTGGAGGCGGGTGGTCGGAATCTCCATGTTAAACCCCTAGTATTTCACTTGGATGCTACAGTCTGAGGAGTACAGTAATTTAGTGGGGCCTCCTGCCTCCACTACAGTCTTCTGTGTGTCATGTTTCAGCACAGGGTCAGAGCTTCTGGTTTATCAAGAGCCAGTCTGTGGGGGACGTCCTGCTCGAGGTGTCCCAGTACAGTTTCCTAGAATGTGAAATAAGACAGAAAGAATATTTTCCCCACACAAGTAGAGTAACTATTTAGATTCACAGGGGTGTAAAACGCTTGTCTCAGCTCCTCAGAAAACTCCTTTGGAATGTCACCACTTTGTATCAGCAGATTCTCACTTGAAAATTTAACAGGGCAAGTGGACAACACATCTGCACAGACATCTGTGTGATAAGCATGATTTAAATTAAATGTTGTGCCTCTGTTTCTGAAATGACTTCGGATGTTAAGGCTGTTGAACCGCATCCTGTTGGCTTTTGTTTCAAATTCTTTTTTTTTTTTTACTTTAAAGAGGAAAAATTTCAAAACAAGATAATAGGATAACTATGGTTAATACATTGCATATTGTTATCTTTAAATTAGTTACTCAGAGGACAAGATATGGGCATTTAATTGTCCAAACAATAGCACAAGCCTTTCTTTTCAATGAACTGAGAGAAATTAGTATCTTATTAGTATCTATTACTATCATATATATATATATATATATATATATATATCATATGTATAAATATATGATTTTACCTTCCCTTTCTCCATTCCCCCATCCCAGGTTCTCTTTCCTTTTGAAGTTTCTTCCCATTTTACAATATCTAGTGTACATTTGGAATCTTACTTACTCTTTCTGCTTCTCACACCAGGGAGACAATATGATGTTTACACATGTGTGTTTGGTTTATTTCACTTAGGAGTATGGTCTAGAGTTACATCCATTTACCTATAAAAGTCTCCAGTTTATACCACCATATAGCTGAGTAGTAGTCCACGTCTACTACTCACATCTGAGTAGTAGACCACATCTTTTTTTTTAAAATCCATTCCTTGGTTGATGGGCATTTGGGTTATTTCCAAGATCTAGTTATTGCAAATTTTGCTGCTATAAACATGGGTGCACATATATATCGCTGTGCTATGATGGTTTTAATTCTGCGAATTCCTAGTTTTTTGAGGAATCTCCACAGTGATTTCTATAGTGGTTGCACCAGTCTACACTCCCACCAACAGTGGAGAAGGGTTCCTTTTTCCTCACAGTCCCTCCAGCTTTCATTATTGGTTGAATTTTTGCTGATAGCGTCCTTTCTGGGGTGAGGTGGAATCTCAGTATTATTTTAATTTACATCTCTCAAATGACCAGTGATGTTGAACATTTTTTTCATATATTTGCTCTTTGTACCTGTTTATGTGAGAAGTGTGTGTTCATCTCAGACACCCATTTTTGGATTGGGTCTTTAAATTTTGGAGGTCTGACTTTTTAAATTTCTTTGTATATTCTTGATAGTACTCTTTTTTTTTCAAGGAACAGCTGTAAAACATTTTTTCTCATGTTGTGGGTGTCGCTTCATTCTGTTGGGGGTTTCTCTTGCTGTACAAAAGCTTTTTAATAAGATGAGATCCCAGTTGTTGATTCTTTGCAATAGATCCTATGTAATCAGGGTTTTATTTATGAAGTCTTTGCTTATACTGATGACTTTAAGAGTTTTACCTATCTTATCTTCCAGCAGATATAATGTTTCTGTTTTAATATTTAGATCTTTGATCCATTTCAAGTTTAGTTTAGTACATGGTGAAAGATGTGGGTCCAGTTTTAATCTTCAGCATATGAAGAGCCCATTTTCCTAGCACAGTTTATTAAAGAGGCTATCTTTCTTCCAGTGAATGTGTTTGGCACCTTTGTCAAAGATAAGGTGGCAGAGTATGTCTGGAGTTGTTTCTACATCTTCTAATCTGTTCCATTAATCTTCAGGTCCGTTTTTTGACCAATACCCCATTGTTTTTTTTTTTTTTTTTTTTTTAATCACAGTAGCTTTGTAATATAATTTCAAGTCAGGGTGTGTGTTGCTCCCTGGCTTGCCTTTGTTGCCTAGAATTGCCTTTGCTATTCTAGGTCTCTTGTGATTGCACATGAATTTTAGGAGTGCTTTCTCTAATTCTGTGAGATATGCTGTTAGAATTTTGATTGGAATTGCATTAAATCAATACAATGGTTTTGAAATTATGGCCATTTTTTATTATATTGGCTCTTCTTACCCAAGAGGAAGGGATATCTTTCCATTTTCTGATATCCTCTTCAATCTCCTTTTTCAGAGTATTTTAGTTTTCAAAGTACAGGTCTTTTACATCCTTTGTTAGATTAATTCCTAGGTATTTCCTTTTTTTTGGATGCTGTTGCAAAAGATGTTGTTGCCCTAATTTCTCTCTCAGTTAATTTGTTATTTGTGTACAGGGACATTATTGATTTTTGAGTGTTGACTTTGTATCCAGCTAGTCTGTTCAACTTGCTTATTAGATCTAGCGGTTTTTTAGTGAAGTTTGTGAGGTCTTCTATGTAGAGTATCATATCATCGGTGATAATTTAAGTTGTTCTTTTCCTATTGTTATTCCTTTTATTTATTTTTCTTGTCTAATTGCTCAGCTGAAATTTCCAGGAAAATAATGAATAAGAGTGGAGACAGTGGGACATCCTTGTCCTATTCCTCATTTTAGAGAAAAAGCTTTTAGTTTTTGTCCATTTAGTATGATGTTGGCTATTGGTTTGTCATAGATGGCTTTTATCAGATTGAGATAAAAATCTTTTATTCCAGTTTTCTGTAGGGTTTTTATCTTGAATAAGTGCTGGACTTTGTCAAAAGCTTTTTCTGCATCTATTGAGATGATCATATGATTTTTATCCTTGGCTCTGTTAATATGGATTATTACATTTATTGATTTACATGTGTAGAACCATCCCTGCATTCCTGGGATGAATCCCACTGGTTCATGGTGTATAATCTTCTTGATGATTTGCTGCATTCTGTTTGCCAGTATTTCATTGAGGATTTTTGTTCACTTATGTTCATTAGGGAGATTAGCTTGTAATTCTCTTTCTCAGTTGAGTCCTTGTCTGCTTTTGGTATCAGGGTAATCCTTGCTTCTGGTAATGAATTTGAGAGTATTGCTTCCTTTTCAATTTCATTAAATAATCTGAGAAGCAGTGGTGTTAGATCTTTTCTAAATTTCTTGTAGAATTCAGAGTGAATCCATCAGGGCCTGGGTTTCTCTTTGCTGGTAAGTTTTTAATTATACCTTTGATTTCATTGATTGATTTGTTTATATAGGATTTTTATATCTTCTTGATTCAGCTTTGGTAATTCACATGTATCTAGGAATCTGTCCATTTCCTGTGCATTTTCCATCTTACTAGAATACAAGTTTTCAAAGTAAGTATAGATGATCTTCTGCATTTCTGCAGGGTCCATTGTGATTTCACCCTTTCCATTCCTAGTTTTGTGTATTTGAGTCTTTACTTTTTTTGATAAGGTTGGATAAGTGTTTATTAATATCTTTTAATCTTTCAAAGAACCAACTCTTCAATTCATTGCTTCTTTGTATTGCTTTTTATTTTCCAATGTGTTAATTTCTGCTCTGCTTTTCATAATTTCCTGCCTCATACAAGCTTTTGACTTAGCTTACTCTTCTTTTTCTAGGAGTTTGAGGTTCACTGTTAAGTTGTTTATTTGCACTTACTCTGTTTTTCTGATATGGGTATTCACTGCTATAAATTTCCCTCATAGGACCACATTCATTGCATCCCAGAAAGTTCTGGTATGTTGTACTGTTGTTATCATGTAATTGTAGAAACTAATTTCTTCTTAATTTCATCTGTGACTTATTGGTTGTTCAGGAGGGTGTTATTTAATTTCCATGTGCTTATGAAGTTTTGGGGGTTTCTTTTACCATTGATTTCTAATTTCACTGCACTATGGTCTGATAATATGCATGGGATAATTTCAGTTCCTTTACATTTACTTAAGCATGTTCTCTGAGCTCGTATGTGGTCTGTTTTGGAGAATGTCTCCTGTGTGCAGCTGAGAAGAACGTATATTGTGATGTTGTGGGTTGGAATACTTTGTAGATATTGCCTAAGTCCATTTGCACAAATGTTTGGTTCATTTCTAATATTTCATTGTTGATTTTTTTGTCTAGTTGATCTGTCTCTTTGTGACAGTGAGGTTTTGAGGTACTCCGTTGCAATTGTATTAGTGCTTATTTGATTTTTTATGTTCATTAACATTTGTTTACATAGTTGTGCATGTTGGTACTTGGTGTATATATCTATTTATGATTGTCATCTCTCCCTCTTGGATTGTTAAATTTATAAGAATTTAGTGACATTCTTTGTCTCTTTTAATCAGTCTTGGCTTGAAATCCATTTTGTCTGTGAATAGAAGAGCTACCCTGCTTTTGTTCTGGGTTTCTGTCATAGGTGGTATTGTTTTCTCTTCTTTGACTTTCAATCTGTGAATTTCTTTTTTAATTAAATGTGTTTCTTATATGCAGCATATTGTTGGATCTTGCTTCTTGACCTATTGTGCCAGTCTATTTCTTTAGATTGGTGAATTGAGACCATTAATATTTATAGTTGTAACTGATGTGTATTGACTTACCTTTTTCATGTTACTTTACTGTTGTTAGCTCCCTTTCTTCCCCCTCTGTTTAGTTGTTTGCTTTTCCTCGTAGGTTCCTTCTGTTGGGGTTCATGGAGTTGTAGCCCTGGTTATCTCTTTCTAGAATGTCCTTCAGAACATTTTGGAGTGCTTGTTTGGTGGTCATAAATTTCCTCAGATGTTCTTTGTCACAGAAGTATCTTATTTCTCCATCAGTTTTGAAAGATAGTTTTATGGGGTACATCAATCTGGGTTGAAGGTTGTTTTCCTTTAGAACTTGAGATACTTCACTCCAAGCTTTCCTTCACTTGAGGGTTTGTGCTGAGAAGTCAGCTGTGATTCTGATGGGCTTTCCTTTATAGGTAATTTGTTTCTTTTCCCTAAAAGCTTTTAAGATTCTATTCTTGTGTTAAATTTCTGAAATCTTGACTATGATATGCCTGGCTGTAGATTTTTTTTTTGGTGGTGGCTAATTGGGGTTCTATATGCCTCATTTAACTGTATGTCAGATTATTTTTCTCTACCAGGAAAGTTTTCTGCCATGACATCTTTGAACAGTTTTTTTTTAAAATATCATTTGTGCTATCTCTTCCTTTTTTATTGACTCCAGTCAATCTTAAGTTATTTGTATTTGCCTCATCCAGCAGCTGCTATATTGATTTCTCATGATCCCTTGCTATTTTTAAGAAATCTTTCTTTTTGGGCAACCCATTCAGGACCCCTCCTATCTCTCAGGAGCTATTCCTAGTCTCCATTCCTCTAGTCCTATTCTCCAGTAAATTTTCCTACTCTTAACCTCCATTGTTTCAAAAAAAAAAGAGAGAAATCTTTCTTCTCATGATCACTAACTGCAAGCCTGTCTTCTATATCTGAGATCCTGTCCTCACATTGGTTTAATCTCCTGCAGATACTTTGAATAAATTTTTACTCTCCTGGATATCTGATTGAATCTGCCTTATGGATTCCATTTCTTTCTTATGCTGAGCATTCATGGTTTCCATAATTTTCTTAAGCTCCTCTATTTTTTGTGTATATCTGCTATAGAGTCACTAATCATAGTTTTCACTGTGGACACCATCTCTATGGCTATCTGAGAAATTATGTCTGATTTTTTTCTAGAGCCTCATTGAATTACTTTGTTGTTACCACTTTAGAGAGTCTAGGTGGGTGACTTTTGGATTGCCCCATCTCATTGCTCCCTGGATTTGCCTTTGGTGAGCTGGAAGTCTGGAGTTCCATCTTGTTTAGGTGTATTCTCATTTTCTTCTTCTTTTTTTTTTTTTAGTTTAATTCCTGGGGTGATGCTTATAAATTGTCTATGGTGGGTTGCTTTATTGCTCATATTTAGAACCATGAGGAAATGACTACTTCTCTGAGGTATCTTTCAGATGTAGCTGGTTTTTGTGTTTTGAGTCTGTTGCAAGATCCTATGACTTCAATTTGTTGGGGATGAGAAGTTGTTGCCTCTTTGGCCCAGGTGTTGGTTCTTGGCACTATGTCACAGTATTTTCTGTGACTCTCAGTCAATTTCAGTCTTGGAATACCAGGAAGAACAGGTGTTTAGAATAGTTATGTCACTTTTGGCCATAGTGGTACCATCAGCAGTGATAATAGTATCAAAGACAGCCTAGAAAATGACAAACTGAGCTGCCTATTAATTTGCCACCTTTAACCTTATGAACTAGATTTGTGATTAGATAACAAAATGTAAAACAAACCACAAAATTATATGCAGTATACAAGTCCTTAATATGTCAATTTTGCCCTCAGAGATTAAAAGTTTAAATGGATTAGCAAGAAAATAGGGAAGTAGAAGAAGAGGAAGAGATTAGATGTAAGGCTGGAGAACAAAGGGGGATGATGCTAACTTTGGGAAACTAGTGCAGAAGACTGGAAAGAAAGAGAGAAGAAACAAAAGAACAGAGCAGACCCACAACCACAAAGAGACTAGTAACCATGTCCACACTCATATAAAAACAAGATCAAACAAAGAAGGAGAAAAAAAATAAAACAACAAAAACAAAACCACATAACAACAACAAAACAAACAAGAGAGAGGGAAAAGAAAAAGTCCACTTCCAGGTATGTCTCAGCTGTCACTGGTAGAAAACATGTGGAGACAGAGTCCCAAACTGTGCTGATCTATCCCAGCAAGCCAACAGTAGCTTTTCGGCAGGGTAGTGGATAATCTCAGTGAGCCTGCGCCTTCTGGCTGAGACCAGACTCATTTGGCCTGCAGCCATCAGTGTACCTTTCATGGGCCTGAGCCCAGCTGGGAGATGCTAGATGGAGTTAGCAGCTGCACTGAGTTCTGAGTTCCTTTGGCCCCTCTGCATGATGGCTCCTGGCCAATGGCTGTTTCGCTCAAGATGACTGAACCCTCAGCACTCATCACCAGCTAGTGCAGTCCTTCACATCTGCTACTCCCCTTTGCTGCTGCATCTCTCCATGGAGGCCTCCGTGGTCGCCAGCAGTCACTGTGTGTCCATGGGTTTGAATTGCTCCTCTTGTGCAATAAGTTCCATCTTAGGAAGAAGGCACTGCCAGCTACCTCCTTCTTCTTCATTGAAGTTTCTCTCTTCACTCTCTCTATGGTCTTCAATTCATGCTTCAGATCTTTCCTAAGTCCAGGGGACCCACTTCCCTCCTCTTGTCTTCCTCACATTGCTATATTTCAGCATCTGGATGGTGACTCTCAGAGAGGCTCTTTCTCTGCTGCTTACCACTCTGCCATCTTGGTGCTCTGGTTCCAAATTCTGAAGCAATTCTAGACATTTTTGAAGAATATATCTTTGAAATGTGAACATAAGAATAAATTATGGGGCATAAAATGTTTTAATTACCATTTTTATAGTCAGCAAGTCTTCAACTCCTCTAATGAGATGACTTTCCATAGTCAAGTAAAAGTATGTTCTTTGGTCACTACCATGCTAGGGAAGAGAAGAGAACCTTTGAAATGTTCCCTTTATCTTTCACCATCTTGTAAAAGAACAAATTAGCTTTGAAAAAGTCCTCCCAGCCATATGACATGATACTGTCAAGATAATTGAGTGGAACAGGGACAATACTGACTCATTTTGCTTTGAACTATCCAGGGCTACCTTGAGCATATCTTGAGTTCTAGGGCACCTGTTGTCAAGATGAAACTGTACAGAAGTGGATGATTTAGTTCTGGCTTTCCTTAGGAGGTGTTTAAGATTCCAAAATAGTGAAATTCTTGTGAGTTTCCCATGTGACCATCTAGAGGGTAATTTGTACATGTTACTTTACATATACATGTCCAGAAAATGGAGCAAGACCTGCACATCTTTACAGAAGTGTTTTGGAAGGCATGATGCATGTGATTCATATAGTTCTTTTATATGAGAAGTGGATATGATATGCCATTTGGATGATGACTTTATCATTGATCCTTGTCTTCATCAATTTTCTTGACACTTACTCTCAGACTTAGAAGTGGATTAATGCTTCTATTCTGGCTGAGTACCCTGAGTCAAACTGTCTTCACTAACCACAGCCCATATACTGTTTAAATTTTCCATTTTGTGAGGCTAGCATTATATTACACCACAGTGTGCACCATTAGGTTGTTTTTTAATTTTTTTCTCTTTCCTGTTTTATATTTAATCAGTCTTCTTCAGTTTATCACATTGTGCCCATTGAACTGGGATGAGGCTGCATGTTTAAGTAAATCTATGTCAATTATTTGCTGTCAGATAATATTATATGTACAGAGAACAATATTCTATATGGATAGCTTAGTTTATTCTTCTGAACATCTTAGAGCATTGTTACCTTTAGGGTACTGGAGTAGTTTACAGGTTGAGCTGATCAGTTTGATCTGAAATCATCATTTTTTCTAGTGTTTGGGTAGTGAATATTGTAGTCCTTATCTACAAAGGAAGAAATATCCTAGATATGTGAATGTCACCAAGACACGGTTATGAAGAAAGACAATGGGATAAGTAAGTCTTGAACATGGTTCCTCAAGTTTAATATAGACGTTAGTATTCATGACAGAGGTATGATTTTGCCTAATGCTGTTTGTATTTGGAGGATCATTTGTATTAGATAATGTTTCTTTCCTCAGGGTACAAGTAAACATGCTTTCTGTTTCTGTATAACTAGAGAAGCATGCTGATTCTTTACTCTCCTTCCCTCTACCTTTTCATGCAGTTGATAAGCCAAATGGTTTGACCTTACTTTTCTGACTGGATGGTTATGATACATTCATATTGATTTTCTTCTTTTTCTTTATTCCTTCCTTTCTTTTAATTCTAACAATGTTTATATAGAAATAATAGTAGCAACAACCAGAAGCCAGTGGTATTTTGAGCACTTAACCTATGTCATTTAATAACATGTTAATCACTATCATCATCCTCACTTCACAGATGATGGAACTGATGCTTAGATAGCTGAGGAGTTTAAGTCAGAAGACTGTAGTACCACCTGATAGAATTGGTCTTGAAGCCAGGACTCACTGACTCAGGAACCTATCTTCATCATGAAAATAAAACACAAGAGTAGAAAAATTATCTAGTCCAAACTATTTTACAGATGGAGAAACAGGTCAAGAGAGGTTAAAATCCTTCCTTGATGTCACACAACTGGCTATAGATGAGGCAGTTTTGGTTGGTGTCCCTTTTCCAGGAGGTGCTGCAGGCATAGTCCATTTCATCTATCTTCCCAGCTTGCGTTAAGCATCATCTGTGGACCAATCTGTTAAAACAAGGAGTTGGGGCTCATTGTAGGGATTTGTTCAAAATGGCAGCTACCTTGTTCCCTTCTTGCTGGGGGTTAAGAGGAATCGCTATAGATAGGCAAACACTGCAAAAGCTGTTCACCACGCAGGGTTGTTTCCTTCCCAACCTGGAGGCCCATCTCTAGCCAGACTCCTGCAAGACCAGGAAGTAAGTACTTGCTGGGGAATTTTCCATGTTTTTAGGACTCCTTCTCCCTTCAAAGTCGATCACATCCAGGGTGAAGGCAGTCTGCCCCCGCTGTTCTTTGCTGAGCCTGCTCTCCAGGCCCTGCCTCTGTGTGGAAGGTAGATTGAGTCTGACAGATGGAGAAGCAGCAGCAGTCTTGAGAATGGCTGCCAAATGGGACAGAGGAGGAGGAGATCTGATGGGTTGTGGCACTGAACTGAAAGGGTAGAGACATATGCACGAATGAAGACAATGAATGGTGACCCTCCTGAGGACACAGCGGTATTTTCTGTCACTGAGTGAGCTGTGTTGAAGGTTTGGAAAAGAGAAAGGTAGTTGCTGGGCAAGGTATTCCTTTCTGATAGGTACCTATATAGGATATATATATTTATATCTATCTATATATATCTATATATCTGAATAGTGTATAACTCAGACAGTATTTAACTTGCATGATAGTACTTCAAGAGATAAGTGTCCCAGTTAAACTTTTCGTACACTAAATTTTTTCTGATTACAAAACTAAACTTATTCAAGAAAAGCATGAAGAAAGAAGTTGTGTTTCATTGAGATACACAGGAAGGTGGGAATGTGATTTGCTGTGAGATGGTTGTGACTTTATGCCTGCATGCCTTGCCCTTCCCCTGCAAGTAGCCAGGCCCCTGGTATTGCCCTTGCCTCAGGGAAAGTAGTACCCTAGAGAAGAAAGAAGAAGTTGCCCGCATTAGAAAACAGTTGGGCTGTAGTCTTGTAGAGGCCCCTGGAGGGTATTATATCCTGGAGGAAGGGGTGGCAGGGACCTTTGTGAGATAAGCAGGAACATAAATACAGAGAGAGTTTAGAAAGAGGTCAGATTCCTGAGGTTAGTGGATCCAGTTGTTTGCTTCTTTTAGAGCAACACAGTGCTGTGCAAGAATTTTAGTGGGGTGCGGTGTGAGGCTTCTAAGGAGGCTGTGTGTCCCAACCTTTTGCAAATAAATCTACAGCACCTGATTCCAGCCCTTCCACACAAAAGTTGGCAGTGGCTTGTAGTCCTTCAGTATTCTTTTAAAAACTCAAATCCGAGCACCTTCTCAGCAAAAGATCCTTTTAAGGGCTTCCTGTCTATAGGAGATAGAGAAGGTATTCCAGTGAAATCACACATGTGGACTGCGGCTAACATCCCATGACCGCTGTAGAGTGTTTGTCTGGATCCTGAGGTCTCTGTCTAGGAGCAGCTGGAAGGATGGAAGGGCTGCTTGTGGGGGGTCTTGCGTGGCACCTGGTAGAGTCTTTAAGGGCCAGTGGCTTTCAAATGCTTTTTAGGATTATGCATAATTTTCCAAATACAATCTTACACAGTCACTCAGTACATAAAATAAATAATAGTGGAGAAGCCTTCCAGGGACTCTCATGCTGTATCCTCTCCACATTCCCTGGAGTTCTTGTGGCATCTGTGTGGGACCATGGCTGTGGGTAGTAGGGAACCCAATATCTGATCAGATTCAAGGGGTAAAAAGGTGACCCTCTGGTGATATGAAGGCACATTGAGGGACAGAGACAAAGAATGTTAGATTGGATGCAAAGAGACCAATGTAGTGAGGTGAAAGTCCTGAGCACACCTGGTTATATAAAAATAACTTTGTCAGCAGCCTATGGTGGTGAATGACTAATCCTGGAACTCTGGGAGGCTGAGGCAGAAGGATTGCAAGTTGAATCACAGTCTGGGCAACTTAGCATCTTAGTGAGTCTTTGTCTAAAAATTAAAAATAAAAAGGCCATGGTCTGGGAATGTAGCTCAGTGCAGGGGTCTTGGGTTCAGGCCCCAGTAACACACACACACACAAACACAAACACAAACATCACTCCCCCCATCCCTTTATGTTTCTATGAATTTCAGTTGTTACGTGAACCTCATTAGATTTTGTGGTAGAAATGTAGTTACAATTCAAGGTCATACTCTTCTCTGACTTGACACTAATCCCTGGGGTGTCTATACAGTGAAAGTTAGTACTTATTCAGAACTTAATTATGCAAAGGACAGATACTTTACAAAATTTACCTGTCACAGTAACCCTCTAGGGCATGTACTGTTAATATGTTGGTCTTAGGGAGATGAGGAAACTGAGGCCTAGAGAGGAGTGATTTTTAGGTTTGAACTGGAGCAGCTTAAGTGCCAGTGTGACCCTGAGTCTGGGTTCTGACCGCGCACAGCTGCAGTTGGAGGAGGCTGTGGGGAGTGTACCATCTTGTCCTTGGGACCTTCGCTGTCATTTAGTTTCTGTTTTGGTTTTTTCCATCTCCTACTAGGACAGAGTCCTTGTGGGTCACTCTGGGCCTTCCAGAGTGATTCATTCAGCTTCTTGCGACCTACTCTATGACAGGAAGAGACGCTTTGAGGCTGTCTAGGACTCTACCTAGACACGTTGTTCTAAACAGGGATTTTGTCCCTGGGGGACATTTGGCAGTGTCTAGAAGCATTTGGGGCTGTCACAATTGAGCATACGAAGTATATTACAGGAATATGGTAGGTAGAGGTCAGAGGTGCTGCTATAATGCACAGGACAGTCCCCACAGTAAAGAATTATCCAGACCAAAAGATCAGTAATATGAGGGTTGAGAAACCCTAACGTAAACGTGGAATTACCTCTCAGCAATTTTATTGGCAAAATCTTTCCAGAGCTCTCTCTTGTGAGGAAAGTACAGGCTCCCTTTATTCTAAGACCCCCACCAACCTATGTAGGGTTTGAGATACCTCTCCCTCTGAGAGCGCAGAGCTCAGCATGGCTGGGGGTGGGTTGAGACTTGGGACCACCCTTCAGGGCCACCCTCTTGTATTGAAACTCTCTTTACTTCATCTCTGTATCCCGCTTTCTTGCTTCTGTCAAGTCCGAGTATAGGAGGCTTTGGCCTTACCCATCATATTCTTCTGAATCTGTTGCCCCTGAATTATTATTCCCCTTACTTTTGAATCAAATGGCAAGAATTGATCACCTTTTTTCTCTTCTTTATGCTATCTAATGCCCTTCTTTGGGACAATAAATACAGAAAAGGCAGCAAACTGAATGCTTTTTTAAAGAAATGGAAGCAAATATTTATGTCTTCATGTGAGCATTTTGCAATCGGTATTCTGATGTGGACCACATTTAATGGGATTTCTGTGAAAAAAAGGAGCTGCTATGTGGTCCCCTCTTGGAATTCACAGGTCATGTAAGTATTCTGCAAGCTCCACAAAGCAAACTAAATTTGCACATCCCAGCCCTTCCCAAAGCTATCTGACCAGAAATATCTAAGTTTTTTTTTGCCCCCCATGGAATTCCAAGAAAATAGTTTGGAAATGGTAGTCTATGTGATAAATGTGACTTCTATCAAAGCATTGGGAGAGGGCCGGGGAGATAGCTCAGTGGCACAAGCACCTGCCTGGCAAGCGCAAGATCCTGAGTTTGATTCCCTGTACCAAAAAATATAAAATAAAATAAAATAATAAAGCATTGGGAGAGACTACAGGACAGGTTCTAGAGATATTAAAAGTCAAACCTAATAGCACGTCATGAATGATTGGTTGTGGGAGGTACAGAAGCAAGAGAAATCAATTGGAGGTATAGAAACTTCAAAATTGAAGGAACAAATTTTGTATTATCCCTTCTATATCACAGAGTATTAGGCACCAGGGATTTTTACAAATATAAACCACAAAATGACAATACTGAGTTTGTCTCCCTCCTGGATAGCTATAGTAGCTTTCTAACTGGTCTCCTAGCTTTCATTGTCTTTTTCTTCTAATCTCAAGTCCATGAAGCCACCAGAGAAATCTTTCTAAACAAATACCTAATCGTGACATTGCTCTGATCACAGCTTTGGTTTTGCATGTAGACAGTGCAGAGTCTTTTGCATATTGTTCAGGGGCTCTTGTCAAAATCTTGAATATGGATATAACTCAACATAAGAAATGAGCAGCTCTTACTCAGCAAGATCTTTGAGGCACTCCTGGGGTTCATATGCTTATGTGCCTTTCGGGACCTCTAAGGACAAGGCAGGCTATGCTAGGCAGGGAGGGGTTGCATCTGCTCCAGCCCCGTGTGAATGTCTTGATTCTTTATGCTTTATAATTATGTTGTGAACTAGGCGTTTGTGTGCGCAGTCTATGCAGAAGTCTTCTATTTGCCCTCTAGATCCACTCTCGTCCTTGCCTACTCTGCTTTGTGCTCGGGAAGGCTGACCACTATGGGCTCCCTTTCCCTGTCTCTTAAATTGGGTTTGATGAAGGGGAAATGTTGGCAGAAGACAGGAGGGAAGAAGGAGATTGAGATCAGAGCATTTGTTCCCTGGGTCTTTCCTGGAAGGGCACTGCATGCTGGCTGTGTCCTGTGATCATCTCTGCTCCTCTCAAGGTAGCCGCCTCCACCACCATCCCTCCTCTCTGGGTTTGGGTAACGGCTGCTTCCTCGCTTTGGCCCCAGTGTCTGTCCTCTGGCTCCTGCAGCCTTCTTGCGGTTCCTCCACGTCCCAGCTCAGTGCTGTCCATAAAGATAAGCCTCTTCTAGTTCTCCCAGTTTGACAGCTGTATTTCTTTCCCACTGGGTGTCTGGCTGACACAATTGCCTATCTCAAACACTGAGATGTTTGCGTGTCTGTAAGTTGTGAAGATTTAGGTGATGACATATTGTACCAAACAGAGACACCTATCACAAAATGTCCATTCTGTGATTTTCCTCATGCTATTTTGAATAGCATAAAACTACAGAATAGAATACTAAATTTAAAGATCATTTTTGAATAAGGATATTATTTCATTTTCTGGTCAAGAAAGTCAGTTCTTTTGTCAGCCTTTGATCGGAAACATTTCCAATCTCATTCCTAATAAAATTAAAGTAGAGTGCTGAGTTTGTTTGGGTGGTGGGAAAGACTCCATTGGCACACAGCGCTCTTGGCGGAGGTCTCCGGGGCTGGGTTGGGTGACTTGGGAGGTTCCTTGCTGTGTACAGACCCAGGAGTCACTGAGTAGCTTACTGGCTGTAGATTCTGCAACTGGTCTTTAATGAATACAAAGTGAACTTTCAAGGATGAGGAAGAGGCTGCCAGCTGACTACAGCTACACAGTTTTATCCTAGAGTCAGGTGTGAAATTTCTTCAGGACAATTTCTCAGAAAGCATCTAGGTAAGAATGTCTATTCTAGATATTTTTTTTTCCTACTTCTCGCTGCTTGTAGTATCCTGAATTAGGACAGAATGTATAATATTAAAGCTGAAGGGACCATGCAAGGGGAGAGCAAAATACCTTTTTCCTTGTGTACAATAAAAACTGATGTTTTGTTTACAGCCTATGATTATTGGTTTATATTTTTAAGTAGAAATTATAAAGTTAGTTTAATTAATTAATTACACGTCTATGAGTCTAGTTGTGAAAAAATTCAGATAAATGATTCTTTTTCAGAGAAGCATGAATAGTGTTCAGATAGGACAGACTAGAGATGCTGTGAAGCTGCAGTATTCTTGTCAGCTATTTTTGCTTATAGATCTGTCGGTCTATCTGTCTGTCTGTCTGTCTGTCTATCTATCTATCTATCTACCTATCTATCTATCTATCTTTGTATCCCATAGAAACATATACTTCCTTTGTTCTGAGGAATCAAATTTTAGAAATGGCAATATAATGTGTGTTTCTTCCGAGTGGCAGAGAACTGATAATCGGTGTGGTAGAGGAAAGGATAATAACCACATGTTCCATGTGATTAGGAGGCACCAAATGTGCATAAAGATTGTGGGGTGCGAGGTAAGAAGACAAATCTACTTTTTAAGCAGGGACTGCTGTGCAGTTTTTCTCATTTTGAGCATACCGAAGTCCTAACATTGTAATCAGTGGCTCATGCTTGGGACATGATTAGGGAGGATCCTGGTTTTGAATGTAAGGTTGTCAAGTTGTGGTTTGTTACTTTACAAAGAGACATGTGTATCATTTTCTTTGGCAATAAGATTTAAGACAAACCCTGCGCTGAAAACTTCATCTGTATAACTCAATAACTCATGACTTGTTGACCTCTGCATTCCAAAGGAAAAGATAATTTTCTACACTGGAACTTGAGTAGAAAATATTGCATATGTATATTTTTAAGTAATTAATAATCTGTAGGCATATTTTAGATTTAAAATGCTTCTGTTAACTGTGATTGTGATGTAGTGTTAAAGCTGATAAAATTCTGATTGTAATACAGCAACTCTGAAATCACAGTTTTTTGGTTATTAAATTGTAATGATAGAACGTCTATACCTTTTTTCTTTTAAATAATCTGAGCATTTATTTAGTATTCATATTTGACTACACAATTCTCAGTTTAATAGGTCACAAGCCTTATTTTATATTATAATTACATAGGAAAATAGTCTGAGAGGAAAATAGTCTTGATATTTATTAATGTGTCTAAATAAGACAGTGTTTTCTTTCTCAATGTAAAAACTCTTGGTTGTGAGGAGCACGAACATAAAATATGCAAACTGAAATACCTTCAAAATGCCTTTTAGATGAAGCAGTGGATTTGGAGCAGGACAAACCACGGTGAGTCAGCTGTCTGTTCAGACTCAGGTCTCAGAACAGTTGCTGGCTTGTTTGGTGACCTTGGCCGTCTTGATCTGACTGCATTTTAGTTTTCCTCTTGACAAGTCGAATTTCTTTCTACTAACCTACTTTCCTTGACTCTACTTGGGAGCAAGATGCAACATACATTCCAATTAACAATAATACTTCCTGACTCAGGACTAAATTCACAGTACAATTCATTAATAATTCTTTTGACCTTGTAATTCTTACCAAAAAAAATTGAATTCCAAGTACCTTTTAATGAAGCATTCGAGAACAAATATGGCAAGCTCATTACCATGTAAGTATTATATTCAACATAGATTCTTTTACATGTGAAAAGTTGGCTTAGCAAGCTGGTAGCTTGAAAATCCTTGCTTTATTAGTTAGCAAATGATTCTGGGTTTTATCACATTTTATTGTCAATCTCACTTTTGGGGTGCCTAGGAATTCAAAATTATATGCTCAGCTGACCCTTTAATTAGCTCTCATTCTGTCTCACATGATTTATAGCCTGGTGGCTCCCATGTAAAAATGATATATGATTTAATGAACTGGAAAGGCAGGATAGGCTCCCCCTGCAATTGTGTAGTGCGTTCCTGTGGCCGGTGACCAGAGCACTGGGGGCGGGAAAAGCAGCAGCCTCATCCCCTCATTCATTTATCCTTACAAAGACAGAAAGGCCAGTTTCCTGTGATGTGTGATTTTTTTTCCCTCAAATTTACTTTGTTTCATTATGAAATGCAAAAATACACAAACATTGATTCAGGTATCTTGAAATCATTTTTAAAAAGACATGAGGCTCTTGATTCTAATTCTCTTATTTTGCATTTTTGTTTTATTGCTCTACATGCACATTTTGCAGGGGAAGCAGCACCCAATTTAATCCGCAGGGCTTGGTTTGAACATTGGGTCCAGTAAGTCGGTAAGGTTTGTGGGGTACACTGGGCACTGGTTGAGGTGCTGAGTTACAGCAGTGAAAAAGAGAGACCGAGTCCCTTCTTAGGAGGAGAGATTACAAAAGATAAATACACAAACATAATTATTTCTGACTGGTGCCATATGGTAAGTGCCATGGTGAACAACTTTATGGATTTGGCTACTTTGAAAAACTCATAAAAATGGAAGCATACAGAATTAGTCTTTTGCAAGTGGCTTATTTCACTTAGCTTAATGTCCTGAAGGTTCATCCATCTTGCTGCATATGGCAGAATTTCCTCTTTTTCCAAGGCTGAAGAATATTCTGCAATGGTACATAGCTGTAATCCCAGCACTTGGGAGGCTGAGGCAAGATGATCATTGTGAGTTTGAGACCAGCCTGGGCTACAGAGTGAGCTCAAGGCCAGCCTGAACTGCATAGCAAGACCCTGTCTCAAAAAGACCAAAAAAAAAAAGAAAATTCTATTTCATTATACTACATGTTCTTTACCGATTTAGCTGTAGTCAGTAAGATATTGCTCATTTTAAAACTTGATAAGAAGGAAGATCTCATGTTAAGTTCCCATGATAACAACAACCACCACCACCCTTGGAAGTGAAGCTCTGACACGGTGCACCAAGAGTGAGGGCATGCTGTAGTCCTGGTGTCAGGGACGGCCTGCTGAGGACTGGCACCCAGGCCAGGAACCATGGATGCAAAAGCTCTGGAAACAGAGCTTTCCTAGCACAAGGCACAGAGAACACAGAATTCCAGGAGGAGCAAACCTGGTGCTTGGGAAAAATACAAAAGGTAAAGTGGGGAGGCAGAGTGACACACCAGGGTGGGAGAGGAGGCTGGCACTGAGAAGGGGCAGATAGTGTGGCACTTTGGAGCCCACAGTAAAGAAGTGCCAGCCAGTGCAGCATTCTGAAGACCTGAGCCAAGGTGTTCCTGCCTCCGGCCCCTCCCTAGCACCCACCCAGTGGAACCACTGCGTATGTCAAGTGTGTGTAACCTCCATCAGCTCCTGGATAACATGGAACAGAGGGGTCTGGGGCCAAGACAGATTCAAGTGTTCCATTATCTCAAGGGCTCTCACTCTCTTCTTACCCAACTATTTATTTTGAAAAATTACAAATAGATGGAAAAATCACATAAATGCCTCGTGTGGGTTCATGAGTTGGTAACAATTTACCACATTTACCTTTCCTCTTCTTTCTCTATATACAGACTTGGGTTTTGTTTTGTTTTGCTAAAACATTTCAAAATTAATCACAGACATCATGAGATTTCACCCTGAAGTCTTTCAGCATGTATCTGATCATGAGCAGGAAACCACACAATACTTGTATCCATTATCGCCTGTTTTTGAATTTCCGATATTGTCCCATGCATGTCCTTCATAGCCGATTTTTTTGATTGTCCTATTTCTTTACTGTCCTCACATTTGGAATCGTTCCCAAGCCTCCTTTGAAAGATGTTGACAGTTCTGAAGAGATAAGTCAATAGCTCAGCAGAGGAGTATCTCTTGATTTGAAAATGTCTGATGTTCCCTCATGATTAGATTTCGGTTAAAATGTATGTGGCAGGAATGCTCCACAGGTGACGTTGTTTCCTTCGTAGTGAATAATATCAGGTGGTTCATGGTGTTATTTTGTCCTAATGCTGGTGATTTTTCAATTTGATCACTTAGTAAAGGTGTATCCACCAGATTTCTGCATTGTAGGGGTTTCTTTTTCCCCTTTGCAATCAATAAGTAATCTGTGGGGAGGTAATATGAGACTCTCTGAATATCCTGCTTCCTAATAGCCTTTCACCTATTGATGTCAGCATCCAGAGATACATCTTTCTAGAATCAGTCATTTCTGTAGTGGTTGTGAAAATGCAGCCATTACATTTCTTCCTTCCACATTTACTAATTAGCCTAAATTTTGTAAAGAAAAGTATCCCCTTCCCCCTTTTCCTTTAAAAATATCAGTGTGGACTGAAGGATACCTTTAAAAATTCATTATGTCATCATCCCTTCATATCCTATCTGTAAATTCTGATGCTGTAATCTCTCCAAATTTGTGTAGGAAGAACCCAGTCAAGCTGACACTTCTTAATCAGTTTTTGATCTCTTTCTTCCACTGCCCCAGAGTACAGAAGGAAATTCCGACTCACGTTGTATTTTCTTTTTTTTTTTTCTTTTAAAGATAAAAGGAGGGAAACATTAACAGACATACAACATTTTACAACATATCACAAGCACAATATCACGTTGTATTTTCCTTGCCCCTCAAATCAATGATTTCTCCAAAAAGTCCTGGTTCCTATTGATGGGGAGTGGTATTTAGAAACCAACATTTGGAAACTAGGCATGTTTTTTATACGGGATACCGCTGCTTCTAGCACTGTTCAGCAGACAAAGCCGGCAAATAAATAAACACACACAGAGAGAATCATGAGTTCTTAATGATTCATCTCATTCTAATCCAACATCATGACATTCTTTTTCTCTTTCTAACATTGTGTGCTTGTATTTCTCTTTTCTCACAGAGACAACCCTGATCCCAAAGTGAATATATTAATATTCACTTATTTGTAAACTTAGGCTCCTCTCTAAGTTTACAGTGCTATCACAACACCAGTACCAGTACCAAATATTAATTTCAAGTTCTCTTTGTGGGCTTTTTTCCCATAGAATATATTTTATTGAGGATCTAAAATCGTATGTGTAGTATGTTTTAAAGTTGTCTGCTTTATTTACTTTCTCCTGTATGGTTTTGTTTTTATTCGATATGTAATTAGGTTTATTTATATCAGTTGAAACTCAATTTTAGTTTCTTCTACTCTTATTTCTATTTAATGTTTTAACATATACAATACTAACATGGTTCAGAAGTCAAAACTATAAGAAAAAGCAGTTAGTACAGCCAAATTTTAAAACACCATTAAATTTCCTCTTCCCCTCACCTTTTAATCTATCAGTATGAACTCAGATTTTTTTAAAAAAATTCATCATTATTCATCCTTGTCATTATTCATTCTGATGCTGTGTTCTTTTGAATTTCTATGAGAATTTTACACTAGTTTTTTGGCAGGATAGTATGTGTGCTTTTATTTGTGTAAGGTGTAATCATGTATAGAACAGCGCTCCTCATGTATATTGCATCTTATTTATGAAATCTGAAATAGTTAAAAAAAACCAAAATGATCAGTTTTATTTGTATTTTTATTTGTATTTTATTTGATTTGTAGTTTTATTTGTATTTTGTTTGATTTTCCTGAAATAGTAAAAATATTGGCACATTATTGGAAACAAACCAAACACTGAAAAGATAAAGTCAAATATTCAGCTGTGTCTGAATAAAATTACACAAATAATTGCTTGAATATATTTTCTCTCTGTGTGTACCTGTATGTATGTAATTTTCTTCTGGATGTTTGATCTCTTTTTAAAGAATATATAAAAAATTGTTGATGTCCAGGATAGAAAACCTAGAGAAATGAAAAAGAATGGCTTGTACAGATTTTAGGGGTATAAAATAGCTGGAAGTATTTTAAATAATATTGTTACAATTACCCAAATCAGAGAATTTCAGATGACTAAGTGTTTCTTGTTGGAAGTGATATCAGCAAAATTATTTTAACTCTTAGTGTAATTTGTTGTCCCATGTAACGAGAATTAATTGCATACTGCATGTTTGAATATTTTCTCTAAATGTGTCATTTTAATTCTTGGGTCCTTTACTAGTACGGAATGTGATGATTACGATAAACGTTAGCCTAAGAAGCATGCCACCTCGGCAGCTTGCAGGGTGGCCAGGGTGAGGATCACAGCCTTCTGAAGTGAAGGGGTGCTGGCTCCCTGTTTGGCTTTGCTTTGCTTTCCTGACTTTGTATGTTAAGGTGAGTTGGTAAAGAGGCATGATGCTAGAATAGTGCCCTTCACTTCCCTTTCCTAAATGCTTTATCATGTTTTTCTTAAGTCGGCAAAGCTTCCTCTTATCCAAATTCCTCTTTTGAAAGGTTTACTTTATTAATTTTTTTAAACATGCAAATGGTGATTCCGGAGGGGTTAAGCTCTTCAGGGTCACAGATACTGTAGTATTATTCATCGTAATCTGATTGCCTTCCTTCTAAGCCTGGGAGAGCTGCAGTGAGCCTGCATTTTTAAAGGGAGAGATGAATATATTGTAATACATAAGGGGTTATCAAAGTGTATGATGAGTGTTTAAATTTTTAAAATTACAGTAAAAGGCAAATTGGCATCAATCCTCCTCAAAATTCTACCCTCATTTCAAACAGACTTATCCCATCATTCTTGCCACTTTTTGAAGCAGTTCTGGAAGTCTTCCTTCATGAGTATCTTTATGAGTTGTGATAAAAACAAAATATGGTGAATGCTGCTTCTGTGTACCATTCATTGAAAAAGCAAGCTCTTAAAAACATTACAGTGAGTCCTCATCCACCTTTTTTACTGGATCTGGCATGGTGTGACTTCTGGCTCTCCCCGTAATGAAAACAACCATGAAAGATAAACATTTTGAATTGATTCAAGACATGGAGGCAGCCACAACAGTGCAACTAAAGACACTCATGAAAGAGGACTTCCAGAACTGCTTCAGAAAGTGGCAAGAACGATGGAATAACTCTGTTCCAAGTGAGAAGTATTTTGAGATTGATTAATGGCGATGTATATTCCTGTAATGAATATTTTTTAAAAAATTAGACATTCACTGTATTTTTTTTAAGTCACACTTCATCTATACACCTTCAAGGAACACGCTGGGATGACTTCCCAGTGTGGTGAGGGAGCTTGGAAGCAGGCACGAGAGGAGGGCATGGCAGATGAGGGAAGATCCTTTTGCAAATTTAGCAAGGGCCAGGGTTCCTATGTTTCAGGGTTGCACAGGGTCCTAGTTAACCAGAATCACCCATAGCAACTGAAGCTCACCTTCCCACTCTAGCAGAGTTCATTTAGTTACTTGGCTGTGCTACTCCCGTTCTTGCCTATTGGAGCAGGTTCAGCTGCAGAACCTCCGACCCACAGCCAAGTGTTACACGAAGGCAGTTTTGCCAAAATTGAAATGAAACTCCACACCCCATCGTAATTTGTTTGTGCCTTATGCCCAAACTATTTCTCTGTGTCATAAGAATTAACAGTCTTCAAAGTTCCAAATTCATGAATCAGAGAACTAGCTGACACTCAGAGATTTTCTGTGTCAGCCTCTTTATGAGTCAACAAATTGAGGGCTCAAGGCATGCTTGGCACAGGAGCGGCAGAGCTGGGGCCACACCGTTGGTTTCGCTACTCCTGGTTTCCTGTCCAGGGCTTTGCCTACATTTCCATTACCTGCTACTACTGAACTGGCCTCCTGTTTCCCTTGGAAGGAAAATTTGAGCAATTTGGGCCATGAAGGCATTGGTACCTGCTTGAAAGGCAGTCTCCTCGGGGCAAATTAGACACTGTGCTTTCACTGCATGCAAGTACATTAAGTATTTGCCGGTCACAAAATGGTATTTTTAAAAAATAATTTAAATGGTAAGCACAGTATTTTTCCAGCAACTTGATCAGGTAGATTTTTGAATCCTTGGAAGAGGCCCATGCACTTTTCTTGGATCTTTGCTTGGTGGGTGAAATACAGTGTTAGCGTTGTGGTGAAGAAGGCATAATGGAGCCAGTCACCCTTCGCACCATGTACTGGGAACAAAGACATCAATAGACAACAGTATCCACCTCATAGGTCCCTGAGAGGACTAAATTAGATAATGTGTAAAGATCTGTAGCACAGAGCATGACACATTATAAATGCACAGTAATTTTATCTATCACCATCATCATCATCTGTGCCCACTGAAGGAAGTTTTTGTAGATCAGGCATCCTTGGTTCAAGAGTCAAGTGTAGTGTCTTGGTTACTTTTCTGTCATTTCTGGGACAAAATACCTGATGCCCAGAATTAGGAAGGAAAGGTTTATTTAGCTCACAGTTCGTGCAGCTTGCAGTCCAGACTCAGCTGGCCCCAAGGCAGGGTGGCACGTGGCACAGGGCAACAACAGTGCATGGCAGCAAAAAACAGCACAAGCAACTAGAGCAAAAAGGGAGGAGCAGCAGAGAACAAGCCTCTTTCCCTCCCTCATATTGTATGCAGGCTACCCGCCCCAGGGTGGGTGTAGCATTCACACCCATAATCTTGGCATTGGACCATGAGTCACTCATAAATTCTAGCAGCCCACCCCATCACTGCATGAGGCTTTGTGGGGACAGCTAGATACAAACCATAACATGTAGTTTCTCTGTTTTCCATTCCATAAGTAGTGTTATTTTAGATATTTAAATTGTCTGGAAATAAGAATCAGTTCATTTAAAAAAGTAGACTATTTTTAAGAGAAAGTCTAAACTAGCTGATGTTGATAGTGATTATTTTGCATTTACTATATATGCAATTTTTAAGTTCACTTATTTTTTTACTCTGGTAAGTGATTAACATTATTCCTGAAGAAATCTGTGAAATGTTTTAATTGCTGGAGACTTTGGAGAATATTCAAGTTTTTAAGCACATCAAGTCTCTTCAACTATGTGGAAAGCATTATCAGGATGTGGAATTGTTTGTCAGTGAAGCAATTTGGTTTTTTATTATATTTTAGTATGATTTGGCAAGACTGTGGGTGATGTATAGTAGGTTGTGTTTCTTAACTAAAACTTAGTTATTCAACAAAGAGTCTTGCATGTATTTTGTTCAAACAGTTGTGCTCTCATAACTCATTTTCTATTTATCCTGTCTCCCCCTCCTCTCTCCCACTTCTTTCTCTTACTCTCTCTAGCTCTCTCTTATCACTGCTACACTTGGCTAACAAACCTTAACATCTGCTGACATTATTGATCCTAGGAATAAAAATGTGAGATGATCTCTGCATATTTCTAGGCAGAGAGCCCAGGCAATCCATAAAACCCACATATTTCAAATCATGAGACTTTTGTGAAATATTTTGAGAAACACAATTGCCAGTGGTTGCTTATGTGGGCCTATTTAAACTTACAGGAAAGTTTTTAAAGTTGTTCTTGAAGTGAATTTTATTTTTCATACTCTCAAACTTCACAAAAACTAAGAACCATTTTTTCCAAAACATTTCCTTATGGACTTTCTAGGTATATTCTTTTTAACAGTAATGTGGCCAATCATAGTATGATGGTTTGCTTAGTGCTGAAACAAATTATGTGAGACATAAAATTGAATAAAGGATTAAATTTATTTTTGCTTAATCAAACTGGAAGGCAGGATGGGGTCATGTTGTTTATTAAGGAGTTTCCAAATAATTCCTTGAATTATGTGTTTTTGGTCCAAGGTGAAAGAATTCATGACCAATTTAACAGTTAGCATTTGAGTTTTGATTCTGCTATTTTCATAGGGTGCATTTTTACTTCTGGTGGCTTTCTGTGGTTTCCCACATCTCCCTGCCTTACAGTTCCTCTCTGTTTGAAAGCTCTTTGTTGACATTACAGGAGAATAAATACCCAGGTAACTCAGTATTTCCACAGGCTTGCATACCTGTGTCCTTTAAACACAAAGATACTTTATAGCAGTGTCTTTTGTAAGAGTCTCAACCCAAAAACACTCAGATATAAATGTACAATAGACTACGTAAATTGTGACATTCATACATATAATGCTAGACAGAATTGAAAATGAGTAGATGTAATAACATAGACAAAACTCACAAGAAGAATAAATATTATGTGCTTCCATTTGTCAGAAATTTTACCTCTCACTTCCCAAAGGGCCACGAGAAGGCTTCTCGGATTTTGATAATAATCTACTTGGCACAAATGGTTTTAACATGAGGTATGTTCATCTTGTGACAGTTTGTAGGTTCATTAATGATTTTTGCTTTGTATGCATGCATGTTGTATTTTAGTAGCATATTTCAAGAAAAGCAATGCTTATGTCAATTTTGGCACCAGTAAAGGTAGCACTTGATAATAGTGGACCCAGAAATGTGGAGCAGTTCTAGTTGTCAGATTCATGTGAGGTTTAGTTTAGTTTTTAAAGACTATTTAATGTTATTCTAATAATACTTTGAATTATTATTTATATCTTGTATTTGAGAAGTATATTTTTGAAATAGATTATTCTTTATATTTACATAAATGTAAAACACTGATGTACCATTGACAGATATAATCATCTTTTCCTTAGAATGGTATACGTGCTATTATGAAATCAGGTTTCAGATCATTGAGTTAATGAGAGAGGCTTCCTTCAGTGACTTACTAATGCAGACAGAACATGATTCTTGTTTCTGGGAGAAGCATATAAAGGCCACTGTGATCTGGGTTTTTCCCAAGTTTCTGTTCACCTGTCCTTCTTCTCTTCCCATCATACTGTCTTCACACTGCTTGCAGCTCCCTAAATATTTTGTTTTCTGTACTCCAAGTGTTCCATCTGGCTATTCTTTATCCTTTCCTTTTCTCCCATACCTCTATTGTATTTATGTATTTTTAATTACTATATTCCTCCTAGTGCTTAATACAGTGTCTGATACCTGGCTAACTGTTGGTAAATTCAAGGCAGCTTTAAGACTTTATAGTAAATCATAGTGTAGTATAGTGTAGTGTCTTATAGTATACTGCAACATTTCTTCTCCTTAAATAACTGTGAGTCTCTGTGAGGTTTTAAGATCATTCAGTGCAGTGTGAATTTTCATTTTGTCTTTTGTAGTACTTAGGTCATGGTAAGAACATAAATAGGTGTTGAATGGATGAAAGGTATGAAGTTTTGAACTGATATACAGAACAGAAATCAACTAAATTTGTCTTGGATGTCTACCTTATGAAGCTTCAACTTCACATTTACCTTTTTATCACGATAGGTACAAAAGCAGTTAGTGTTAATTTTGAGTATACATTTTGTGGCTAGGTGCTTGGCAGTGAGAGAAATCCAAGCAAGTTAAATAATTTGATTCTGGGGAATTTTCAAAGCAAATTTTAAAAGCATAGGCCAAAACAGATTAAAAACTACCAGTTCATTTTACCCCCAGATCCACTGTGTAGATCTTGCTCTTGACCTCCTGTTTTAGGAAGAAGTGCTGTATACTTTGAAGCCACCTCTTGGGAATATTTTTGCTTCTCTGCAGGGCTCTCAATAGAGCTCTTTGCTTCATAGAGTTGGCTGGGTTTAGGGTAAGTCGTGTTTGAGTATTCTGAAAGGAATAAAAATCAGTCATCTAGTTCGAGTTGAACTGGTATCTTTTCATTCTTAACAAGCCCGCCTTTCCCCTTTATCCCTGAAGGAAACCCACGAGTGCTTCAAAGCTGTTGCTTGTTTTGTTGTCCTTTTAGTTTTGAGTTTATAGAGCAGTAGCAAGGAACAGCACCATCAGTCTTTGTTAAAACACTCTAGGCCTAATATGTTAGAGAAATTCCTCCCTTACCCATTTAAAGACTGAACTTCCTTCTTGTTTGATAGCTCCGAAGTTTAAATTTGTGTGTGTGTGTGTGTGTGTGTGTGTGTGTGTGTGTGTGTGTGTGAGCCTGAAAGCTACATTTTGGACAGTTGCTTTTCCTACTTCAATTACTAATTCATCCATTCTAATTTTAGACTCACTTCCTGGTCATGTGATTCATGGAGGTGATGTGGAGTTTAAAAAGGAGAAGACCCTAAATTTAGTATCAACAAAGCTTGCAGAGCCGAGGGAGGAGATGGCCTCAGAATACTGACAATGCGTTCTAGGGTCATGGGAGGAAGGAGGTGTGTTCCGAGAAGAACGTTGAGGCTGGCAGATGGTGAACGCCAAGAGTGAAGGAGGGGGTGGTGTGTGGCCACCATCAGTATTTTACCTGTCACTACCTGGAAATGAAATCGTTTCTGGGGAAGCAGGATTTGTCATGAGGCAGCAAGGGCAGGAAGGTCCATTCCAGAAGGGTTTAGTGGGTCATCTTTGTGGATGTTTTAATTACTCATCTGCTTTAATACTTCATTGCCATTTAACTGATAAAGTAGGAACACAGCTAACTAATTTGACCTTCAAAGTAAATGCTCACGTAATTGAAAAAAGCGGAAATGTGATGCTTTTTTTAAGCTTGTCTTCGTACTTCTAGAACAGTGGAATAGCTTATTTCATTAATCTGTGTGCTGTAGAAAAAAGAATTATGATTTTAGACTATTGAAGAAAGAAGTGCTTTGACCACATCTTGAAGCCACCAAATATTTATTTTTAAACTACATTTAGGCCGAGTGAATTTATAGCTCATTTTTATTTCTGTCACTTAAAAATTTATTTATTTATTTATTTTTTATTTTAAAGAATAAAAGAAGGATAACATAATAATAGGGGGGACTTAGCAAATTACAGACAAAATGGTAGGAAATTATCAATGGTTATTGTTTTACATATTATTATCTACAAAATAGTTTCTCAGGAAAACAAATAGACAAATAATAGTGAGTTAGAGACAAAAGAGGTAGGAGATTATCAAGAGTTTGTCACTTAAAAATTTAAAACAAAACAGAAAGAGTGAATAGATAGCCATTGAGGACTAGACTAGTTTTGTTTTTGTAAATGGGGGATTAGGATTTGCCTGTTCTATAAAGGACACGTAGCGTTTAGATTAGACATAATCTGATTGTATTGCAATACAAAGCCCATTCAAGTCTGTTCACTGTCCAGAGCCTGTAAATGCCATATGACCACTGACTAGTCCAGGGAGGAGTATTAAGAGAAAGATAATGATGAGTTTTAATCCAAATCCCTAAAGCACAACAGCTGTGGCTTCAAATGAATTTTCTTTTAGAGTTCAGAGAAGGTGCCATGTAAACTGTTTCTTCCCCTCACATAAAGGATGCATATTTAACTTAACTTTTTTTGATTAGGCCGTCTTCTTATCCCAAATTTCAGTTTAAATGTAATACAGATATTTTCAATGTGTTTATATACTTATTTAAAATTGGACTGACCATGTAATTTATTGTCCAAATCAAGACTGTCTTGAAAGTGAAAGTCAGTGGTATTAATAGTAACCCAGGGACAGGAAGCAGAAACTGGGACTCTCTTGGGCAAACTGGCATGTGTGGCCACCCTATTTAACGTCAGCGCTTTTAACTTTTAAAAAATATTTCAATATAATTATACAGTCACACTAAAGTGTTACAGAACCAAATATCCTTTCCAAGAGTGATTCAAAATATGTGGTGCTTTAGAAGTAAAACAACAATAACAAAATATAAAAAATAATAACAACAAAAAATGGCCTATGGACCCCTGGTCATAATGAATTCTTAAAATGCCAAGTTTATTCAAACATGATTATAAAATTTATTTTCTTCTCACACTGTGACTCCTGAATGTATTTAGTCCAGCAAGCATTTATTCAGCATTCATTCTCTGCATGCTTGTGCTGCCCTGACGTCACTCCTCCTGCTCCACCTATGTAGAAAGAATGTTATGCTGTTCTCTGTGGGGTATTGGTATTGAAGATTTGGTTTATAACATTAGCTAATGTTGTTGGCTAACTCCTAAGCATCCTTTCTTTTTTCCAAATACAGTTAATCCAAATTTTCTAGTCTTGCACTTTGGGTAACAGATTGCTCCTGCAGCTCCAAAGGACCCTGTTGACGTAAGCAATTATGTGCTCCATCCTCTTAGCTACTGGGAAAAAAGACCAGTTTTCCTACTGGTAGTAACAGAAACTATAGTCTTAAGAGGTGCTGCAAGTCATGTAAATATTTTTTTTTAAAAGCCACAGAGTGGGGGTGTTGCTGACTTCTTAGTTCTACTACTTCGTGAAGGTACTTGCTTTGCCAAGGGAATGTTGCTCACTACTCGATCATTGCACAGAACTTTTGTGTGGTTTCATTAGGTGCTGGACATTGGCCACCACGGCATGGCTAGGACTAGTGGGCTTTTCAACCACAAATGGTATATCACATAAGCATAATCTATAATGAGGCTGTGCACCAAAATCTTTCCTAGGTCCTTTCTTTTCTGGTGGTTTTGACTTCTTTTTTTTACCTTTTCTTGCAATGGGAGTATATGAAGTTGTTTTATCTTCAAAGGTAAGTCTCTTTGTTCATAGATCAGTCTGCAACTCATCTGACTCAGCTTGCATATGTTTCCTTTCCTGTTCTTCTTCATGAAGATTTGCTTCCAATTCTTGCATTTTTTTTTTCTGCAAGGGCCTGCACTGTGTAAGTTTGTTATATTCTTGTTCAAGAAGATCCAGTTTCACAAGTTGGCTCTGAACATGTGTTTGATCCTGTTGTCTTTCTCTTTCTAGAGTCACCGTTTCTCTAAGACATATGTTCTCTCCATTTCTGCATGTTTTATCATATTCTGCATGTACTCCAATTGTTTTACTAAAAGATTACATTTATTTTCTGCAGCAAGCAACTGAGATGTCAGTTCTTGATTATGCTTTGATTCCTCTTTGAATTCTCTTTGAATTCTCCCTTTCTTGTATCTACTCATCTTTGAATTCTCCCTTTCTTGTATCTACTCATATAGTACTTTTTTATATTCACTTGTTCCTCTAGACAAAGTTTTCACGCTTTATTCTGCCTGAATCCTCTCATGTTCTAAGTGTCAAATCTTATCTTGAAGATTTTTCAGAGCAGAAAATATGGCTCTGCTATTGCTTTCTGGCAATAGTAGGCAAATGTAGGCTTATTTGGGGAGTGTTATAAATTAGGTTTAAATTTTCAAAATATGAGCCTGGCCCCACAGGCAACATTTGCTTGAAGAGTCTCATTCTTAAATCTTCCCTGGCATCAAGTGCCCACTTGCCTTTTTTGTACAACTGTTAAATACATTTACTTTGACTATTGAAAAAAAAGCCTCAGAGTGAATATGATACCTAAGCCCAGAAGGTTTGTATAATTGTAGTCTTGGTAACACTGCTGAGCTGCGGAGTCAAGCCATACCTTGTTCCTGAAGTCACTGGTTACCTGAACCAATACATTTCTTTTCTTGCTCAAGCCTTTTGACTTGGTGTTTTGATCACTTGTAACCCAAGGCTTTTAAACTAATACAGGATTTAAAAATACTCGCAAAACATTTGATTTGAAAAAAGTCACTTGAAGGAGAACGGTGTGCTGTTCAAGAAGTGACACAGGAAGATCTTAGACTCTGAGTACTGGTTTAAGGAGGTAGAGATAGGATGAACAATAAAATGAAAGAAAAACTATCTGGTCAGGATGCTTTTGTACAAAGGGAAACAGTGGGAACAAACACAGGGAGTATTAAAAGGTGGCAGACACACTTGATGAACAAACTTTTGACAAAAAGCTGAGAAGAATTTAAAAACGTGCTCAGTGTTGTGGTCTTGAGTGACCTGGAAATGATAACTAGATATAAAACTAATAGTCTAGTCATAGCAAGCATCTTCATTTGTATCTATAATTAAAAGTTGCCTATTTGTGAGACTCTCTTTGCAGGTGTGTAACAGAGAATAGCAACTTCATGCAATATTTTATGATGATAGAAAAATCGGATTTGTAGAGGAAAAACTCAGGCAAAAGAGTTCGTCTCATTCTTATCACCTCAACTACTTTACCTCACTTTTGAAACCCAAGTTCGCAAACTAGGAAATTTCTTTGACTAGAATTCGATGACCAGCATAGTTATCTTTTGATTTAATACAAATTTTGAGCTCTCAAACACTATGTTGCTTGCTTTTCCTGTTCCAAAGGGAGAGAACCCATTTGTAGAAAAATTTTCCATAAACATCCTAAAATTTATCCCCCAGCTTCCAAAGTTGTATAATCACTGAAAGAACTATCATATTTTCAAAGTCCTGTTTTCAGAAAATTATATAAAAAGTCCGATACTAGCATAGTGCTTCATATGTAATTGATGGATTGCTTTCCAAAGCTTAGAGTTCCTGTTTTGACACGTTCATTTCTATGTGCAAAAGAATGATTCTTTGGAATGGAAAAAGATATTCCAATGATAATTTTTTTATAGCTTAGTGATTAGGATCAGGGGCCTTTCACTTATGGGGAGATGTCTATGTCATTCTGTCATTCTGTCCTACCTTTATACCCAAATGTTATTCACATGCCAACCTTCCTTGCAGGTTAAAATTCAGAAGTTGAGGGAAGATGTGTGTGCGTACGTGTGTGCATGTGTGTGTTTTATAGGTTCAGTGTGGGGTGATGATATTCAAAATGCAGCTGTCCTTGCAGGGTGAGAAGTGGCACTTTCTGTGAGTGCAGGACTCCACCAGACTCTAGACACCAAAATCTGTGTAACTGCTGATAATTAAGATTATACTGAATCAGGCAGAATATTACAATTTTTTTCATTCTTATTTTCATGCTATTTTTAAACAGTAAAATACTTTACCAAAAGAATGGATTTTGTATGATAGTGCAGTGCCTTTTGTAAAAGCTAGTTTCAGCTAAAGTGATCTATTAAACACTAATTTAAGAACTCTAAACAGTGGAATGACATCGCACCTGGAAAATCTATGGTCAGTGGGAGGGGCAAGCAATCTTCTTTGATGAGAAAGCATAAGATCCTGGAAAAGAAGGACAAAAGCCTATGAGTCAATCATTTCCCAGTGCTTCACTGTATTACGGTGGTCAGTGAAATTTTCTTTAACTTATTACCTTAATATACTTTTCATTTGAGGACTCTATTATGTAAGAAATTACTTTCTTCCATGGAAAACCAAGAATTTCAATTATTTAAATAGTAACAATTCTGTAGACTTCTTTGGAGATGACCATTTTCCTCAAAAATAATGTGATGTCCTTTTTGCTATTGATTTTTTTCCCAGAAAATCTTGCACTATGTAGTGGAACATAGTGAATTTTAAGCATATTTTATTGCTAATGAATTATTTCAGCTTTGTCTCTTTGGACACTTTAGGAACTCATTTTTTCTTTTGCATCCTATTTTGTCACTGGGAAGAGTAATACATTATGAACCATTCTATTAAGATAATAAAAATTAAGAGAAAGTATTTTTGGGGGGGTCATCTGTTTAGAATATATCATTAATCATATTCTGCAAGAAGTACAGTCAGGGCAGAAGTGGGAATGCTAGTTTTCCTGACATGCACCAAGAGAGGAAACAGGTTGTCATTTAGTCTGTCTCGGGTAAAATGTGTCTTGCTAAAATGACTAGATAAGGAATGACATCTTAAAATTGCTTCTTATTCGGATCTTTCTCAAGGGTCTGAAGAATCTCTTGTGAAAATGTGATGTGCTTTTACCAAAGGAGAAGTTACTTACCAAGAGTGTTGTTTATAGCTTCTCATCTTTAAAAAAAAAGTATGGCATTAAAAAGAAACAGAAAAATAACTGAACTCTGAGTCAGAAGCTTTCATTCTTCTCCCTGCAACCTGTGTTTTACTCTTTACCTCTTGATGTCCTCACCCATTCTTTGCTGGAAGAAATCAAGGGTGTTTTAAGAGGGTAACATGTTTCTGGTATTAAGTGACTTTAAAGAATTTCATTTATAATGAGCTGTCTAATAGCCCCCAGATGACTCCATTTATGATTACTACTTAGGACTGGTGTAGGCAGAAGGAAAAAAGGGAGGAGTGGCAAAGACGTTGGGCCCAACCCTCAGGAGCTGCATCCTTTGTGTCCTGTGATGACAGTCAGGGGTTTTGTGTCCACCAGCCAGCTGTGGTATGAAGTGTAACTCGAGGACCTCCATAAAGAGATTCACAGTCTTTCAGTATATACTTTGAGTCTTCCAATATATGCTTTGTGTAGAAATATATACTTGTTTTGGTGGAAAACTTTTTGCTAAAAGTTCCATTCAAGGACTTCTGTTAGGTGGAATAGATTAGACCAAAGTGCACAAATAGAAAAATTTCCTGTTGTTTATAGAATAGAAATAAGGAAAGGAAACCTGGAGTGATAAACGGAGACATATCAGCAGCTAATAGTATCATTAGGTGACTTAGAGCTTCCATTCACAAAACTCATTTTCCAGACAGAATATTCGCAGCAAAATACCAACACCCACTATCACCCTCTTGTAAAACTCTGGAAATTTCCCACAGTAAATAGTTACAACCACTAGGTGAAGGAAGAAGCTTAAATGAATTGTTACATACTTTTAAGAAGTTAATTAAATGAAAAAAATGTATATCAGAGGCATTGCAGCAAAAACTGTATTTATAGATATTTATAACCCTAAAATTTTTATTATTTGAAAATGGGTAAAATATTCAACTCCTGACACAAATAATCACAGACTGAACTTAACCAAATGAAAGGAAATTAGTAAGGCTAACTACAGAACTGAGTATTAGAAAACAAAGAACAATAGAATTAAGACTGGTTTAAAATCAAACAAAATAAACGTGGTGAATGAGGGAGAAGGAGAGAGAGAGAAACAAATTTAAGAATGAGACAAGTAACTGGAATCAGAAAGTAAAAGCTATGCAAATGCCTTGTATAACATTATGCAAATATCCTTGAAAATCTTAATGAAATTTGCATGTTGATTCTTATTAACAAAACTATAGGCACATAGTAAGCTGAAAAATAAATATTTAAGTAACTATTAAATTATCATCTTTCTATGAACAAGCTCTTACGTCTCAAGAGAAACATCAGTTGAATCTTTTGAGCAAGATATATGCATATGTATATACCTGTATCACTCTCAGTGTGTTTGAAGGATCTAAAAACATAAATTCATTTTTGACAGCACAGTAATTAAATTTTCAAAAAATATGCTCAGTATAATTTTCATTAATTTTCAGACGCCTTTTCAGGGAAAGTACCTAATGTAGCGTGTCTAAGTGTTAATCTGAACTAAGGGCAAATCACATAGCATAGAGCATTCAGGAAATCTAAAAACCCATGCAAACATAGTATATTAATAGAATTAGTAGACCTTTGACCTCTATCTGAAGTTTGAACACTGCTATCACAGCAATGGTGTTCAAACTTTCAACAGACTAAAAGAGTCAGTCTTTCAACAGACTGAAAGCCGTTAGCCCATCCTCAGGTGTAAAGGGCTCAGGATGTAACATCCCACCCAGAGTCACAGGCAGTGAAACATGAAGGAGAGTGCCAGATCCACCCTCTCTCCTTTGAAGGACTCAGGAAGTGCTTGGACCTGTGGTCAATAGGTGCACGGGGATGGTGTCAAGAGAGAACTCTGTCTTCTAAGCTCTGAAGGGTCTGACACAGTGTGAGGGGCATGGAGCCACCTACCTCTGACCTGTCCTTGGGGTTTGTATGCCAGCATCTCAGCCGTGACCGCAATAGACTGAAAGCCATCAGCCCAACCTCAGGTTTGCTGAATTTCCTGGTGTTCTCTCAAGAGCAGAGCAGGAAGGAGTGTAAAGTAATGGACACTATTGGCAAATGGATGCTCACAGAGCCGGATTTTATTTTTAGAAAAATAAAGGAAGGTGACATTACGGAGTGCATTGCGTGTATATTTGTAAACCTTCACATATTGGTACCCACATGTCTATGATATGCTGGCAGAAAGTACATGGAATGAGTAGCTGAGTTCTAAAAAGAAAGCCTACCTTTTTTATTTTACACCAACAAAGAGGGCTTTCCCGGTGGAATTTTGAGGAAGAGCAGTTCCCATGGACAAGTTTGATGTGTTTCCAGGTTTATTCTGGACTTTATAATCTGATGAGGATTAGGGTCAACCCTGAGAATGAGAACCTTCTACCCCATCCTTCGAGAATTCAGACAGTGACCTCCCTGGAAAGCGAGGAGAGATAGAGACAGAGACAGAGATGGACAGAGAGAGAAAGAGACAGAGAGACTTAGAGACAGAGCGAGAGAGAGGGAGAGAGAGAGAGAAAAAATCAACTGAGCTGATGTGTGTGATGAGCAGGGGAGAACAAGCTGACCCGATGTGTGTAATGAGAACTGAAATAAAAACTGCAAGCTGGCATACCATTTCCGTGCTTCATAAGGTTTAGTTTTAAAAGTTTCTGGTGGAGCGTGTTTTAAGCTTATGTGTAACACTAATTGGACAGTGATTGCTCAGAAATTATTTATCAGTTAAACCCTAATTGAAAAATAAAACGTTTCATCAATAGACAGTAACCAGTTCTAATACCGATTTAAAGAATATTTAGTGAGGGGAAAATAATTATAACAATCATAATTTAGACTGAAAGAACAATATCATTTTGCTAACACAGGAAGTGGTAATATTGAAATTGACAGAATTCTCTATGCTGCCACTAAATCATTTCAGTGTATTTTTCACACCAAATGTCTGTTGAGGTTAATTAAGTATTAGAAGGACCTCTCGGTAGAAAAGGCAAACTTTAATGAAACTGCAGATTCATGATTTTTTAAAGAGCCCTTCTGTCCCATAGGACCGAGAGCAATGGAAGTCTCTAATTCATCCTGCCCACCACATGGTGATGCATGCACACACATGCACAATCAAACACACACATGCACATGTATACTCTTATTCAGTCCACACACACACATGCAGCCCTTTTCCATAAATGCTGACATGCACAGGAGCACACATACTCTTCCTCAGGCTGATACACATGCATACATTTTCTCAGCTTGCATGCACACATATACACACGTGTTGACGTGTACCCATTCCTGTGGAAGCACACACCAGTGTGGTCCCATTTAAATTGACGTGTATATAGAGGATTACACACACGCATACGTGCATGCACACATACACACAGACTAATGCCTACCTTCACAGTTAAGCTCTGTTTACCTCACTACTGCTTCATCACCAAATTCTGACTTTTCTGTCTTTGGTTTACATTCTTGATCTTGGTCTTAGCAGTATATGCCTCAGACTAGTTCTTTCATGTGATTGCACTGGAGTATGTCTGATCGTGTTTATACTGGCTCATTTTTATTATTTGCATGTAGTTAAAGGGAAAGAACTTCATGAGCTTAATCTGTGTAGCATGCAAAAGTAAATGTGGAGGAGGAGATTATGAAGTAGATGAGAGAATTATCTTTCATACATATTTGTTACATCTCTAGGGTCAGATGAGAGGCTGGTAAAAATACAAACTTTAAGAAACAGTTCTTTCTTTGCTTCACCATATTGCAACTCAATATTCTTCTTGTGTCGCCAGGTGCTACTTTTTGTTACGTGCTTTCACTGATTATGACAACTGGCTAATTAAGAAATACCTTGCAACAGAACAGTAACCCCACATAGTATTTCAATAAGAGACTGAAGGAAGATGTGGGCAGTTGACTCGCCTGTCAGCAATACAGAGCATTCTGTTTGTGAATGTGTGAAGACAGATATGTGTCCTTCTTCTGCTTTCAGCAGAGTCAAGAATGCCCAGTGTTCTTCAGAGTAAAAGGTTTATTTTTGTGTGTAAAAGATTGGAAAGCACCATTTGGGATATACTGTATGCCATATTTCTGCAGGAATCTGAAAATCAAACTTCTGGGATCCTGTTATTAATGAAGAAGAGGAAGGGAGAAAATCTTACGTAAATTACATCACTCTGTTGTATGTGCATTTCTTGTGACAATTGAGAGAATGGCAATGGAGATATATTATATCCAGGAAGGTACCACAAAGATTTCTGATACTTTAGAAATTGTGAGTTTTTATGTAGCTATCCATTTTATTTGCTCGCTGTCTTAATCTTGCTAGTTGGATAAGAAAAGTTGGGGAAAATGTCTTAGGATAAATATTGAACTTCTATTTGAGGCTGCTTCTATTTGGTATTGTTTATAGAGAAATAATCTATGGAAACATAAGCATAAGATCCTTTATTTCTCTGCTTTCCTCCTGGCTGCAGGGGGCCTAATAACATAGGCATTTAAGGTCTGCATAAGGATTTTAGCTTGTACTCTTACTGCAATGAGAAATCAGGGAATTATGGGCAGAGGAGTGATGATCTGATCTGATTTAGAGAATCACTGTGGTTACTGAAGGGAGGAGAGTGTGAGAAACAAGATGAGAGAGAAGACCTTTTGGGGTACAAAGGCATCCTCATTGTGGTGAAAGCAAGAGTAGAACTGGTGAGAAGTGGTTAGATTCTGGTGTGTTTTGAAAGTAGAATAAATCGGATTTGCAGCTCTATGAGAAATGGGCAAAAAGAGATGGAAAACAGGGGCTGGGGATTTAGCTCAGCAGCACAGCGCCTGCCTGGCAAGCGCGAGGTCGTGAGTTCAATTCCCAGTACTGGGAAAAAACAACAACAACAACAACAAAAACAAAATAGAGAGAGATGGAGAACTGTCAATGATGACTCCAGTGCTTTTGGTTTGAACAGCCAGTTGAATGGAGTTTCCTGTTAGTTATATGGTAACTGAGGGATGAGGAGTACCTGGGGATTTACTTGTGTACAGTTTGAGAGTTACTGAAGTAGAGTGGGCAGCTCTGTATGAGACTGCAGTTCAGGTGAAAGACTCAGACCACAGTGTGTGTGTGTGTGTGTGTGTGTGTGTGTAATATAACATAAATTGTCAGTGTACAAAATGTGTTTGAAGTCAAGAGCCTGGACGGGTTCACCCTGTGAGTGAATGAATAAGGGGAAGAGATGCAAAGACTAAACCTGAGAATACATTAATGTTCATAATCATATAGGTAAAGGGACACCAGCAAAGGAGTCTCAGAAAGGTTAGCAGCACAGTAATAGTACGAGGTGACAACATATTCTAGAAACAGAAGAATTACAATTTTCAAGAACGAGGAATTCCTAACAGTCTCATTTTACCATGGATAAAATGTCAAATAACATGGGGACTATGAAATTGGCCATTGGACCTGCAAATGTGAAGGGGATTAGTGAGCTGGGTGAGGGACTGAGTAGTATTGATTGAATCAGGGAATCTTAATCAATGAATCAAGTGGTCAAGATATAGCATAGATGTGTTAATAGAATTGTTTTCTTATAAACAAGATCATAAGTGCATTTGGTTTCTTAATTTGTATGTAAGAAAACAGAAATACCAGGACGGTTCCTTTTACTACTTTTAATTAGCCCCTCTCCGGTTCTCCCTTCTTAATCATAATCATTTTTGTCAAATTCCTTGACCTGCCTCTGCCCATTTCAGTCTCAGCTAAGGAGCTTGCCTCGGGCTTGACTCAGGTAGTAAAAGCAGACATCTGTGAGTCTCACGAATGCTCCGTTCTGGTACCTACATATAGATCCATCTGCGTCTGCCCCATGCACCAGCTCCTCCTCAAGGAAAGCTGTCCCAGCTAGCGCAGACTTCTGCCTGTCCTTTGGGTGGCTGTTCCCTCCAGGACCTGTGCAGCTTCTGATCTTCCCCACTTTTGCCTCTGTTTTCTCCCTGCATTGCTTCTTTCAGCTTTAAAGTATTTAAGACCGCCTTTTTAGTTTTTTCATCTGAAAAACACAGGGCATTCTCAAGTTTGTATCCCCTTGTAGCTAAAGACAACAAAGACAGAAAGTATTTTGGAAATAAAAGAAGAATGAAGACCATCATCATTGCTTAGATCCTACTTCTTAGAAATGATCATTACATGTGTGTACTTTCGGTTGTTTCTATCCGCATTTTTATGGATTGGATTCTATCAGCATGTAGACTTCTAAAACTTCCTTTTTGTTGGCATAACTGTATATTGTAATACTTTTTGCATTTTATTAAACAGTTTTGGTAATAGCTAGAGTATCTGGTACTGTGGTTTTTCTATGATTTATATGTTCATTCCTCTACTGGAGTTTTACCTACTTTCTATTTTTAGTATAAAGAAGCTAGAGTGTATATCTTTATACATAAATCTTTTCCTCTATCTCAGAATATTTTTTAGTCTACAGTCTGAAGGAGATTGCTGACTCAAAGGATCTATATTATTTTATGACTCTTGTTAGATATTGCAGGATTGCTTTAAAAAATGATTCTGCCAGTTTATTTGGCTACTGGGAAACATAAGAGGGCATCTCCTCTCAGATTCTTTTCAACTTTGAAGACCTCTTAAAACTAAGTATTATATGTAGCAGTCCTTGATAATTGGACAGTTTAATACATGTTATTTCTTAAATACGCATTTATTTGATCAATAGAAAATGAAAATCACTTTTTCATGTTCATATTCATCATCTATTTTCCTTCTCTTATGGAATTTTTCCACATGTGTTGTGCTTGTCTTCCATGCCAGTCCTCCAAGGTTTCCATAATGTTTTGCTGACTTTTATGATTTTTCCTATTGGTGTAGAGAAATCATGTGTCATATTTGCTGCAAATTTTTTTTCTAATTTGTGGCTTTTAATTTTTATTGATTAAGATGTTTTATTTTTATTTTTGTTTGTTTGTTTGTTTTTCTCCGGTACCAGGAACTGAACTCATGACCTTGTGCATGCCAGGCAGGCGCTTTTGCCTCTGAGCTAAATCCCCAGCTCCTGATTAAGATGTTTTAAATAGTCAAATAACCAGTTTAAAATTAAACAGGTGGCAGAATTGTCAGCCCGTAGCCAGGCTCAAGTAGATGCAAGATATTAATCTACATTTAGAGTGTTTAATTCATTGGGGCTAAATACACAATTGGGGACAAACATTGTTAGAATTTTTTCATACCTCATACCTAAGTAAATTTCAAGTACACTAAGGATTCAAATGTTAGAATAACAGCAACCACAAGAGGAACAAAATAGCATGTGGCGGTGTTTCAGAGGATATTTATATAATCATGGGACAATCGTGGTCTAAGCCTGGAAGTAAGGGTAGAAAGGCTTAGAGTAGCTGTTCAAAAATGTGACAAATTTGAGACCTTTCAAAAAGTAAATATTAACAGAGGCAAAATACAGATGACAAGTTGAAAATATTTACCATATATGGAAAATATGAATTTTTTATTAGTTATTGATACATTTTAGGTCTACATGATCACATTCATCATAGGGAATTTTTTGTACCTGTACATGATATATCTTGATTCTTTTATTTTCCCATTCCAGGAGAGCCCTCTTAAAAATCAACTTTTAAAATTCCAAACACTGATCAAAGAACATAAAAAGATAACTTTATAAAAGAAGTACTAATGACTGGTAAACATTTAAAAAGCTTAACCTGCATAACAAAAAACAGTAAAACAAATGCATAGAAATAATATTGGAACTATGTAAATGTGATTTGGATTTTTAGTACCTCCCTGTACATGAATAACCCTCCTAAGCCAGTCACCTGTGTTTTTTAAACCAGTCAAATTACAAAATACTATGATCTTATGTATAGAATAATGTCCATCTATCTATCTGTCTATCTACTAAAAGATATGCATGGGAGGCTGAGAGAGGAGGATTACAAATTCAAACCCATCCTAGGCAATTCAACAACTGAGACCTTGTGTCAAAATAATAAATAAAAAGGGATGGAAATGTAGCTCAGTGTAAAAGTCCTGGGTCTAATCCCTAGTACCACACACATGCATGCATGCATGTATGCAAATGTGCACACACATACACACATATACACACACACAATAAAATAAATAATAAAAATATATATTCTAAAATGTATCAGAAATTTCCCTTCAACAATCTTTCTTGTTCATTTTTATGCATTTTAAGTTTTCTGATTGTCTCATACATTACTTATACAGTTATAAAAGTGGTTACATTTTGAAAATATCTTCTTTTTCCTCTTTTTGTCATTTCTCTCTATGCTTAAGGTTCTTCTTTTATAAACTAAATAGTGGCCTTCTTGAAGTTCTTTTTGGTAACTCTTTCCAAGAATTTTAAGTAGTTGATCAAATGTTTCAGCACTGTTTATTAGCTGATAACTTACTGATTCCTATGTTCCTTGTGATGGTTGATTGATTGTGTCAAATTGAGTGAGAGAAGGTTAACTAAATTGGTTAGGGGGCTGGGGATTTAGCTCAGCGGCAAAGCGCCTGCCTGGCAAGCGCAAGGTCGTGAGTTCGGTTCCCGGAACCAGAGAAAAACCAAAAAAAAAATAAAATAATAAAATAAAATAAAATAAATTGGTCCAGCAATTCCACACCCTAGGGTGTAGAAGACCCACCCTAGGGCAGCTCATCACTTGGATGGTGTAAAGGAGAAGTGAAGGATGGCTCTGCCGCTATTTCTCCCGAGGGGCTCCTGTCTTCCCTTCCCCTGGGTGTCATCTCCTGGCTTCCAGTGCAGACCCTTCAGCTTCTAGTGCAGATCCTTCAGCCTTCTTCAGGCTTCCATTGCAGACCTGCCAGCCTTCCCGTACAGACTCACACGGGACACTGCAGTGAGCTCCAGGCCTTGGACTGGACCTTTCGGTCTCCGGTGTGCAAACACTCTCTGAACACTTCCTCATGCAACTCTGTGGGCAGCCATTGTAAGCCAACCTTGTAAATCCTTATCTGTTTGTGTATCTTATGTCATATCTGTCCCTCTAGTAAACACTGACTGATACATTCCTCTTATCAAGGGTCCCCTCTATTGTGCCCTCTATGCACAGACAATTCTATTTCATTAATACAGCTGTCTGCTCTTGTGATATTACTTCACTCTTTCAATTATGTCATTATTCTGTATCTTAATAACAATAGAACAAATCTTCAGAACATTCTCACATTTTTTTCAGGATAAATTTTAAAATGAGGGCCTTAAAGTCATTTCCTTATGCTTCTTAATCAAATTAACTGAATATACGTCATTTATTTATGTTTTGATTATTCAAAACCATGACAGTTATTTATGAGTCACCATAAATACCATGGTATTCATGCTACTCAAGTGAGATAGGGCTTTTGCTCATCTTAAAGCCCTTGATTATAAGGCTTTCTAAAATTTCTGTAATTTGTATTTTTTTGGTATCATCCATTACTGATATTTTCAAATGTTATCTTTATGACTTTTAAAACAACTTCTTTTTTTTTTTTTGGTACCAGGAATTGAACTCAGGACCTTGCACTTCCCAGGCAAGTACTTGTGCCACTGAGCTATGTTCCCAGCCCTTAAAACAACTGCTATCTGTAATTGTTGATTTTTTTTTTGCATTCTATGTAAAATAAAACTAAATATACTCTATCCCTTGTATTTTGATTGTTCATACACACACACACACACACACACACACACACTGCTCATGGGCTTGCAGGTATGTGTGTATTTTCTATCTTGGTCATGTTTCATTTAATTTTTTTTGTTATTTATTTTTAATTAATACAAATAATAATTTTATGTATTTATGTGGTACAGAATAGTATTTGGATGCATGTATACATCAGAATAACATGCCAATCACCGGAGATTTTTATCATTTTTGTGTTAAAATATTTTTTGTTTCTCTTTATAATAAAAAATACTTTTTGTTGTTTTGAAATATATAATTTGTTATTGTTAGCTGTAGTCATCTTATGCAGAAGAACACCAGAACTTGGTCTCTTCTATCTAACTATAGCTGTGTGCCCATTGACAAACATTTGTATCTACAGATGGTAACCGTGATTTTACCATTTAACTCTCTACTTCTGTGAGCTCAGCTTTTTTTGGATTCCACATGTAACTGAGATCATACAGTTTTATTTCCTTTTATCTGGCTTTTTTCACTTAACATAACATCCTCAAGGTTCATCCATATTCTTGCAAATGATAGAATTTTCTGTTTTTTAAAGGCTGAATAGTATCACACTGTGCATACGACTGCATTTCAAAATACTCTCGTTTACTGATGTGCAAGTGGGTTGTTTCCATATGCGGGGTGTCATGAATAATGCTGCAGGGAACATGGGGGTGCATCCATCCTTGAATCATACTGATTTCATTTCCTTTCAGTACGTACCCAGGAGTAGGATTGCTGGATTTATAAAATTTTCTTTTTAGTTTTTTGAACATTCTCCATACTACTTTCTAAAATGGCTATACTAGTACCACCAGCAGTCTGCTAGGATTCCCTTCTGTGTATGTGCTGGTCAACATTCGTATCTTCCATCTTGATAATAGGTAATCTGTAGATGATACTTCATTGTGATTTAATGAACTTTTCTCTGATGACTAGAAATGTTAAACACTTTTTCATATATTTTTGGCCATTTGCATGTCTTTTGAGAAATGTCTATTCAAATATTTTCCTACAGTATGTAATACAGCAACCACTGTAAATTTCTATCATTTTGTTTTGAGGTCATTTATCATTTTTGTTGTTTTTCCACATTTATTTTTTGGTGCCAGGAATCAAACTCAGGACCTTGCACTTGCCAGGCAGGTGTTTATGCCACTGAGCTATATCCCTGGCTGTCATTTTTGTCGTTTTTGTGTTGTTTTTATTTTGTCTTCATTGTTGTTTTGTCAGTTTTTTAATCTTTAAGATAAAAAAATGCAAAAAAAAAAAAAAAAAAAACCTAAATACTTGGAGGGTTTTTTTGTATATTTCACATATTAGCCCCTGATTTCACGTATGACTTGCAGATAGTTCCTCCCAGTGCATGGGTTGTTTCCTCACTCTGTTAATTATTTCCCTTGCTAATCATAAACGTTTTGGCTTGGCACAGTCCAGTTCGTCTATTTTTGCTTTCACTGATTGTGCTTTTGGGGTTGTTTCCAAGCACTGTCTGCCCAGATACAGGTTACACAGATCTCCCTCTATGTTTTCTTCCAATAGTTTTATAGTTTCAGGTCTTATGTGTAAGTTTTTAATCAATTTTGAGTTAATTCTAGGAATCAAACTCAGGACCTTGCACTTGCCAGGCAGGTGCTGTGCTGCTGAGCTATATCCCCGCCCCCTTTGAGTTGATTCTTATGTAAGGAGAGAAAGATTCATTTTCGTTCTTCTGCATATGGAGTTCCAATTTTTCCCAGCAAAATTTGTTGAAGAGATGTTCTTTCCCCAGTGTGTGACCATAGATGTGTGGGTTTATTTGTTATTATTCCACTGGCCAATGTATCTGTATCCGTGCTATGGGTTTTGGATTACCACAGCTTTGTAATATATTTTATTCTCTTACTTTTTAAGAGTCTTGCTTTTTTTTGTAGTCCATTAGTAATCATCACATGATAGTTACACCCTTTGTGGGGACTTGGTGCTTGTATATCACACATCTTAGTTCTTTTACTTTCCCTTCTCACCCTCTCCTTTCCTTCCTTCCATCTCTTGGTTCCCTCTAACAGTATAATGCTTCATCCCTCCAGTTTTGTTCCTTTTGATCAAGATTGTTTTGGTTTTTCAGGATCATGTTTAATGTAATTTAGAATCCAAGTTTAATGACATGCTTGGTTAGGGGGGTGCTACTATGCACATAAACATGAAGCTGTATGAATTTGGGTAAACTAGGAAGGTAATGAAGCATATCTCAATGAAAAGAGATAAATAGAAAAGAGAGTTTTACTAAAGTACTGGGATATCTTCATGAAGTAAGTCATTTTTTGATCTCTTCTGTGTTACTTGAATCTCAGGATTTGTAATTATAGTACGCTTCATCCTGGAATATAGATGCTGGAATAGCACTGCAGAGTAACAGGCCAGGAAACTCATATTCAAACACAAAGTGAATTTTTGTCCTGGAGACTTACCTTTTGATAGTCTAGAGACAATAATCGTTAGTCCAACAGTTACCAACTTGATTCAGTGCTAACTGTTTTTTTCTTTTACATAAGGAGAAATTACCTGTTCTTTCTAAAAAAGGTAATAAAACATATTGAATTTGTGTATACCACCTCCTGTTATCTGTCCTCTGGCAAATTTAGCCAGATTAGGGCAAACATGTTGCTGATATTTTTGTAAACATTCTGGCATTGACTGTATTTTCCTGTTTATTATAATGTGTGTTTGGGGATTTCTCTACTTTGTTGTCTTATGCAATACTGTAATGTTATTAATGTAGCAGAAACAGTTTATTTTGTTGAAACCTGTAACCCATAACGGGAGGCAGGCCTATCAACGTTAAGGGCCCAGAGACAGTGGCAGATGCTCCTGTAAGCCGTGTTTCTCAAAAAAGGACTTCGATGAAATACATGCAAATCACCTCCTTTCTCGTTTATTTTTGGAATGTTCTCTGTTATACCACATTTCATTTGTTTTTATATTTTTATTATGAAATGCTTTAAATATAGAGACAAGTATATAAACTAGCTTTCCACCAGGCACCTGCTACCCAGTTTTATTAAATATCAACGCATTTGCCTTTTTTTGAGCCAACTCTACATTACAGACACAAGCTCCCATGTGCCTTTGCCTCATCCCCTTCTCTCCGGAGGCAACTGCGGCTTTGACTCTTAAGGCTTATCATCCTCATGCCTGAGTGTGTACTGTCGTCCACGCGTGTATCGTTCAAGTGTGATATGTGATTTTATATATGACATTCTTCATAGTCTTCCACTTTGTATACATGGTAGCCCTGGTAGCCCAGCATGTCATTCTTTAACTTACTTTTTTAACTTGACATTTTCTTATTCTTTAAATTTTATCAGTTGTGAAGCTAGTAGTTCTAATTTATTCCTTTCAGTGCTGAATACTATTCCATTATTTGACCATGTCAAATTTATGTAGTCTTTCATTTATAGATATTTTAATATGTGTAAATATATTTATACATTATATGTGCATATACATATACACTGCATATATGTACAGTGCATCTGTAATATATATGTATGTATCTCTATATATATATATATAAACATAGTTGAACATTTCTGAGCTTGTTTCCTTGGCAAATATTTTTTCTGCTGTATACACTTAGAAGTGAAACTGCTGCATCATGGAGAATACACTTCTTTTGTTTTAGTAAATATGCTCAAAATCCCCTGAAAGTATTTGCAGCACTTTATAAGCCCCAAAGAAGAATATGGGCTGTCATTGCACTATATACTCATGGAACTTACCGTTGTCAGACTTTTAAGTGCATTCAACTTCAACCCAATACACTCGGGATGTGACAGGGAGAGGGATGTTGTAATTTTCTACTTTCCCAGCTACTAATGAGATTGAGCCGCTTTTCATATGTCCTGTTTAGAAGCAATAATGACACATGGTTAAGAGCTGGATGCTAGAGGCAGGTAACTCGGGTTTAAATCCTAACTCTTGGATCACCTTGGGCCTTTCACCACTTTGTGGTTCATTAGGAAATTAGGATAGTAATTGTATCTATATTGTGGTGCTGTACTGATAATGGGAGGGACTGCTAGCCCTAGGTAAGATGTTGTTGTTATTCTAAACAATCACCCAAATGTGAAAAGAGGGGTTCAAGGATTGAACTGTCTCAAAAGTCAGGCTACTTATTGAAAGGGCAGTGGCTGCAGTCAGCCTGATCTGGAAAGACGGATGAGGAACGCTTTGGATTTGGGGGGAACTGGACTTGCCCTGTCCAATTCCCTGCTTTATCCCCGTCCAGAGGCCACGTGTATCACATGGACGAGCATTTCCAGACAGTGCACAGACTGTCCGTGGGAATGCCAGGGGAAAAACAAAACGAAAGGGATTATTCTGGTCAAACAGCTTTGGGAAGTTGTGGGACATGCAAGTTTGTTATTTTGGGTTTTTGTTATTAACCATTTAGGTTTCCCTTCTGCAAATAGATTATCATCGTCTCCAGTTTGTATTGTCTAATTTGCTTTTTTTTATTGAACAGGCATTCTTGATATATTTTGGCTACTGATAACTTTTAATGTTGTTTATGGTATATTTTTTGTTCTACATAATTTTAAAAAATTCATTTTGGTAAAACATAGCATTCATTTTGCTAGTAGTTTATGTTTTTTATATCCAGTTTGAGATTTCCCCCGACAAATCAAGCTATTGAAGATACTTTCCTATAATTTCTTTTAAATGTTATAAAGTTTTTGTGTTTTCTAAATGCAAGAAAGGAGGAAGAACAGTGGTAACTAACTTTCATGTCAGTCTTACTGAAAGCCAGGCTCATGGGCTTATTTAATTCTGTGTGTGTGTGTGTGTGTGTGTGTGTGTGTGTGTGTGTGTGGTACTATGTACTGAACTCAGGGCCTTGTGAATGCTAGGCAAGCGCTCTATCACTGAGCTACATCCCCAGGCCTATTTAATTCCTAACAGGACCCCATGAAGCAGATACCCTTAAGATCTCCATGGGAACAGGCACAGGCAGATTAGGGGATTGGCCATACAAATTGTGTAACTAGCATCCGAATCCAGACCCTGTAGATGTATGCGAGCCACAGCCCTGTGGCTGTAGTCTGCCTGCAACCGTAGCCTTTCAAAAAGGCATTCTGGCCTGGGAACAAGTCCCCTTTCCTTCTCGTTCATGAAAAGCATGCAAGCAAAAACACGCTTGGCTCCCTTTGGCTTCTTTTCTCTGTTTCACGTGTTTTTATTCTCTCTCTCATTGATCAGAAGGACTCGCATGGCTTGGTAGGCAGTGTGCTAGATAGAAGTTATATTAAATCATTCGATTACTCTTTAGGAGTGGTATGTTTTACTCTTCCTGTGACTTCTAATTACAAAAGATTAGAGATTGCAGAGTGACAGTCTGGGAACAACCTCTAAATTTTTCTACTTTGTTATACCCTTGTTCTAACCATTGTGTATTCTGTTGCTTCTCTTGGGATTATTTCAAAAAAGGTATTTTTCTTTTACATTTATATTTAGTAGCTTTGAGCCCTCAGTTGAAAATACAGACATAAAGATACGTGGCTATAGCGCAACTTGTTGAACTATAGAATAGAATTGCAGTGGTACCTGGTTCACAGATGCTTTGTTTATAAGCAATTTGGTTCGCAAACAGAAGTGGTAAAATTTTGGTTTTGTTTGCAAACTATTTACATCAGGTAACCAGCAGCATCGCAGCCATCTTTCCTGCACAAGCATAAATGTGGCCATCCTTTCCAAAACTGTGGACCAAATGAAGTTCATAACCAAAGTACCACTGTATTGGAGCTTAGTCTGAGAAATGCTTAACTTTTCCAGGAGTTTTATAATGGGTGTTTTGGTTATCTACTGGTGGTGACGTCTAGGGCTGTGTCATTTGAGTCTCTAATGGGCTTCATCATCAAGGTGTTTCCTTCATATGACTGAGGTTTGGTACCGGCATTGGCTAGAATCATCTGCTTATCTCCCTCCCTCTTCCCATGTAAACTTTCCGTGTAGCTGTGTCCTAAGAACAGGAAGTGAAGGCTGGGCTTGCTAAAGCCAAGTCATAAAGTCTGGGCTTGAGAATTCTGGAAGGTCACTTCTACCTCAGTGTGTATATAGTCCAAGTTAGTTCCAAGGTCGGATTCGGTGGGAGCGCATTGAAGTGAAATGAGGAGTGACATAAGCATTTAGGGTTGGAGGAACTGTTGGAGGTGCTTTTGGAGACTATCAAGCAAAAGCCATTGATAAGAAAAGCAATTCATTTCAAACTTTGAGAGGTAAGACTCCCCAGACAGACTGAGGAGAAGATGATCTAGGCAGAAGGTGATGGAGCCATGAAAGATCACAGCACATTTGGAGAAGAATTTTGTGTTATGATGCTACAAGTTATAAAATTAATAAGGTATGCAGTGTGAGCCAAAACATTTGTATGTTTAAATTTAAAATAATTTTGGGCCTGGTGTGGTGGCACGTGCCTATAATCCCAGCACTCGGAGGCTGAGGCAGGAGGATCATTGTGAGTTCAAGACCAGCCTGGGCTACAAAGTGAGCTCAAGGCCAGCCTGAACTGCAGCGAGACCCCATCTCAAAAAAGATAAATAAATAGATAAATTAAAACAATTTATTACAGTAAAAGACATATTGCCATTAATCTCCCTCAAGGTACTTCATGTTGCTTCAAACACATTATCACATCATTCCTGCCACTTTCTGAAGCAGTCGTGGAAGTCCTCTTTTTTGAATGTCTTTCGTTATGCTGTAGTGGCTGCCTTGATGTCCTGAATGGATTCAAAACATTTTCCTTTCATGGACATTTTGCCATCGATGGCACTCAGCAGCAGCATTCATGATATTTTTGGTCCTATCTTGTAAAGACATGATAGAGTACTTCTATAACAATTTCAAAAAGTGGCAAGAATGACTGGACAAGTGTGTTTAAAGTGAGCGGTAAAATCTTAAGAGGAATTGATGGCAATATGTCTTTTACTATGATAATTTTTTTAAACTTAAATATGCACCATATACTTTGATCACACCTCATGTTAGATACAATAAGAAAATAATGACAAAAAATTATCTTTGTGTGCCAGGCACATCTTGGTCTTTGAATGATTTCTTTCTTTATCCTCAGAACAGCCCTGTTCAGTAGAGATGCATCTCCATTTTCTAGACAAGGAAACTGAGGTATAAATTGGTTAAATAACGCTCACATGGTCACAAGCCAAACAAGCATCAGATCTAATTTCAAATACATGTAATATGTACGTAAAGTTTATTCTCTCAACCATTGCACCGTCCAGGCTCCTACAGATTATAAAATCATGTGTATGACAAATTAAATCCTGACTGCTACAGAAGATTTGGGTCACATTATGGGTATTGGGCCCTGGGAGTCTGGAGATAACTCATCGACTGGCATTCTGATTGTCATATTCCTAACACTGCTCTAGACTTCTTAGCAGAATTTAAGTGTAGAAGTCCTGCAGATGTTCTTGGTGGCTCCATTATTTTTGGAGGTCTAGGTCAAGCAGGGACCCTCATCCCGTGTATGTCTTCTGGGAATGCTAAAGGTCGTGGCAGTGGGAAAGATCAGCACCAAACAGGTGGTGGCGATAAACATGATAATCAGATTCCCTCTTCAGGAGTTTTTAAAAGAAAACACAGAGAGAGGGAAGCAACTGGATACAGAATCAGAGACCCAGTGACAGAAGCAGAGATGGTGATAAGCAGACTCATATTGGAAATCTAATTGCTAATCCAATTGCTAAGGTTTCTTTGGATTCCAAATGATCTCCCAGTCTAGAATGCATTTCTGTCTCTCCAGGCCTGAGCTGAATGGTTCACGGGTTTTTGTGGGACTCACTGTAATGTAGAAATACCTATCTTTCTTATTTCCAAATATACCATATAATCAACTCCTACTGTGTGGCATTACCTGAATGAACCTCTACTCGTAGGATTAAAATACAAGAGACTGACTATTGGAGATATTTAGTTATTATCAGATCCTCTGATACTGGCTATATTTTTTGAGGATAAAAGCTGACCCCCCCTCTTTACATTGGGATTATCCTTCTTTGATTCCATGTGGGATTCAGTTCAAGGCTTTGTACTCAGTAAAGGCCACGCTGATATTTGCTGATCAGTTGTTCTACCTCTCAGGATTTGGAACATGTTTGTTGGTCATGCTTCAGTGATGCTAATGTGCAAAATACCATGGACAGCGTATACATCTCATTTTAGAAGATTTGTGCTTTCACATCTGGAGTGATCTGTTAGTTAGAGAGAAGCACTTCTCTCAATATTAACAATTTTAAAATAATTTCATATAAACAGCTGATGTTTATATTTTTTTCAGTTTTAAAAAGATCTTCAAATCTAAGAGGTGCAAAATGTTAATTAGAAGTATATAAGTGAGACACATAATTAGTGCTATGTAAATAAGGGTAGGCTATTTTGTTTTTATTTACTGATAGTTTGTAGGTCTAGAAAAGGCATTTTGCTAAACTCCATTTTGTGTAGGTTTGTTTACTTGCCAAGTCTTTTGGGTAGCAGCCAAAGAAAGTAGAACAGCAAACTTTATAATAAGCAGCACGGTATCATGGAGGACTCTTTTGCTGAACTCCTTCCCTTGGAGCAGTCTCTTCACCTCCCAGAAATTTTTCATAAGTTTGTAACTAGCAAGCAGGGTTGTTTCCCTCAGTATGATTCAGCTTCAAAATGGCTGCCCTGTTCTGAAACATGATATAATGGCAGAACTATGGAGCACTTCAGGAATGATTTTGTGAGTCTTAAAGTGTGCTTAAAATTCATCCCCACATCTCTACCAAGGCAAATCTTCCCAAGACAGATGGAGATTGTTTTAAGGTTGGTTGCATGATTCTGATTGGGACTGTTTTAATTTTATCATTGAATACTTCAAACAAGAAATGAAATGTAAAATAAATTATGACCTAAAATAAGTCCTTCTGCGGGGATGTAAAAGGTAGAATGCAGAGTTGAGGTCGGAAAGAATTAATGAAGTAAGTGGAACTGGAAGCCTTCAGGGGCTGAGAGAGGTGAAGTTAAAGAATGTAGCAAAAGAAAAAAAAAAGGGATGATTTAAAATGAATTACATAATGGAACATTCCCAACAGGATGCATGCAGAAGGGTGTGAAGAAGGCTGCATATTTTAAAGATTGGAATAAGCAGTGCATATTTGGAGGGTCTTAGAGTATATATAGAGATCTGCTTAGCATGGCAGCCAGCTGCTCACCTCTCCTTTGAAGGAACAAGAAGAAATGAGATGAAGCTGAAGGCTAAGGGAATCTGGCATTCTGTATAACAGAGCTTGTTACACAGTGACTTTGATTGTGTAACCTCAGCTCTGGTGAGACTGAAAACTGTCCCAGCTGCCACTCAGCCAGAGACTTTTCCCATGCAGTGACAAAACGATGGGCCCGTAACCTCGTATTAACTACTATTTGGTTTGTCTTATATTTTAGTATTGCAAAGTAATTTCTTACTTAAAAATATAGAATCTTCTCCTGGAGTCTTCCCTCCCCGTTTCCCTTTGTTTCCTGCCCATGGTATCATTTTGTGTATCACCACTTTCTGATGCTGTGTTGCTCTCGAATGCTGTGATTTCTTTGTGGGTGCATTAGAAGATTCCCTCTCAGATCGATGATGGATCTGTCTCTTGAAACATACTCTTAAGAGTGAGATGTATAATTGACTCGTTTTATTTTGCTTTTTTTAATTCCACAAATTTTTATATGCCAGGCATGTGAAAAGCCCTAGGGACGCAAAATTAAATAAGGCATCATTTCTACCCTGTTGGGATTTACCATGTAAAAGGCAGACAGTTATAGTAAAATGCTAGGAGTGACATAATAGGAATGTGACATCGCATCTTAGTGCTGAAGAGATAGTTAGGAACTTTTTCAACAAAAAGGCCCCACCAATCAAATTACCTAGTAGGGAGTACATGTCCAGGTAAAGGGAAGTTTGACCCTGGGGCCAAGCTCTATCCCAGGTCAAGAGAAACTTGTAAAGCCCTGGGAAATGCTTTCGACCAGGCTCGATCTGTGGGACTCAGGTGGTCACTCCTTGGTGAAGCCATTCAGCTCTGTGGCAGCAACTTCTCAACAGCAGCCCTGTACTACAGAGGAGAAAACACGTTTTTGTACACAAGTATCTGCCACATTACCTCCAAAGGATAATCAGAGATTAATTTAAGTAATAAAACGCATAGCAGAAACACCTAACAAGAAATAGGCACTAAAGAAATATATGTTAAAACAAAGAGAGGGATTCCAAGTGGAATGTGGACTTTGGATAGTAATTTAAACCTACTAATAATAGAGTCACTGTTTTGTCACAATTCTTTTTTTTTTTTTTTTGTACTAGAAATCAAACTCAGGACCTTGGGCTTGCCAGGCAGGCACTTGTGCTGCTGAGCTATATCCCTGGCCCTAGAGTCACTGTTTTGAAGGAACTGAGAAACTATGATTATGAACAAGGTAACAAGTAAAATCAAGGAATCACTGATAATTTTAGTTTTGTTTTGTTTTTTTTTTGTTTTTTGTTTTTTTCCGGTACCGGGAACCGAACTCACAACCTTGTGCTTGCCAGGCAGGCACTTTGCCGCTGAGCTAAATCCCCAACCCCCACTGATAATTTCAGTATGAAAAGCATGATACCATGGTCTTATAAGAAAATATCTATGATTTTCTTATTGAAGGAACTGAGAAACTATGATTATGAATGAAAATCAAGGTAAAATCAGGGAATCACTGATAAAAAAGGAATCATTGATAATTTTAATATGGTGAAAATGATATTGTGGTTTTATAAGAAAATATCTATCATTTTCTTATAAATAATCATTTTCTTTCAAATATCTGCTGAAGTGTGCGTCACGTCTGAAATTTGCTTTATCAACCCTGCATAAAACAATGAAAGGAAGATGATCTGACTGTACCAAGTTATTAATGCAAGGTCTGTGTGATGGAGACTCAGAGATCTATTCTCTCTGCTTCTGTGTGTTTGAAAATTTCCTAGTTAAATTCTCCACCCTTCCTCCCCCATTTCATGACTGATTTGATAGATTAGATATATAATGTTGGCAGAATTCAGGATTTAATTGGAAACGAGAAAACAATAGGCAAGTACAAAATTTCGAGCTAAAAAAGCTACGTACAGCACTGTTTTTACTTTCACATGTAAGCCAAAGTATAACCCTTTAAAGTACAATCGCCGTACAGACTTCTGCCTAAAAGAAATAGATTTCTTCACCTTCAATTATGAATGGAAATCCTGTTTGGAGTTCATTGGCAAAAATGAGTAATTTTAACAGGTAAAATTTGCAATGCTCCCCCCGCCAAGGAACTATGAAGTTAGTTTACTTTTAAAGCCATGTCATAAATCTCTTATTTATTCCTGTTGCTTTATCATTTTCACATTCAAAGCTCATGTAACATATAACTTCTTTAAATTTATGTGTTTAAAAGTTTTAAGGGAAAATGATTGGTTTTACCTTTATTTTATTTCTATTATAACATTCAGATGTGTTTTCACTCTAACTTAGATTATGTAAAAGCCTTTGAGATGAATTTTTAGAAGCAAGTTTCTACCTGAAAATGTACATTTCTATGTTGAATAATCAGTGTTGGAATTAAAAGTCACTTGAGACCAGCAAGTTGCTTTTTTCCCCAAAAAATGTTTTATCTTCTTTCAGAGTTTCAGCTCTTGGATGTCAGATTAAAATTCTGAAGCATGTTCGATTCGTCTTCGAATTGAATGTCAAATCCAAAGACAGATATTTATAACTAGGTTCTGTTCAGACAAAAACTCAGACTCCAGACTGCAGCAGGGATGATTGCAAAGATCTCATGCACCGTCAGTGTTGCCATCATTTTAAACAAACAAATTAAAAGCTTTAAGATTGGATTTTAGCAAACTAGCCATTAAATTCCCTGTTTATTATGCTCTACATTTACAGAGTGATTTGGGGTTTATGTGCTCCTTTTGAATATTTATTCCTCTCTCACAACAGCACCCTGACAGTGGGGGCACCATCTCCTCTTCACTGGGGAGAAAATCAGAGTTTTAGGAAGTGAAATGACTTGCCTAAAATCACCCAGGTGCTAGCAGCTTAGCTAAAATTTCCATTCAGTACTTCTGACTCTAAACTTTTCCACTATAAAATCATTGTTTGAAATTTATACAAACAAGGAACTGTAAAAAAGAAAAATCATTTACATGTGCTCTAGAATTCTCTCTATATGAATACTTTACATTTTCATTTAATGAAGTATTTGTTCCTTTGCTTTTGTTTTTGTTTTTTGAGTAAGGGTCTTGCTGTGTAGTTCAGCTGGGCTTGAATTCACTGTGTAGCTCAGGCTAGCTTTGAACTCCTGCAGTGCTTGTGCCTCAGCCTCTTGAATGCTGGGGTTACAGGCCTGGGCCACCAGGCCATCCAGCTTTTAAGCAGGTATTAGTTCATGCAAATGCCTAGAAAGGGAGAGATAATTCATATATTAATTTTTGACAGATTTTTATGCTTAGAATATGATACTGACATTAACAGAAATAATAAACTTTTAGGAGAAATAGGTTATGAGTGTTCATTTTTAACTCTGATTCATTAAATAAGACCTAGGCTATACTTTTAAAGCTAATCACTAATGCATTTTTAAACATGAAGCAGGCCGACTCTTTCATTAGACTGAATTGCTGAATCTCACATCTGTGATGCTAACATCTACTAGTTACTACATTATCTTAGGCACCATAAGGAATTGCTTTAGTGTAATAATCAAAGAAAGTTATATCATGTGGGGACTGTTAAGTCAAATAATCAAGATAAATGTATGGATAGTATATAACATTTCTATTCACCTGAGAAGATGATGTGTTTGCTACTAAAATTGAAATGCAATAACCATTCTAAGAGGGCTAATATGATATCTCTTTATGATTTTGATGTGCATTTCACTGACAATTAATGAAGCTGAGCATTTTTTCCATAAATTTGTTGGCCATTGAAATTTTTCTTTTAAGAAGTCTATTCATAAGCTCTGCTCATTTTTGATTGGACGTTTTGTTATTAGTCATTAAGTTCCTCTTATATTTTCAGTGTTAATCCTTTGTCTGATGATAGTTTTTAAAAGATTATTTCCTCTTCTATACTTTGTCTCTTCATTTTGTCGACTGCTTCTTTTGTTGTACAGAAGCTTCTTAATTTGACATAATTCTGTTTGCCTATTTTTGCTTTGATTTCCTGTGCTTTTGGATCTTATTATAAAAACGTTACCTATATTAATGTCTTAAAGAATTTATCCTATTTTATTCTAGTAGTTTCATAGTTTTAGGTCTTACATGTAGGTCCATTTTGAGTTTATTTTTGTGCAAGTTAAAAGATAAGGATCAAATTTTGGCCTTCTTCACGTGAATATCAAGTTTTCGCAGCACATTTTATGGTGAAAGCTATTTCCTCTCCAGTGTATCTTTGTGGCACCTTTGTCAAGCACCAATTGGCTGTAAATACATGGGGTTCTTTCTTTCTTTTCTTTTCTTCTTTTTGATACCAGGGCACTTTCCAGGTAGGTGCTGTGTCACTGAGCTATATCCCTGGTCCCAGCATGGGGTTATTTCTAGATATCCTATTCTATTTTCCGTATGTCTGTTTTTATGTCAGTAGTATGTCATTTTGGTTAGTATAACTTTGTAGTATGTTTTGAAGACAGGAAGTATAATTCCTGTAACTTCGTCATTTTTGCTCAAGATTGCATTGGCTTTGTAGGGTCTGTTATAAAAAATAAAAGAACAAGCAACAAACAAAAACAAAAGCAAAGACTGACAAAGATGTGGAGAAAGTGAGCTTTCATACACTGTTGATGGGAATGTAAGTTAATAGCTATTACATAGAATAGTATGGAGGTTTCTTAAACTAACAATGATCTACCATACGATACAGTTACTTCTGAGTATATATTCAAAGGAAATGATATCAGAATATCATAGAGACACCTGCATACTCATGTTTATTGCTGCGCTACATTAAAACTAAGATACAGAATCAACTTAGAGGTCTGTTAATGGATGAATGGCTAAAGAAAACATAGTCTGTATGCATAACAGGGTATTGTTTCACCATAAAGATGAATGATACTCTACCATCTGCAGTAAAGTGGATGGAACTTGTCATTATGTTACATAAGTCATCCACAGAAAGGCAAATACTACATGTTCTCTCTCATAAATGAATGATAAAAGGTTGATCAAAATACATCATAGCATTTTCTAAAGGCTGAAAAGAGTGGGGAAGGGTCATAAAGGTTGGATACTAAAACAGTGTTAGTTAGTAGTACATTCCAGTGTTCTGTAACACAGTGGGGTACTCAGGTTCATAATAACCTACTATGTATTTTATGAATAATTAGAAGGGAGGAGCCTAAAGGCTACAAACACAAAGTAATGATATGGAAATGGAAACATTAATTACCCTGATTTGACCAGTATGCATTGTATACATGCACTGAAATATCACACTATACCATGTAAATATGTACAGCTATTACATGTTAATAAAAAACTTTGAAACATGTTGGAGAAAGAAATGTTAACTAGCTTGATTTATTCATTATACACTATATACATGCATCAAATTACTAAACCCATAAATTCATACAATTAAAACAGGTAACCCATTAAATAAAAAATATGATTCTCAAAGGAGAAGAAAGGGACAAGTAGATAGATTAGGATTCTTTGAACATGCCTTATTACATAGATATGATTTTGGAGCAACATAAATATTTTAGATAATTACAAAGCAGGATTAAATGTAAAAGATAATCTCTAAAAATCAAAAACAAATTGAAGCAAACAACTTCTGTAACAAATTAGTGCCATGACCACATAGAAAAGAACTTCTTCAGCTTTTAAACACCATAATTTGATTTTTGCATACCTAGCAGTGCATATCCTAAGATCAACAACAAAAAAATGCAGTAGGAATGTATATTATTTACAGTGAGTACATGGCTGGCATTAATGATCGTACCGTGAACCTGACACTACTATTGTGAGATTAAGCAGATGAGTAATTATGTTGGTGTTTTTGAGAACTGGAATTTGAGGCATTAGAGGAGATAGGTAGAGATGAAGATCAGCAAAGATGAATGTGGTAATAAAGGCTTTGATGTCCTGAATTTGAATTACAGTACCAGTACGCATTTGCAGTGTATTTTATTTTTAAAAATATTTCCTACCTCTGTTCACTGTAGAAGCCTAGAAACAATGACTAATTGCAACGGCAGTGTGTACAGCTAGCCACCAGACTGTGGTTTCTAAATGACATTTTACACTAAAAGGAACTAGGATCCTTGGAGAACTGACAGAGATCCAAGAAATACAGAAGCTATATTTCTTTCGAAGCAAAGAACCCATGAAGGCTGAAAGGTTTATGAAAAGGACTCGGGGGTCAGCTTGAACAGGTCTTACTAATCACACACAAAAACAAAATTAATTTTCAGTTAAAATAGTACCTGTAATAGTTTGAACCCTATCAGATATGTTAAAATCCTCAAGTTTGTAATGATACTTTAAAAAGTAGACTCCTCAGTGGCCACCTATGGAAGATTCTCTCACCTCATCTCAGTGTGCTGAAGCAAAGGGGAAACAGAGGAACAGGTTTTTCTGCCTTTTCTGTCTGACCTGTACCTGAGGACAATCAGACTTGATGAGATGTTTTACTTTTCTGCAGGAGTCTTTTTGCTAACAAATAGGAAACAATGACAGGTCTGGATGGTGATCACAAAGTAGCTGCTAATGCCACAAAAAGAGAGACAAGGCAGCAGGTGCCTACTGATGGAAGTCTCATAATAGTGATGAAGATTAGATCTCAATTTGCTCAAAACCTCTTGATCTTGGGGCCGGAGACACAGCTCAGTGGCATAAACACCTGCCTGGCAAGTGCAGGGTCCTGAGTTCAATTCCCAATACCCAAACAAACAAACAAACAAACAAAACAAAAACAACAAAAAACGCTCTTGATCTGGCTGTCAGTTTTCAGAAAGAAAAGAAAAACAAAAGAATGGGTTAAAAGATACCAAAAGTTCATGATCAACAAAATGTAGCCTTGGGGAACCTCCAAATACCAATAATCTAATTCCTTCCACAAATGAATTGTAAGAAAAAAAAAGGCAAAGAGGAATTATACACTAAAATCATCTTAAAAGACATATCAACCAATTGCAGAATTTGGACTGTATTCAGATACTGATTCAGCAAATGGCTAGGGGAAAATATGCATATGGCAATTAGAGAAATTGAACATTGACTGGATATTTGATGGTATTAACTCATTAAATTTAAAAGTGCGATAACTCTATTGTGTGGTTATTTTGTCTTTTAAAATGCACATTTTTGAAAGATATATTGCAATATTTATGGATAAAACAATACTCTTTCTGGGATTTGTTTCCAAGTAGTCTGGAAGGAGGAGAAGTGGCAGGGAGTAGAGGTGAAACGTATGATAATTATCAAAACGGGGAGCTACGCCATTTTTCCCAACTTTTATGCTTTATATTTTTAAAAGAGTGTCATTTAAGATTCATCTCGGAGAGCACATTGTGGAGATAAGTAATTATTTCTGTGAAATAGTCACTATGTTAAGAAAGTTCTCAGGTTAGGACTTTTAAAAAATTTTTTACCCTATTTCCAAAGGTACACTTATAGTAACGTATAGCTAACGTTTATGAAATACCAAGTATGTGCCAAGGTGTTTGTTCTAGGTCCTGTGCATGTATCGTCTTGCTTAAAACTGACCAAATCCTGTGAAGAAATTCTACCGTCATCCCTTTTCACATCATGCAGAGAGATTACATATCTTTTTTTAAAAAAGAGAGTAAAAAAAAAAAAACAGACAAACACAGAGCAACACAAAAACAATAAAATGTCACGGTGTTTCAAAACAAAATGATAGGAATTAACAGTGGTTGTTAATATTACGTATTGAGTTTGAATATCTTGCGTCAAGGCGCAGCTAGCAGAGGACGGAGCCAGTCTTCCAGCGCAGTTCTTGCGGCTCTCTGGGCTGCCACAGTGCGCCTGCCCGCTCTGCCTGCACAGTTCACAGAGCGAGACGTTGAGGGGCAGGGGCTGCTGCTTTATGTGCATGTCTTCCGTTTTCTGGACTGGCATCCTTTGCCCAGATTCAGTGTTTTGGAGAGATAATAATTTGCATTTTGGCTAAATAAGAGACTCCAAAACTAGTCAGCCCGCTCCAAGGCAATACTAGCCACTGTCAGAATCTTTAATGAGGCAAGCTGTTCCCCTTTCCCACAAGATGCAAGGGAGAGCACAGTTCTGGTTTTGACATTCATCTTTCGCCAGCTCGGTGTTTCCAAGCGAAGTGCCGCTGTTACGCAGGAGTGGGAGGGCGCATCCAAACGCGAGACCTTCTCATTACCATGCACGAAAACAAAGAGGGGGAAACCCACAGCTAGGAAGAAATGTCATTTCCAGCGCTCAAAAATGAAAACGTCCCTTGGATAAAACTCTGTGGCCCCACCGGGAGGGTTTCTCCTACTGCTAGGATCCGGGGAAACATGCGAAATCTTTTTAAGGGGTGAATGTTCAAGTCATTGTGGATTGTCAGAATATTTTACATAAGTCATCTCCAGGCAAGTACATTAAAAACCTCAAGTCAGTAAGATCTTTTGTAGGAAGTGGTCCGCACCCTTTCTTGGAGCAACTATAATTTGTGATAATTGAAGCTTAATTGGGAAAGTAGGGGGTTGGGGATTCAGCTCAGCGGCACAGCGCCTGCCTGGCAAGTGCGACGTCGTGAGTTCGATTCCCAGTACCGGAAAAACAACAACAAAAAAAAAAAAAAAATTGGGAAAGTAGCAGTTCAGGAAGATGACTACAATACCTTCTGGTTTTTTGCTTCAAAAAGTTCAGTGACTGACACTAAACACATAAAACTATAGAAATGTGAGAAGTCTTGATTGATCCAAGACTTTTTTATAGTAGTTTCTAGGTAGGAGATAAAATTCAAGAATTTTATCTCCTACCTAACTGAAATGGAAGCAATTTGGACATTTTTCCTGAAATGAATAACAAATATAGTAAAGCATAATGAAGTAGTCCAATACTTTTAGGAAAGTTAAAAAAAAAAAAAAACTAAGCAGACTGGGCATGTAGCTCAGTGGTAGAACCCTTGCCTAGCATGGGCAAAGCTCTGGACTCAGTCCCTAATACCACCCAAACATTAAATTAAAAAGTACAGGTAGAGATACCTACCCTAAGAAGTTCAATTCATAGTTGGCCAATAAATTCTTAGAAGATTTCTCAAGTTTTCCCAAGATTGGTATGATTATATGCTCTTCACTTAAAATTGTTTGTTTCCCTCTTTTTCTATGAGTGCATTATTTCTCATAGAAATCTTTGATGAAGGATGATCAAATTTAAGTCCCCCCTAATTTCTGTTGCATGAGAACAGAAGAATATAAACTGGCAAGGTCTATTATAGTCTGTTCTTTGGTTTAAATGTAAAAATTACCTTTATGGCAGGGATGCTTCTCACTTGCCTCCTAGTTGTTGAACAGCTTCCAGATACATAGAAGGTCACAGAGAGATTCAGCTAAACTAAGGATTGTTTCCTAATCTAAAATATGTCACTTAGAATGAGAATTAAGTTTTAGCTCATGGATATTTATTACTTGTAAAATGCGTGTGCACTTGTCAAACCATGCCAAGCCAAATCACTGACACCAGTGCTTCTTTATTTCAAAACATTGTACAATAACAATCCAAATCAGCAAAATTGTTTACAAGTCGGCTGACTTCTAAGAACACAAAAAGAAACAACAAAAAGAATACTGGGATTTTTTTTCTAGAGCTTTACATATACCTAGTCTTTGTATTATTTATACTTTGTGACCTTGAAGGAGAGACTGTGGCTGTCTCTTTATGTAAGATTTATAATCTCATTATATAAGATAACAATATGTAATATAACAACCATTCTTAGCTCTTATTGTCTTGTTTTGAAACCCTGTATCACTTTTTTATTGTTTTTGTGTTGTTTTGTTTTTGTATTCATTGTTGTTATTTTGTTATTGTTTTGTTATCTTTAAAATTAAAAAGTTACAGATCAAAAAAAAAAGAATATATCATAGTATAACCATAAAACAGTGATGGCAAACCTTGTCAAGGCCACGTGCTCAAACCTCAACCCCAAACCCACTTACTTATCACAAAATGTCAACACCTCAAAGCTGAATGCTCGGCTGCTGGGGCCATGCTGGAGCAGCTTGGCTTGTGTGCCGACAGGGCTGTGTCCCCACTGCGGTATCCATGCCGTAGGTTCGCCACCACTGCTGTAGACAAGATGGCGCTGACATCCTGGGGTTCTTGTCACCGTGGTTAGCCAGGACATTCTCCTATCATAACCCCACACCCTTCGTGCCTTCTGGAGATGATGTCTCACGCAAGTAACAGAAATGGAAATCTGGGTAACTTCTTGCTTCTGCCTTCAACTTTTCTCAGCAGTCTGCTGCATCCACGTCTTCCTGTTTAGTCTTCCTCTTCTTTCTAAAGCTTCCTGTGTGCCACATCCTTCACTGCCGTCGTTACCCCGTCTCATTTCTAGCTTGCTTTTAATTACAGCTCTTTGGAGTCAAATCTCTTCTCTGTAGAACCATTTTCACTTGCCCCCTCTGGCCTCCTCCAAAGCCACAATCCTTTGATAGGAGACCTGTTTTTATTTTCTCATTCATTTTTCAAAACTCTTCTCCACATGTACTGTCCCCATTACGTACATAAAGTCCTGTCTCGGAGGATGACACACCGGGATGTGGCTTCACCTTTCACCTCTGTCTGTGTTTTAGGCCCAGTTGCTTCTGTATATTCAGCTCTTGCCCAGCTGTGTTCCCAAGTCATCCAAGATGACTCTTAAAGTCACACTGGTCCCTCTTTCTTCTATTGTGCTTTCAGATTCATGGTAACTGGGCCCAAAATTATGGACAAAGATATGTTGACTTTTATTTCTTCAGTAAGATTTTAAGTTTCTTAAAACCATATTATATGTTCTTCTTTACGACTCCTACTCCCAGTCAGATCTAGAGAAATAACAAGAACCAAATGGTTATTCGGTAGTACAAGTCATTAAATGTGTTCCTTTGCGGAGAAAAGCCTCACTTAACTGACAGGTGAGTGATAGCATTTCAGAGTTTTTGACCTTCTAAATTATAGCTGTCTTGTCATTCTCAGCAATAAGTGCTTCCTGAAGCTGTTCATGGCATATAGCATTTTATTAGGTTATGCAGTGTTTATAGCTCAGTTTTAGAATATTCAGGCATCTCCAGAATCTGGAAATCAGTTTACGAATTTAGCCATGATCTAGATACAAATGACACAAGTGTGTGTACATATATAGTAGATGTACTGTTGGTAAACGTGTAAACATAAGTGGAGGTCAGGTGGACATGATGACAAGATGTCAAATAGACAATGATGTGGAGTTACCAGGGATTTCCCTAAAGGAGATGGATTTCAGGTGCATTTCTGTTTAAGATTGAAAAACAGAAGAGAGGCCCTGTACAAACAGCTGGAGTGAAGCATAAAAGAACAAAGAGAAAGGTAGGATGGAGGTACATGCAGAGATGTGGGTTTTACTTCAAAAACAGACTCAATCCAAGATTTTGTTCTTATTTCATCAATCTAAATTATTGCTATTTGCTTATTAATAACTGGCATTGACATAATAGTTGTACTTATCATTATGAATTTTAAAATGTGAAATAAAGCCACTGAGCATGTAAAACATTACTTTCTTTATTTCCTGGGTCATTTTGCCTCGTTTCTACTGGGTTGTTTTTCCTCATTCCATTCCTGTTACCTTTTTCTTTCACCCATGCACCCGGGCTGACATGAGCCCCAGTTAGCTGCCGTCAGAACTGTTGACCATAGTCAGTTCAGCCATAGTCAGATTCTTTGATACAGTCTGGTGCCCCTGGTGAGTGATAGTGCTCACTGAGCAAATGCATCCCTTTCTTTTCCCAGGGAAGTCGCAGGATACAGTGGGAAAAGTCTGAGATAGGTAGTTAAATGTGAAAAGGACTGAATTCTGATTTTTTTCAGTTGCACAACATGTGAATTTTCAATTTCCTTCAGAATTTTATTCTTCATGTGTAAAGACAGAGGCACTGATTCTTACATTTATGATTATTTAGAAGAATTATGAGAAAATGTGTTCTAGATACACAATCTAGTTCCTGCCACAATAGGAGCATCTCCTTGGTGGTTTTCCTCCTGTGGACTCTAGAATGCTTGCATCAGAATCATTTGGCGTGAAGATCTGGGTAGTTAACTCAGACCTTCAAAGATCTGCCTCAGAATCTAATTTTCAGCAAACTTATCAGATGAGTCTTCAAACTGAGTTTGAAAGTCCCTGTGAGATATGTATTCATATTCTTTCTCATCTTTGTCCCTCCTACCTTTTTTTTCTCATTTTTCCTTTCCTTTTTTCCTTGTACCTCATTAAATGAGACTGTGCATGAGGAATAAGAATTTTATGGTACTGACTGCATCACGTCCTTTGTCAAGTTATGTTCACCTTTCAAGGTTTCATTTTTCTCTTATGTAAAAAGAAAATTGAGTAATTCTCCAGTCACTTCTTGGAATAAATTATTAAAATGGTATCAATCAGTGTGAAAAGGCACACACACACAAATGCTAACCATAACGGAAATAATTAGAATTGTTGTAGGGCTCTCTTTTAATTAAGAACAAGATGCAGTAATGTTCACGTGTGATTTATAGCACAATGTAGAGCTGTCCTAGCACTAGGATGAAGATGAGGTAAAGGAGGCCTTGTGCAAACTTTCAGGGGATGCCAAAAATCCAGGGATCAAGGTAAATATTTTATGTCAATATCTTTTAAAAATCAAAATTAATTAAAAAATTCTATGACAGACCAAATTTTAAATAAACATGGATTGATACTGTGATTTTTCCTTTCATCTCCAGTTCTAATATGACTTGACACAGAGCTGTTACTGGTCAAAAATATTCCATTAAAATATTGGTTATTTTGATTACTGATTTTTTTTATGCCCCCTTAAATTTCACACCTAGGGTGAATATCTCATTTTTGCCTCACTGAAGTCCTTTCCCTGGCTTATCTCCATATTGAATCACTTTGGTGTTCAATTAGCAAAGCGGAACAGACCATTCTGAAACAATATCTTTTTTGCCAGAATCTCTACTGACACTTTTTGGTGGTGCTTGTATGAATACTTGATTTTGTGGCATAGGTGTTGGAAAATATCTACATTTTGAGAATGTCAGCATGGATGTGAATGATTCAGACAGCTCTCAGAAAGGAGCATTATTTTGCAAATGACACTGTCACCTAATGATTATATTAGCTAGAAAGAAGTAGCAAGACTTATAGTCTGGTGTCTGGGGCTCATTTCTGATTGTGCTCAGTGGGAACCGGAAAATCAGGAGTCAACAAAACAGAAAAAAATGTTTAAGTAGATCAGAATCAGCCTGCCAAGAAAAGTGATCACGGAAGGAGATTTTTGTATAATTAAATGTCAGTTTGCATTTTGAAATACTGCCTGCTGCCTCCCACTCAATCATCAAGTGAAATGAGAGGGGATATTCTCTGTGCAGACCCAGAACTGACAGCAGCACCGCTAGCTTCCCCATGAAGCTCGAGCTGTAGATTAGAAGCTCCAGAGCAGATCCTTTTCCCATGGCAGTTCAGTGTAACCAGTAAATCATGGTGGGTATTACAGTTTTCTCCTATGGGGTGAAGTGGGGGGAATACACAGCAAAAATAAAGCTGTGTAAACCTTTGGTGTTTTAGAACAAGGATGAATTTTTGAGGTCACTTAGTTCATTCACCTTCCTTTACAAAGAAGGAATTTGATGCCCACACAGATAAGTGATTTCTCAAGGTCATTCAGCTATCAAGTGACAGACAGAGCTGTCACTTTCTTCCAATTAATGATGGAAGTGTTTGTTAACCTGTAGAGTGGGGGTGGGGTGGGGTGGGCAACAAGAACAGATCCGGTTCTGTTCCATGTAGGCAAGTGGTTTCAGCTCTGATGTGCTAACACTGGGAAGTGGGGAGACATTCTTGGGCCAGCTGAGCACCTGCATTCCCCAGCACTCCAAAAAATACTTCTATTTCTTTCTTCCCCATTCTACCAGTTTGCATTATCCAAATGCAAACTCTGAGTCAGAGTCTACAGGCATAAGGTTTAGGCATGTGGGTGTTGGTAAAAGCTCCTCAGGTGTTTCCAGCGTGGCCCTTCATGACAGACGGCTGCATTACAGATTTCTTCCTGACAGAAATATCTATCTCAGTCTGTATGACTTAGTATGAATGAATCCAAGAGAAGGCTTAAATGAGGGTACAGGCTTAACCATAGGCGTGTTAGGGAAAGAATATATGAAAAGGCAAATGAAGAGAATTATTCAAAAGCAAACATTGCCTCTTTTCAGTTTTGTCCAGTACAGAGAAGACGGAGAGACACTTAGATGCATAGTTGGCAGCACTGCAGGGATTTTTCCTCCTTTTTCTGCTCATAACCGGACTACGCTCTGCAGTGCCCTACTTGGGAGCTTCTGGAGCATCTTACTTGGATATGGGCTTGTTAATAGACATAATTTCTAACCTCCTGTGTACAGAATTGAGTTAAGGACAATCATTAAATCATATCACATTGATACTCATCACTGGCTTATGGAAGGCTCCTCTTTGTCCTCGAAAAGTGAATTTTTAAAAAATTTTTATGAGTACCTGTCTGCAGTACATAACGATTACCTTGTACAAATGAATTTCCCTATATTCCCATTTTGTCACTTTCTTATCCCCAAACAGGCAGATATTCTCACATGTTTGGCACAAGTTCTTTTAAAAGAACTCTAGCATACTATGTTTAAAACTTCGCTGTATTTTTACATTGCTTTCCTGATCACCGAGGTGAGAGAGATGGAGGAACGCACTTGATGGAAGCTTCAGAGCACTTTCAAGCAGCAGACATATCTGGGAATGATTGGATGCCCCATTTCAAAATGTTTTCTAGTCCTCTCTCAGTTTTTGTCTTACTCCCACAGTACCACAGGAACTTCGCTTATTGATGGGAACATGGTGTCCCAGGAGTTCAAAATAGCGAGTCCACTCTAGCCATGCATTACCATCTTGCCTGCTACCTCTCCATAATGCCAATAGCGAGTCCACTCTAGCCATGCATTACCCATCTTGCCTGCTACCTCTCCATAATGCCTGGCTGCATAGGATGGTTAACTGTGTCCTGCCTATGCATAGAAAATACCTCATACGTATTTATATATTTGAAAATCACAAAGTTGGTTTCTAGTCTGATGTAGATACTAGGATTTATTAGAGTGGTGGGACAAACCCTATGCAAGCTGTTCTTTCTCCTAAGTTTTTCCTGAGTGTAAGTCCATAATTTCTAAGTACTGCATAATTTGAAATTAAGAACCTATCTAAAAATAATTGGGGAATATGCTTTATGTATAGAGTATAGAGTAAATTATGTATGTACAGAGTAAATTTAGCAGTTATGCTTGGGAGCCACAAATAAATTTATTTTTCACTACTTTCCCAGTTTTTTCCTATCACAGAATTAAAACAAAGCCAATTATTTCTTTTATGGGGCAAGTGAGAGTGTAAAGACTTTAAATGTCATCAGTGTGGTATCAGAAGCAGTGGAGATATTTGGCAAAGAGACATTTTTTAAGATCAATCTTAAAAGGGCAAAAGGCCTTTTAAAAGAAAATCAATATGGAAAGAACAGGTAGTCAGAGTGACAATACATTAAAAGTTCAAGCAAAGTCAACTTGTCATCAGGCTCTTGTTCTAACATCTCCCTTCCGGGTCGTCTTTACCTGCCTTCTTTGTTTCACATGGATTCCAACTAGCAGCGGGGTGATGATATAATGAACAGGTCATAGGAAAACCCTTTTGTTTGCAACTGGAACATTTGGTGTGTTTCCCAGGATTCTCAAGACACTGCTTTTCAACAAAGCATTTTATCTTTTGCTCTCTAAAAGTTTCAGATTTTGACTCTTAAAATCAGATGTGTGGCAATCTCAGTTGCTGTGATATTCCAGTCATCGTGGCTTGTTCTCATCATTGTCTTTTATATACCTGACCTTCTTCTCTGTAATTGGGTCATCTTCTCACTGTACTACCTTTGGGATTAATTTTTCCAACAAGGCCTGTCAGGTCATTTCCTGGCAGCCGCATCACACCACGGAAGCTGCCAGCGTTGAATCTTGACCTGATGTTCTAAATTCTCAAGAGAGCCTTAAAAATGGCTATTTCTTCCCATATTACTCTAAGCACGTTACACTTACTTTGTGTTTTGACCCAGGAAAAGAGAGTCGCTTGCTTAAATCCATATTTGCTTCCTGTGAGTTGCAGTAGCTTTGTAATAGAGTAACTACAAGGGGAAGGAAGAGATGAGCCTGCCAAAGGACCAGATACAATTACTTACAGAAGGTACTGGATTCACCAATGTCTCCATAGTAATTAATACCTTAGTGTGTGTGTGTGTGTGTGTGTGTGTCCACTTGCAGCACTACATTTTCAATTCTTGCACACCAAGTTTTAAAATATTATAATAAAGGAAAAAGTAAAAATCACATTATTGATAAATGTTGCACTTTTTCTCTTAAAAAAAGCTTACAGGAACCCTTACACTCTTGATATTCGAATACCTACAAATGTTAAAACTTTGCATCTGCTACACAATCCATGCAACTTTTTGACCTTTAAAGAAACAAATGATAAATTATCCCCAAGATGTAGTTTAGTGAATTCATTATGGAGCCATTCCCGTATCTGAAAGTTGCTCAGGGTTCCACAGCAGCATTCTTTTACCTAGGTGAAGGTGAAGTAAAGAGAGATGTTTGCTGGAAAAATCTGAACAGATGTTATTTACTGGATGTGTGTTCAGTTCCTGTGGAATCAGACTACTGGGAGGGAAGTTGGACGTCCTGTCCTCCTGCATCTGATAAGATAACAATGAATGATTGCTAAGGCATCGTCCAGACCTTTCCGCAAGTTGGAAAGGAGGACAGCGCACCACCAGTCTTTAGGAGAGAATATTTTACAGTGGTGTAACAAGAATCTTTCTTGCAGTTGTCTTACCCCTTCCTGATTGATTTTCAGTGTCACCATCCAATAATGGCCAGTAATTTACACACTTGTCCTGTCTGTCCTTCATAGGCATTCAGAGATACTACATTTGGTTTTTAAGTTTCCACACTTCTGTTATGGTTTTTGTCTGGGTTCCCCGCAAATCCTCATGCAGTCATGGGGCGGGCTTGTAGATTTATGATTAATGTATGGTCCAGTGTTGGAATTATGGATGTGAGTGCTACACCTGCCCTGGGGTGGGTAGTTTGCAAACGATGTAAAGGAAGGAAAAGGGTTTGCTCTTCCAGCTGCCACTCCTCCCTTGTGCTCTCGTTGCTTTTCCTGTCTTCCGCCGCTGCCATGAACTGTTGCCCTTTGCCGTGTGGAGCCAGCCGAGTATAGACTGAAACCTCCACAAACTGTGAGCGAAATAAACCTTTTCTTCCTTAATTTTGAGCATCAGGTATTTTGTCTCAGCAACGAGAGAAACCAAGATAACTTCCATTTTTTTTTATTATGTAGCATGCTTAAAATTATAAGTCCAAAACTGCATTTCACTATTAAGAATTTCTATAACATAGGGAAGGGAAGATTTGTTTTAAAGCTAAAAGCAGAGGTTAGAAATGAAAAGGATAGATTTGAAATTTAACAAAAAACTTAGGAATGTCTCAAAATCATCATGAACAAAATGAAAAGATGAACTAAATTGAGAAATGTTTGCAATATATGAAAGGAAGCATATGTGTTTAATGATCAAAAGTCTTTTAAAATCAATAAGAGAGACAAACTTCAACTGAAAAGAAGAAAATAAAGGCCAAGGTCATGGATAAGAAACTCACTGTAGTGCATGGTCCAGCTGTATAGGAAAAACTGCCCAACTATGCTAGCAAATAAATGCATTTGAAAACAGGCTGAGTGTATCAGACTGACTGAGTTCTTTAAACACCGTTCTCAGTATTGGGAAATAAATGTTCTCATACACTGTGGATGGAAGTGTAAATCAGTGTAGCTTATCTAGAGGTCAAAGTGGTAGTGTGTATTAAATGTGGACCTAAAAATCATACTTTCAAGAATTTGTCTTTAGGGAATAGTCATAGATGTGGGTAAAGATACAAATGCAATAAAACTCCCTAAGAATGTTTTAAATAGTCAAATAGTGAAAAATAATCACCATCGCACCATCTTCAGGAAAAATGAGGTTTCAAAGGGTCCTTGATGCCCGCATATCTACAGTGTTTGGGATAAATGGCTGCCACCACCTTAGGGGCTAGCTGACCTTCCCTGGTCTTTGCCCTGTTGTCTCTTCCCTCTTTTCTAGGAATAAAACTGCAATTTGGCTAAATTATCTCTATGTAGTTATATTTTGCTGTTGTTAGGGTGAATGCTGAAAATAAATATTTAATGACTGGGAAGATGTGCATGAGTGAAAAAATGGGAAGTTGAATTTTATGTAATCAAGTTTCTGTAAATATGCAACCACTTGAGGAAAAAATCTAGAAAAGTGTACTACAGAATAAAATACACATCTCTTGTGGTAAATTTGCAGGGACCTTTTACAAACTGACATTGCCCAAATTTTCTTTTTTGAACACTGAACTTTTTTTTTCATTTTAAAAAAGTAAAAAACTGACAAAACAACAATGAAGACAAAATCAAAACAACACAAAAACAACAAAAATGATACATGACCTCAAGACAAAATGATAGAAATTTACAACAGTTGCTAAATTACATATGGTTATCTTCAATGAAGTTGCTCAGTCCATTAGACATAAGAATGTAAGGTTGATCAAATAGTCAAAGACAGTAACAGCTGGGATAGGTGTATTGCTGATGTCTGCAGTTTATTCAGAGGAACAGTCAGTGCTTAAATTTTCTTTTTTCTTGACCAATTTTACACACTTGTGTTTGGTAATTAGAATGACTGATCTGAAAACAATATGCAGAATATAAGAACCATGTTGAACTCTTACCATTTTGTATGGTGAAGCTCTGCATCATTTTCAATTTTTAAAAAAATTATTTTTATTGTTTTTATTTTACTTGAACACTTAACTTTTACAAAATTTACTGACAAATGATATGTATCCAGAAGAGTATACACAGACTGGCTAGATTTCCCAGCTGAGTATCACTGTATAGGCATCACCAGTTCTCAGTCAAATGTGGGGCCAGCCCAGGGCGATAACCTCTACTCAGACTTGCTTCAGGGTGATAACCAGCTCACTTCTCAGAGCATTGGTTAGCTTTGTATGCTTTCATACTTTGTTTGTATAAGTGAAACTGTACAATTTATAACCTTGTGGTCTGTCTTCTTTTGTTCAGAATTATTCTTGAGTTTAACCATATTATCTCAAGGAGTTGTAAATCATTTCTTTCTTTTTGCTGTACATTATTCTATTGTTGAGATTAATATATTACAATTAATGTATTTACCTATTCTATCACGGATAGGTATTTGGTTACTTTTCAGTTTAAAACTGCTATGGCTTGTCTTATGAACATTCTGGTTAATATGTACATATTTAGAAGGCATATCTGAATACTTCTGTGGGTATACATTGAAGAGTAACATTTCCTGGCCTAGGACAATATGTATCCTCAGGTTCAGTTAATATTGCAGTTTTCCAAAATGGTTTTACCAAGTGATACTTCCACAACTGAGTACAAATTTGTTTTCATCAAATACTGCATATTTTCAGTCAGTGATTTCAGCAGTGTCACATTGTACTTTTGATTCGTGTTTCCCTAATGACTAAGGATGTTGAATACCTTTCTATATGTATATTTGCTATTTGAATGTTGTTTTTTATGAATGCAAGACATTTGTTTGTTTTTCTATTGGATTGTCTGTCATGTTGACTTAAAGGGGTTTTCACATAATAGTCAAGTGTTGGATTTGTGTATTGCAAATGTTTCTTCCCATTGGTGGCTTTTAAATATCATAATGGTGTCTGTAGGTGAAGAAACTATTTCAATTTCAATATATTTCAATCTATACTTGTTCTTTTATGGTCAAGACTTTTTTCTCTTTGCCTACTCCGAAGTCATGAAAACGTTCTGTTAGCTTTTCCCTTACAATCTCATTTTTTTTTTAACATTTAGATTTGCTCAGTTAAGTTCACTTTTCTGTGCTCTGCTGTTGTCTCATGTGAGTCACCTTTGTCATCCAGGGAAAGAGGAAGTGGAATACAGATTTTCTCAGTATAAAGAAGACGGTGTAGCCTAGTCAGTAAACATTCCTTCTTAGAGGTAGAGGTATATCATTGCATGTTTCAGCTGAATAACAAAGCCAAGTGTGGAAATAAATATTTGACCAAGAATAAAGCTTAATTTTGCCATTACAATAACTCTTGACACATGGAGATAAAAATTTCTACCACTTGACGAGTTTAAGTATTATTTAATTATCTCCTTGGGGTAATACTTTTGAGATAGCAAAGCTGGTCTTTTGCTTTTGATTCATCCTAAAAGGAAGAGAACTCACAAATAGGATTTTTTTTCCTACAGATATTCATACTTTAATAAAATTCAGTGAATAAAATATTACATAGAGTTCTTGAAGTTTATTTATTTAATATCATGAAAGCTGGTACATCACACAGTTCTCCAAAGATCATAATTACAGTATAATCTAATTTGTACCCTAAAATTTTATTTCAGATGCAAATAAATATTTGTATCTCAAAAATAAGTGTATGTTCTCTCTGTAGCTCTGTAGTTAGTGTTAGATGTAACTATCAATTTATTTCTCTGTTTGCCTGTTTGAAAAATTTTAATAACTGCTTTTCACATAGAATAAAAGCTTTCGTAATCAACAGTACTACATCTTTTTGTTTGGTGTTTTATGTTTGTTTATTAATACATGTTTGCAGAACATAACGTTTACATTCATCTTAGAGGGATATGCATGTAATTAATGTATCTTAACTATTTATTCTCCTTCCCTTCCCTCCTTCCATCTCTGTAACCCTTTCTCATTTGCAAAAGATCTATCTCCTTCTTTCCCATTGTCAATCTTTTATTTTGCTTTTTAAATTCTTTATACTTTAGGTTTATTGCATAAGAGAAGTTATATGATATTTAACCTGTTTCTGATTTATTTTATTTAACGTTATAGTCTCAAGGTACATCTGTTTTCCTACAGATGATTCAGATTCATCCTTCTTTATAGTGGAGTGGTATTCCATTATGTATAAATACTACATTTTCTTTATTCAGTCATCTCATCATGAATATATAGGCCGCTTCCAAGATTTAACTATTATGAGTTGTGCTGCTATAGATATGGACATGCATACATCACTGTGGTATGATGTGTTTAACTTTTCTGGAAAGATACAGTGAAGGAGAATAGCTAGATCATAACAAATGGAAGTTATATTTTTAGTTTTGAAGAATATCCATACTGATTTCCTTAGAGTTTATACCAGTTTCCTTTCCCATCAACAATGTAGAAGTGTGTCTTCTCCCTACAGCTGTGCCAGCATTTGTTATTGCATAATATTTTTAATGATAGCCATTCCTTCTGGAGTAAGATGAAATATCAATCTTGTTTTAATTTGCATTTCTCTGATGGCTGAAGATGATAATTTTTAAAACATATTTATGGGCCATTTGTGCTTCTTAGAAGTATCTATTCATCTGAATTGCCAAGTATTTGATTGGCTTTTTTATTTACAGGAGTCTGATTTTTTATAAATTATTTGTAAATTCTAAATATCACTCTCCTAGGAGTATCTGACAAAGTAGCTGGCAATATTTGTTTTCCATTTTGTACGTTGTCTCTATTGATTGTTTCCTTAGCTGTACAGAATTTTTTTTAATTTGTGTAATTCCATTTATGGATTCTTGATACAATTTCTTTTGCAATTGCGGATTCTATTTATAAGTCCTTCCCTGTGCCTATAGCTTCAAGATTTTTACCTATTTTCCCATCCAGCAGACTGTTTCCACTTTAACATTTAAGTCTTTGACCATTTTGATTTTATTTTGGTGCATGGTGATGGGTATGGGTGTACACTCCCCTGCATGTGTGTAACCAGTTTTCCCAGCACCTTTTGTTAAAAATGCTATCTTTCATCCAGGATATGATTTTAGCTCCTTTGTCAAAGATCAGATGACTTAATGTGGCTATGGTTGTTTCTTTATCTTCTGTTCTATTTCATTGATCCATATGTCTGTTTTTGTGCCAGTACCATGCTGTTTTTATCACTGTATCTTTGTAGTATAACTTGACATCTGGAATAGTGATGCCTCCTGCTTTGTTTTTGTTGCCCAGGACTGCTTTTGATATTCTGAGTCTATTCTGGTTCCATATAAATCTTAAGATATTTTATCTCCAGTTCTATGAGTAATGCTATTGGTATTTTGGTTGGGATTGCATTAAATCTGTATAAAAATTTTGGAAATACGCCAAATTTCAAAATACTGGTTCTGCCTATTCAAGAACAGGTAATATCTTTGCATTTTCTGATGTCTTCTTTGATCTCCCTTTTCAGAGTACTATAGTTTTCATTATAGAGGTCTTTCATTTCCTTGGTTAGGTTACTTTTTTGTGTGTTTTGGCTTTGGTTTTTTTGAGATACTGTCTCATTCTGTGATTCAGGCTAGTCTTCAACTCATGGCTATCCTCTTGCCTCAGCCTTCTGAGTGCTGGGATTATAGGCATGTGCCACCACACTTGCTTAGGTTAATTCTTAAGTATTTAATTTTTATTGTTTTCTTAATTTCTTTCTTAGTGAATTCATTGTTGGTGTGCAGAAATACTGTATTCTGCTACATTGCTTAATTTGCTATTAAGTCTAGGAGCAATTTTTTTCAGTCTTTTACATAAAGGGTCATGTCATCTGCAAATAATGATCATTTGATTTCTTCCTTTCCTATACATGTCTGTTTTATTTCTTTTGCCTAATTGCTTTACCCAAAGAGAACCCAGAACAGACAAACAAGCAAGGAAACAAAAACAAAATGAAAAACCACACGGCTGCTACCCCATATAGCCAGTGTCTACATGATTCCCTTCAGTCTGAATTCACAGTCCAGTTGCAGGCAACCAAGTCATTTTCCCTGATGGACTGCTTAACTGGCTGCCTGGGAGTGGTGAGGGCTCGGGTCAGTCTCTCTGCATGTGAGTCCTGGCTACAAGCCATGCTTTGGGTGTGGCCAACTTCAGATCTTCATCTCCAGATCTGACCACTTCATTTAAATTAAGAAGATGATGATGTGATGGAGTCTGCCCAACGCCTAGTTCTTCTTTGATTTCTGCCTGTGATCTCCTGTTGCTACACCCTTCATTGCAAGACGTTCCCATGCTGTCCCTTCAGAGGCCTTCTGCCCAGCATATCACCAGAGATCTGCCCCAGGAGATTCTTTCTGTTCCTTTGCCTTCAGACCTTCATCAGTCCTGGTTCTTGTCTCAGGAATTCCACTTTCCAACCAATGGAACTTGGCACAGACCTCAGGCCCAGGGCTTCATTTACCTGTGTGGGATGGTGGGCAGTGGGCAGAATTTCACACTGTCTCAGTCTTCCTGGTGTTTGGGGGGAAGATAGGAGAGTGCTTACTCTGGTGGGCTCCATTGACTCCCCCTGCCCCTTATTTCTGGGGATGTGACCATGGCTCCCTGCAGTATACTAACTTGGCAGCACCCATGGTTCCTGGTATTCAGCCTAGGGCAGGAGCTTTGTTTGCGGATAATGAGTTATGGGTGGTGGGTAGGGGCACAGTGGTCCCTGCTGTTTGAGAGGTGAGGGCATGGGGAGAGCTTGCCTGATACTGTGCTGCTGGCTCACCCTTTCTCTGGTTGCCTTCCCTGGCTCTGTGGGGCCCTAACTGTAATTAACTTTCAGGTTGGGTTTCCCTTCCATGTGGGAGGGAGAGGCTATAGGGAACATATCCCATGAGTCTGGCCTGTGCAGCCTCTTCTCTCTTCAGGCCATTAGACCCACTCCCAAGATCATGTGCTCACTAGGTAAAAGGTGGGAAACTGCAGCCCAGCGGCAGCGCTGCGCCTCTTTTCAACAACCCAGATACTTGATCTAGAGGATCTGTGCTTTTAGGTTAATTTTCTGTATCTTGGTGTGTTTGCCTCCCCCACTTGAGAATATGTCCTTTAGCCGGTATTTCTTGTTTCTCCTCCAAGCTTTTCCAGGGCACCTGTTTCTCTCATCAGCCATGTTGCAATCTCTTATTGCAATGTTTTGCACCTGTAATAGGAAACACACATTTTTCCTTCTACGGATAGAACTTAATGTCATAGGCATATAAGGGTATTTTCAACCTTAGTTTTACATATATAGTTGCAATTTATATTCTAGTTTGAAGAATAAAATACTTGCCTTGTCCTTATTATTAACTTTTTGTTATGCTATTTGTATATGGTGCTTCCTAGAAGTACTTCAAAGATGAATAGTACAAGAAGAGATATTGATCTACGTAGTCAACTGTTGGGCTTCTTAAAGGCCAAAGCCAAATTCCCAAGCAGCTTTTGATTAAAACTGAATTTCAGCTGAATTAATACAGGACTTATTTTGTCAAAGATTTATAAAACACCTTTTAAGTGCTAGACATCTTGATGACTTTGTATCTTAATAATGAATAAGAATAACAAATTTATTTTCCTTATATTTAAGTAATCTAAATCTCCCAGCTTACTTACCTAATTCAAAATAGTTCAAGTCTCTGTTGCATCCTACTTGATGCAAGAATTCCATTAATTTATTAGTTTGCCCATTTTGACTTTGTTGAATCCCTGCAGTATCCCAAGACGCCTGTGGTTGACATCCTTTCCAGCCTTCCAGTTCTGGGCCACCGCCTCCCTCTTGTTGCTCAGTAACAGCCTGCCGCCCTTTGCTGCTGCTCTCCCACATAGACCTTCAGCCCAGGTGCCTCACCAGACTCTTACTCAGTGTCTCACAGTAGCGGGAAGACCAGCTGTCATCACTGCATGATTTCAGCGGTGGCTTGGAGATTTTAAAGGTGGGGATACAAGTATGCAACTCCACAACTGCTACTTAATATAAAGGTGCCCTGAGTTCACAGACCAAAGTCCTCCCTAGGAACTGTCAATGGTGGGAGGTCTCTGCCTGAATATCAGACCTGTCACCACGTTTTAGGGATCAGTTTATCTCCTAACTGTAGGAGTGCCTTGAATAAGTCTCTCCTATCTGAGTCCTGGGCCAGCTGTTCCTCCAGACCCAGGGACAGTCACAACTCATCCCTCTGAGGGTGTCTTTCTTGCCCTGTCAATCTTCTGATAAGATTGAATGTGAGAATATCTCCTCTAGACCCACACACAGCAGTGTGGCCTTTCCTTGTAGCCCTTATGATAACTCACAATAAAGTAGTACTTTCCCAAAAGTCTAGCTTATCCAATTCAGAATGACCCAAAATATGGGTTATAATACAGTATTATCCAATTTGAGCTTCAGCAGTCTCAGGCCATTCTTCTTTTTTAAGGCTAGATATCTGCATGTCCTTCTGATACCTTCCGGTCTCCACTAATCTCCTGTGACTCCTTCTTCAATAAGAGAACACAGTCTCTCCCAAGATCTAACAAAAATTTTTAGGGACACTACAGTTGAAATACACTTACAAGAAAAAGATTCTTTGTGGAAAAAAAAAAAAAAAAGGATAATTTGCAGAGATGCAGTGGAGCTGCAGTAAGGACAACTTTTATGTTTATGTAAAGCAAATTGAGATCCTCAGAACCATAACTCCAAGTCTCCATGTAGAATAAAGTCTCAGCTTTACTTTCTCATAATAAAACTCCTCTAATATAGTTACCCCAAAACAAAGAAGCAGTGTGTGCCACAACTGGAGTGTATCGGCCAGCTTTCCTGTTGCTAAGACAAAATACCTCATTCCCCAATTTTAAGAAGAAAAAGTTTAGCTGGCTCATGGGTTCAGAGGTTCAGTCCATGGTTGGCTGGCTCCAAGGCAGGAAGTGGCAGAAGGCCACTTCATGTCAGCTGGGTAGCAGGGCTGGCAAATAGCACCAGAAAAGAACAGGAAAGAGACCAAACATCATCTCTTGAATTACGTTTCCATGACCCACCTAAAGTGTATTTTACTAATCCCTTAGGCAACTCCCAAGCCAATCAAGTTGACAAGAAAGCTTAACCATCACACTGAGCTAAAAAAGATTTTTAAGGGAAACAAACTACTAAAAGCATCAGAATGTCAGTAGTTCTTACCCAGCCATTACTGTCAAGTCTTTTGGGATTTGAATTAGGCCAGAGCATGCCATTACAATCTATTTCACCAGCACTCAGCAAAGTGCTCGTAGGTGACTAGAAACAAAATGAGACAGGCGAACAGTCTAGTGAAATCAAACATTAAGTAATAACTTCAGTCCAATGTAATAAAACTAAAATGCTGCAGAAGTTGTGCACAAAGTGATTTGGGAACTATTATTCAAGGAGTTCTCCATAGAGGAGTTTGTTTTCTAAGTTATCATAAGCTCTTCATTACTAAAAGTTATTTGTTTTATACATTTCTTTAACTACCAATATAACAAGGGTAGTATATTAGTTAATCATCATTGTTTAACAGGTGACTGTTTAGCTGAATTACATCACATGCAGGTTCCTGTATCTAGATCCTATTATGAAATAAATATGGAAGCATACAACAATGTGAACGTGCTCTACTGATTTTTTTTTTTTTGTTTTTCTCCAAAACTATTTTAGAGAGGGACATTGTTTGTGGCCTAATAGCCCAGGAACTCAACATTTTACCCTTCATAAATGAAGAAGATTAAGTGCTAGGTTTTTGCAACACAGTGAAGTGGGCAAGAATCAAGGCCAGAGTCCTGAATTTTCTCCAATGATTGATTGTTTCATTGCAGTACTCAGGTTTGAACCAAAGGCCTTCACTCTGAGATACATCCCCAGCCCTTTTATTTTTTATTTTGACACTGGGTCTCACTAAGTCTGTAAGTTTCCCAGGCTGTAAGTTTCCCTGGGCTTGAATTTATAGTCTTGCTATCTCAGCCTCCTAGAGTGCTGGGATTACTCCACCATCTATGTGTTTTTCATCTTCACAAATTTTTGTGCAAACTGTCCCACAACACCTGGTGTTCTGTTGCCCGTGAATAATGACAGTAAAGAGCTGTGCCACATAAATATTGATGCAAATGTACCCTTATCAGTGTATGAGTTACCCCAACAGAACTTGAAGTTAAAGCTTTATTTTTGGAAACATTGATCTTGGTTACTATGTTCACTTGGTTATTAGGTATATGCTGCACACATGTACACCACATACACATCATACACATGCAACACATTCCCAGATATACTGAACATACCACACACACATACAGTGTGCAAATGCAGTGCATTTATTGATTGAGCCAATATTTATTAAGTTTGCTTTTTATACTAACAACAGTCTTAGATGCCGAGAATACAGGGATAAATAAAGCACAGTTCTTATCCTCAAGGAGCTTGAGTCCAGCAAAGAAGGAAAATGTAGGCTCTTCCAGAGTACTTACTGCACTCTGAGGTACTTCCTGTTTTCTGCTTGGCACTTCCTGTTGGTCTGAAGGGTCCCATCAGGTTGGGCTTCTCACCCAACCCACCCTCGTCGCTCTTCTTCCCTGGTGTCCAGCTTCTGTCTACATAGGAGGTAAACATTTACTGAAATAAACAAATAAATAAATAACACTATATTGCTCCAGGAGGGCAGAGGTAGGAGGAGACCCTGACAAGTGATGTATCCTGAGAACTTCAAGAGTAGAGAGGTGAGCTGGGACTGTATGGGATTTGCTGGGGTGAAATGTGTACGTGACTTTTCAGAGAGACACAGTACATTTGGAAATGAGTTGTAAACCAGAGAATAAAGGGTTAAGGGATGAATGGGAAGTGGATAACCGATCACTTGCACGGGAGAATGAGATCACAAACCCTCAGGTCGGGGTGGGGAGGGACAGAGCCATGTTACTCTCACTTAGGAGTGAGGTTTGCTTCTCTCTTCTCCACTGGGCATGGCCACTGTCAAAAACGTGTATTTTTCTACACATGTAGCAGAAATGTCTATTTCTGAATCAGATTTCTGTTATTTTCAAGTTATTATCAAAACACCTGAAAAACTGCAAGTCAAGGCTATACCAGAGAAAGGTGTTACTTTCAAAAAGTTCCCCCATGAATCGCCTCCCGGCCAATTAAACCACTCCGACAGATCTGCACTGCTCATCCAGTTTGGGTCCGTCAGTTCATTTGCCCTTTTCTCGTTTCTTCACTTGCAACAAAAGAGACTACTTCCTCCTGGATGCAAAGGTGCTGCAATACATCTTACAGAAAGTTACAGAGGGAAAATAGAGCATGCACTTGTTTCCTTGTCCTGCCTTTTTTACTCTAAGAGCCCCCTTTCAGGCAATCAAAAGTAGAATGCTGCCTCTTGCTCTGTTTGAAACCTTGAAGGTCCATGTACCCCATGCAAGTGAAACATGTAATTTAAGAGAGTCTGATAAACAACTTTAAAATAGTAAGTGTGATTTTTCTCTTTTCTTCCACGTAAACTGTTACCTTCTCCTTAGCCAGAAAGTCGACTTTATAAATCCTATCACATCCACACATAGTATAAGCCTAAAAATTGTATCATTTCAAGCCCACAGTGGCTGTCGAGACTCTGATATCTTCCCTCTCTACCACCACTAGGTCGTTTTCCCAAGACCTCTGGAACTAAATATACTTTGGTTGCAAGTGGCTGTTAATGAGAGCTGGACTTATTTTTCCCCTCTCAGGGAGAAGAAATGTGATGAAGCTATAATTAGGACTAATAAATTGAGACTTGGTGGACACCTCCTCCCCTGGGATTGTCCCCTCCCTAGAGTGGCCCAGGAATATGGTGTGGGCAGCTTGGGCTCTCACCTGTGAGAGTCTCTTGGGGAGAAGATGAAAGAGGGGTGAAATGTTATGAAAGGTGCTGATCCTAAAGAAATTATGGAATTCTAGAATAGCTATTCACTTTATTTCAAAGGTTTCTTAGTTCTTAAAATTTGTCTTTTTCAATAAATATGAAATATAAATTGTTTGCAGGACAAATAGCAACCAGGAAGGGATGGATCAGCTGGGTTTATCTTTTAGAAGATAATACAATGCCATTTTTTAGATCTTAGATGTAGTGTAGAGCATTATGATGTCCATCCTGTTTGGATGAATTACAGTACGTTACTTCACAACATGGGCAAGGCCAGACACCTCCAAAGAGGTCACATTTTAGATGAGAGTGTCAACAGCACTCAGCCAAGTCAAGGATCTTGGTGCTTTGAGTCGAAATGTAGCACTCTGGTTTTAATGAATTGGAAAGACTGGGCCTGGCCTAGCTTTGCAAGGTTAACTTTTTCTTATGTTTTGCAGAGGCTTCATTTTTCTAGACAGGACCTAATACTGATAAGCTAATATTAAAAATTATACATTTGTTTAGCAATTAGTTCATTAACCCTTATGTTTTAATATTTTGAGAGAGACAACAGTAGTATGTTTGAATGTAACTTTTATATGGCATTTGTGTTTTCTAAAGTTTTATGAGATTTAGATTTATGGACTAAAAAACTGTGTGTGTGTGTGTGTGTACACTTGCAGTTCAAATTATGTTTTCATAATGTCGTTTTCTCCATATTGGCTATAAAAATTGCCTAAATCTGATTATGTGCAGTCTGAATGGATTTTGAAGTAGAACCTGCCTTTGTGGAGAGCTGAATGGTGAAGAATTTGTTTGGAAAATTTTGTGCAATAGTCCCTTAAAATGGCAGGAGCAGAGTAAAGTATGATATGGGACAAATATGTTTTACATATCAAATTAGCAATAGTCAAACAACCTTCACAACCGCATATATGAAAGTAAATAAGGAGATATTTTTGTTATTCTGTACATGAAATCAGTATCCGCCTTTCTGGCCATACCTTTTTTGAATTTCAGTCATTCAGTTGTGAATCCAAAAGTGAGCGTGTGTCTCCTTGCACCTCCCTTTCCAGAAAGCCCCCATACCAACTTAGATGAAGGAAATGTTCCCAGCAGTGTCTTCAGTCCCCCTGGCGTCTCCCATAGGCACAGACCTTTGTAGAACTCTTCATGGTTCATGGTACAGTGACATCCTCGGCCCATTCTTCCTCGTGCACACATTTCTCCTTTCGTTTTTGCCTCATTGCTTGTCCCTGTCTTCTTGGAGAATTTTCTTTATTTAACTTGAGAACCTAAAAGCGTTGCTGTAGTCACACTGATAATATGAAAATACCAGTTACCTTGGGGTTAGCCAAAATGGAAACTCACTGATTTTAAAGTATAACTGAACAAAATAGAAAGCCATTGTAGCTACCACCATCTATGGGTTTAAAGGTACTGAACACTCCCCTTTGAAATCTTAGGAAGATCACTATACCCTTATCTAAATAAATGAAGAAAAAAACAGCACTTATAATTATGTCTGACTCTTTACTGTTTTTCAAGTGCTAGTTGACGATAATATATTATTTTGTATTTCAGATGCTCTACATTTCAAATTTATCAAAGATTAAATTGATGTTTATGGGCTAATCTGGAAACCAAAACCCAAATTGTTTCATTACATCTATCAGAAAATATGTGTGAATTTCCAGGGGCTGACTTATAAAGGAACACGACCCAATGTAAGTTATAGAAATACTGTGTTTTGGCCTTTGTTATCACCCTGCTGAGGTGTGTGCCTGCATATGTACAGATGTGTGACCATTGTACAAATATAACATACATACTATAGTTTTTCACAATACTGGGTTCATAACATCTATTCCTTTCCTCCTGCAATAGATATTTAAGTGTCTGTTATGTAAAAGGTGGAGTAGTAGGCCTAAGAAATACCCCAGGATGAGGTTACTGCTCTTACAGAGTTTATACTTTAATTAGGAAACCATCATAAACAAATAATTGCACAAATGCATATGAAATGCACATTTTGATAGTTGCTGTGATGCGTAACCATGTGGCATACCACCAGGCCTGTCTTTTCTTCAGGGCCAGAGTGGGTCCTTTGGAGAAATAGCTGTTTTTCTTATTGCTGAGACACAATACCCAACACCCACAAGGTAAACGAGGAAAGGTTTACTTTAGTTCACAGTTTGTAAAGGTTTCAGTCCATAGTTGACTGGCTCTAAGGCAGGGTGGCTTGGCAGAGGAGCATCACAGAGGAGAAATAGTTCATGGCATGGCAGGCAGAAGGCAGCGGGCAGCAGCAGCTGCAGGCCAATCTTTTTCTGTCCCTTTATATTCCATTCAGGCTAAAAAGTCTATTGATTGGTGCCACCCACACCCAGGGTGGCGCTTCCATTACCCATACCTAGAACTATGCTAATTCCGATCAGTGGACTAATTTAGTACCATACACCTTTTAGTCCCAATATCACACACCCTAGATCTAGCCAGCTTGAAACCCCCACCTGTGAGCACATGAGACTTTGAGGGGTTAGCTACATATAAGCCATAACAAGAGGGCAATGTGCTATCGAGGTCTCACAGGCAAGCAGGAGTATAAAGGACAAAGAGGATAGGAAGTGACATGGGGAGGGGAGAACAAAGATGGGTATAAAGTGCTCCAGATAAGGGAACTCCTATTCAAAACCAATGTGCACAATCAGGTACTTCTGAAGACATTTCTCAAGAGTGACAATTAAATGACTGGGGGACATCTACCTAAATCAAACCATTAAAAATTGATTGTGCTCATGCTAGAAAATAAGAAAGTATGTATGAATTTACAAGCACTTCTACCATTTTGTTTTGCTTTGTTTTCTAGGTACAAAGTATTCCTTAAGCCCTGACAACCACCTTGAAGATGGTATTATGAATATGGCAACTTTTCTCCGGGGCTTTGAAGAAAAGGGGATAAAGAACGACAGGCCTGAAGACCAGTTAAGTAAAGAGAAAAAGAAAATCCTGTTCTCCTTCTGCGAGGTGTGCAACATCCAGCTGAACTCTGCAGCCCAGGCCCAGGTCCATTACAATGGCAAATCCCACCGCAGAAGAGTCAGGCAGCTGAGCAATGGGCAGCCCCCACCCGCAGCCCAGGGCTCGGGGCCTCTGCTGGCCAGCCCCAGTAGCAACACCAGCACAGGTAGGAAGGGGTCCCGGGCCCCCATGTACTTTGAGGAGAGATGATTAAAGTGAAGCAAGACGTCTTTCAGTTAGAAGTACCATCATGATACATACTATTTTCTCCTACAGGTAAAACCTACAGACTGTTGGTCCTCTCTCAGAATATTTACACACATACACACACACAGACACACAATAGTGTCTGAACATTTCCTAATGCATCTTGAAATAAATTTGTTTATTTATTTATTTACTTACTTATTTACTAATTTTTGGTACCAGGGAGCAAACTCAGGACCTTGTGCTTACCAGGCAGGTGCTTGTGCTGCTGAGCTATATCCCCAGCCCTTGAAATGTATTTAAAATGGTCAGTGATGTCAATTTTTCCCCTGTCTGCAAAATTAGGCTTTCTTGGATTTTCCTTATCTGTTTCTTTTGAGTGGCGTGCAGCTTGCCAATGCATAAAAACCTACATCTTTATTAATAACGCCCATGATGTAGAAAGGGAGCATTGATCTTACACCTTGGACTAGTCCTGTGCTTTAAAAGTGTTGCCCGCAGGGTGCCAGTAACATTCTGACAGTAGGAACAGGCACTGCCCAAACCCACAGGAAGGGCCCCTGAGCATCTGCCATCTTTTTTTTTCACTCTTTGTTCCCACCTGTGCTACAATGGAGTCCGTTTCAGGGCCTGCTGCTTTGTTTGTGAACTTTGTTCACTCTTTCCTTGTGAGGTTGATGGAACTAGAAGGTTGGGAATTCTATCTTCCTGCATCTGCTCTGAATTTTTCGAGTCTTTATCCTATCCTTGGGCAGCTCTTCCTCCTTCACATTGCTGGTCACTGGATGACCTCATGGTGATAGAACTCATGAAAACTGTGAAACATATCGTTAGCCACACTGAAGATTTCTACAGAAGGCGGACCTTCCACTGGTAGAAGGCCAAGAGAAGCCGCCTGCTGAGCGTGATGGAAGAGCTCCAAGTCCCACTCTACCAAGTGTTTGCTCTGATCTCAGCTTAAAGTGCAGTGACGCAGAGAAGGCGTTCGTCAGAATTTCACTCAGGGCTGCTACTTGATGTTGTGAAGTTATCCCACAGCTCCCATCAAGTACCAGTGGAAATTATGTGCTGCAATTGTATCATTTTTATATTTTATTTTAAACCCAACTACTTTTCATCTAGTATATGGTTTAACTGCATTAAACTATTTTCTCCTATCACAGTACTTACCATGCTGTGAAAGAATGTAAAGGAACCCATGGGGTAGAACACACACACTTACAATAGTAGAAAAATTAATTTTTGTTTTCTATTTATTATTATGATTATACTTATCACAGATGCATTAATATGCTTGGTATTTACACATTAAGAGTTTGGTGTTAGGTTAAAAACTGAGAGCTGAATCAGACAAAAAATAGCCTGAGTAAAGGTGTGGATTACATGTGAGATCAAGTGCCTGTAGACACTGTAGTCATTAAAAAATCATACTTCTGAGGAATAACTAATGACAGGGGAAACTGTGTATGATAACCTGCTACGCAAAGCAGCAGGCCCTGAAATGAACTCCACTGCGGTGCTATGATGTGCACATGTGACATTCTCTGTTGTTTTGAGTATGGGCTCTGTGAAGAGCAAGTCTGACATCATTTAATTTTTTTCCAGTCATTTTGCTCAGTTTTGATCTATGAAACTTCTGTTTCCTGCTGGGTAGCAGCGCTTTTAACACTCTCAGCCTGTAACTTCTTCCTTCTGTATATTCGGGACTCTTTGATGTAGAAGATTCAGTTCTATGTCTAAAACATCCATCTCATTGCTAAATTAAGATTTGGCTGCACAGACCCTAGAACATAGTGTGGAGGGCTGGGTACCATCACCCTCCCTTCACTCCTTTCTCAACCGGACTCTCAGCCCTGGACCTGGGGAAGCATGCAGGGGTGGACAGGTAGTTTTTACCTCACTTTACAACCTCGCTATTTGCCTGTGGGAGAAAGGCTTGCCCCTAGTGGTCCCTTAGGCATTGAGGGTCCCTTGGGAGATAGCAACATCTTTGCACTTAGGCCTGGCTCTGGGTAAACGCTCATTCCTTGGCTGTGTGTGCCTTCTTCTTCCACTGGAGTAGCCCTGGCAAGAAGGTGTCCTGTATTCTCATATGCACAATTTTGGGAGCCTGCAGGCACATTCAGAGTCCATTTAAAAAACTCTTGGTGCCCAGGCAGGCAGGGGTGGAGTTGGATATGAGGGACTTCTCTTCCCTGCTCAGATAGCACAGGGGAAGCTGACAAAGCAGCCACCTGGCTATGGAACAAGTTTCCAGTCTCCTTCTCTTGCCCATTGCTTGGCTTCAGAGAGAATGGCTTGAATTGTACCCCACCTCGTATTGGGGTCCTGGCCAACGTCCCCATCTGCCTGTATGAGGGGGATGGCAAAAGGGTGAAGAAAAACCAGAAACAAATTTAGTAATTCATAAAGGGGGGGCTGGGAGATCAATGCCTCAGGATGGGCAGAAACGATGACCCTCTGAGCCAGCCACTTTTTATTGGACCCAAACAATACTTGGAAGGATTTTCATATGATTTGGAAGGGAGTGGTGATCTTAAACTCATAAGAATCTTAAATTCACACATTTTATGTGGATGAGGATCAGTGCGGATGACTTAGAGGGCAGCGGTGATCCTATGCTGATGTAATCTTGCCCTGGAGCCTCATAGCATCGCAGGACCATTAAGGCCTCCATTAAGGTCTCTGGGCCCTGGCCTCAATTTATTGTGATTCCCCCAGCACCCTCATAAAAAGGTATGTTGGAATCTTTCCTCCCAGTACTTTAGAATGTGACCTTATTTGGAGATAGTGTCTTTATAAAAGTGATTCAATTAAAATGTTAAAATCATAAGACTTGTTTTTAATACACAATAATTGGCAACCTTATTAAGAGTAGTAAAGATATTCCACCTTGCGACTGTAAATTGAAGAGGTAACTTCCTTTTTCCTTTTAAATCTTGTAAGTGCTGGCATTTATGGGAGTGGGAATGGGGTCCACAGGGCATGGAATTGCTGGAGATTTCCACCAATCATTTGAAGAAGAATTACCATCAATTTTACACAATCTCTTCCAGAAAACAAAGGAGGAAGAAACACTTATTTATTTTATAAGGCCAGTATTACCTAAAGCAGAAAAAGACAATCTGTCTTATAAACAAACAAATAAACAGGAGAAAATATTTGAAAACCACATATCCAACAAAGGACTAATATTAAGAATATATAAAGAACTTTCAAAACTCAACAGTAAAGCCAGGTGTGGTGGTGCACACCTGTAATCCCAGCAGTTGGAAGGCTGAGGCAGGAGGACTCTGCGAGTTTGAGGCCAGGCCAGGCTATACGGTGAGTTCAAGGCCAGACTGCACTACATAGGATGACCCTGTCTCAAACAAAACAAAACAACAACAACAAGAAACAAATAAAAACCCCTGAACAGTAAAGAATCAAATAATGCAACTAAAAATGGGCAAAAGATAAGAATCTTACTGAAGAACATGAACAGATGATAAATCAGTGCATGCAAAGATGCTTAGCATCATTAACCATCAAGGAAAATGAGGAAATCACAATGAAATTTTATTATATTATCAGAATGGCTAAATAAAAGCGAGAAAAAAGAAAAGCTGGGGAGGACTCTATAAAGTCCACCACTCATATATTGCTGATGAGAAGTGTTATGGCTTATACCTCAACATTCACCCAAGCCTCGTGTGCTCCTAAGTGGGGCTTCTGGGAAAGACTGGGTCATGGGTGCGTGGTACTGGATTAGTCCACCTATGGCTTTAGCAGAGTTCTGGATGTGAATGATGGGTTTACCAAAGAGAGAAGACCCACCCTACATGTTGCTCATAGCCTGGATGGAATAAAAAGAGAAAGAAGGAAGCCTTCCTACCTACCATGCCATGAACTATTCCTCCTCCGCAGTGTCCCTCTGCCATGCCACCCTGCCTTGGAACCAGCCGACTGTACTGAAACCTCTATAAACTGTGAGCTAAAAGAAACCTGTCCTCCTGTAATTTGTGGACGTCAGATATTTTATCCGAGCAATGAGGAAGTAACTTAAGACAGGAATGTAGCATGGTATGGCTACTGCTGATGGCAGGTGGCTGGTGACCCCCTTCTGGCCTCTTCTGCTGAAGAGCATGCAGAGTGTGCACGAATAGTTCCCACCTACCACACCCCATTCACGGTGCGCATCCTCTGAGGGCGCAAACTTACAAAATTCAGTGCGGTTGATACGTGAATGGCTGATAACCCAATCTGAGGGCTCTCCAAATTTAGTGCGGATTGGAATCACTTGGAGTGTTAACATGCAGATGCTGATTCACTAGGGCGGGAGTGCAGCCTGAGAACTTGCATTCCTTACAACTTCCCAGATAATCCTGAAGCTGCCGGTCCAAGCTTGCACTTAGAGAACACCATCTAACCCATCCAGGAGGATTTTGCACCTGGAAAAGAAGCATCTCCCCTACAATACATATGTAATAGGGAAACGGTTAGGAAAGAGAAGAGAAAAAAGAGGCCTTCCTGCGCTCCTTTGACTTCTCCTGGGCACCCGCTGGCCCAGGAAAGAGAAGGGTGATGTCTTGGAAATAGAGTGACAAATCCCAATAACCCCATCAAACAAGATTCACCCCTAACTGAGAGCTTTATAAACAACTCTGCCCATTTCATAGCATCGTAAAAGCAGGGAAGGCTGACAGAAAAGCTGTGGTCTGGCGGTTGAATAAGCCCTTACTCTGTGCCAGATATTGTGCTAAGGAGGTTAGTCATTAGCCCCTCAGCAGATTTATGAGGAAGGTGCCGCTTCGCCTATGTACGGAACAACCGAGGAATGTAGAGGTTAGCCGGCTGCCGGAAGAGGCAAGGCTGGAATTTGGAGCGGGGCTAACTAGCCTCTCCCTCCTGTGGCGTTCTTGCCGCCCACCGATGGGCATAGATTGGGCTGGACCGATATTGCCTGTTTTGTGCTTGGGAGTTACTGCTCTGACAGGGACCTATTAGAAGTTGTCAGAAAACAGAGGTCTTCAATTCTGGGTGTAGCGTGTTTCTATAGCAAGGCCAACTTTCGCTGCCTAGGAGTTTCCCCACACCTCAGTCACACCGGTGATACTTTGAGGATACCCTCCTCCTCTGAATCAGAAGCAGGTCCTTCCCCAGGTGGAGAAAGCGGTATTAATTTTACATTTCGTGGTGCCTGTGTCCGCAGCCGTGTTTGTGCTTGTCGCGGGGAATCATGTTCCTCCAAGGATGAGGAGGAGGACTAACTCTGTCCTGGGCTTTTAAGCATCTCTCTGTTTCCTTGGGGTGGGAAACGCTTGCTTTCAAGAGTGGCCTCTGATTCTTCCCTTGGCAGCGCTTCAGCACAAATAATATTTAAAAACAAGAAAAGTCAGGCCAGGAACATAGACGTCCCGCTGTACTGTGGCAAAGGAGGCGGACCTGGCCGTGCTCTGAGGTGCACCAGCGACAGAGGTCATTAAGAAAAGGCTGAAATGATAACTGCAGGCCTCACAGGCCTCACAGGCCTCACAGGCCGTGAGGTGTGTGTGATTCACCTCCCGCTTGGATGAGGAAACCAAGGAAGAGCAAGAGTAGAAACCCTTCCTAAGGCCTCACAATGATCCCAAGTCAGAGGTCTTCTCTAGACCCTACGTTATCTCTCGTAACTTCTGTAACAAATTTGTCACTCGATAAAAATGAAAAGAATTCAGGGCTGTTTCTTTATTGTCTTACACTTGACCCCGCCCCCCCCCGGGCTACTTATTAACCGAATAATGTCATTTTTTGATGAATTCCATAGGAATGTCTCATTCCCACTGGAGACTGAAACTTTCACCCTGAAAAGGAGTCAGTCGTGAAAAGTGAGTGCAGAAAAATGATCCCCAGGGAGTGATGAGATCTTGGCATGTTCAGAAAGCAGAGTTGTGGTTGGAACGGAGAGAACTAGAAAAAAACATGGAAGTTTGAGAAAGTAGGCAGGAGAATTTAGACATTTTCTTAAACGCGTTTCGATTTAACCATGATTCTGTGCTGGGCTTAGGGGCAGCGACCCCGAGGCTGCACCGGCCGGCAGGTGCTCGGGTGGGATCTGTCCCATGGCTTCTCCCGCGCCGGGTTAGTTGGTGCTGGCTGCAGCGTGGCTCCTTCTGATCAGCAGACTCTTCCTGTGGAAGAGGCTAAGCCAGACCTCGGAACACAGCATTACTGCGGAGCACTGTAAGCTCCCAAGCTAGTCCCAGGCCTGCTTGAATTCAAAGGCTGAAAAAGTACACTCTATCTTCCCTTGAAAAGTGGCATCTTTTATTGGGCTTTAGAAATTTTAAATTGAGATTGTGTTGATTGGAAATTGAGGATGGTTTGGGTGGCGAGAGAGGATAAGGCAGATGAAAACCCCAGGTATTTTGCAGCCGGATGCGGAGATGATGGTTTGGAAGTGGGGGTGGAGAACCAGGCAGGAAGACAGTGACACACTGATCCGTATTGTGCTATTTGCTTGGCTGCTGTGGTCCGTACTTAACTTCCAGTGACCCCAGACTCCTAAATGCTCTTATTTTCATTCCTAGTCTACGTCCGAAACCAGTTATTGCTACGAAACAGCTTGTAGGGGCAGGATATTAGGACAGATTCTGTGACTGTGAAATACATACGGGGGTTTGGATCCTTTTTCTGCACTCACTTTCCATCACCGGTAGCGCTGAGGATCAAACCAAGTGCCTCACTCACGCTAGGTGAGCACTCTGTCATTGAGCTACACTGCTGGCCCTTGTATTTGGAGTTTTAAGTACGCTGGTCAAATTTATTATGTAACATCTCCTAGATGTTAAATTTAAAGTGTTACATTTGTCCCTCAAATTTGTCTCCAGAAAATTTTAAATTTTTAAACTTGCAGCTGCAATACAAAAGAAGAACCACCAGATGGTGCCAATAGTCTATTGAAAGTAAGATGATTTCCCACATCATTTTGATGGTACTAAATGCATATGGAAAGCAAAGAAATACCTGACAAAGAGAGGAGAGAGAGAGAGAGAGAGAGAGAGAGAGAGAGAGAATAAATGAGGAGAAACAGACCTATCTCCAATTTGCAGAGACAACAGTTACTATTTAAATATGTTAGTATTGTCCATGTAGGGAAAAAATTATATTCCATTGTAAAAGATATTAAGTATGAACATCAGTGTTAAATGATGAGTTTGCGTAAGACTAATGCTGGTATCCATTCCTAGAATGCCTTTTATTTTTACGAAAGAACATAGTTTTAAGTGTTTGGTTTTTCTACATTTCTGGTGAGGCAGTTTGCCTTTGTCATTTGGCCTACAAATCTGAGTTTTGCAAAATGTAAGTGTCATGGTGGAAGTCTAATGTGTCTACCAGGAAGTGACCTGGGTGAGTAATGCTTTAGGTAAGTCATTAAAGGTGAGGCAAGAGGTTGAATTATTTACAGTATACTTCTTTCCCTGGCCCTCTTAATTCTAAGTCTGTAAAACTTTTTTGGCAGAATAATTTTAGAGTCCATGTGACTTTCTATAGTTTTTCATGAAAGTATAGACTTGAAAGGTTTTGGCCAAAATTTACCAGATTGGACCTTTGAGGAAAAGGCATCTGCTTCTCTTAGCATAAATTCCAGCTCCTAATGAAGGGGCCCCAGAATCATCTCTTACTTGGGGTCATTCAGACCCAGTGATGATATGGTATAAGGGTACTGACATAATTTATAATTCTGTGTCTTATCCAGAATTGACCACTCTTTAGTTTTCAAATATAATAGTTTTCAGTTTGCAAAATTCTGACTCTGTCCTTCTTAACAAGACTAGAACTGGTGCCCACATCTCTTCTACCCAGGTAAATTTAATTAAGATTTACACTGTAAGCTCTTTGAGGTTGGGATTCTTTAGAATGAGAGTAGAACAATTTGGAAGTAGAGTGAAAGCTCAAGTAAATAACCACCCTTCTCCAAAATGCTTCAACTTTCACACCGCACCTTTGCCATCTTATAAATCAGAACCCTAGAGCTACGCCTGAGATAGGGCTGAGAAATCTATAAAATGACTCCATATTCTGTAGATAAAAAGTATTGAACAATTGTGTTGATTATATTGGTACAGGACTCCAAGAGATCAATATATAAAAGAATTTGAATGACTTTTATAATAATAAAAGAATTAAAAGAAATGGCGGTCCCTTTTTCAATTAAATATGAATACTCTTATGCTTTGAGAATACTTTGACTATGACCTTTTATGTTTATCATATTAACTAAAAAGTAAGGGTATTTAACATCCAGCATTAGATTTTAGATTTTGAAAACCAAGTCCTGATACCTTTCAGTGTGAGAATTGAGTCTTAAGACAAAGGCTCAGTGGGTGGGTGATTTGAGTCATCAAAGGCATTCCTAAAATCTTGCTGTCTGTGTGGAATATAAATGTTGCCTCCTTTCAGCTAATCTAGAGAGAGAACTTTCCGTAGCTGGCTCAGTGGAAATGTCACATTAATGAATTCAGTTTCCACTGGGGTTTGTTGAATTGTGTTGTCACCCTGACTGAGCAACTTTCTTCACACAAATGTTCTATTCTTGTAGCTTGACAGCGTTGTACCGAGGGGGCGCTCTCGAGTTAAGTCATCCCTGGGCAGTGTTACAGCCCGTGTGGTATTGCTACTCATCCTTGGCACTTGTGCTTTTGCTGTAACTGGTTTTTGGGGCAATTGTGAAACATGTTCATTCTTCTCTTGATTACATGAAGAGGTGGAAGAAGCTGGGAGGGCCTAGGTAGCCCTCCTACCGTGTTTCCCACTTTAAGCCCCTGCCTTCTGTCACACCTGCCTTGAAATCTGCAGACCCTGGGCCTGTACCTGTTGGAAGTTCACCTGTTTTTATATAGACGTGATGTGATACGTATAAGGATATTTTGCTTTAGTACTAGGATGTTACTGATCCATCGGGATAGTTATTACTCCATCAAACCATTAGGATACCATTTTAGCTGCCGAAGAAATAATTCTCAAAATGATATTGTACAGTCAAAGTGATCAATGCTATTGCCTTCTTCATATGGAAAATGGCTTTGTGGTCTATACTAGATACACATCCTGCTATACTTTGTACAGTGAAAAGGAAGACTTCTGTTCACATAAATGCCTCCAGGACTTCTCCCCACTGCAAGTCTGCGCCCACAGGACAACCGGGAAACATTCTTAGAAGACAGTTCATGTTTTCTGGGTCTAGAGTCTGAGGTCCAATGTCCAGGCATTGCTGTTTTAAGGTTCCGCGTTATGCTTACTTATAAAAAGTTTTATTTGGGAAATATACCCATAGGAAAGACGCCAAGCAAATAAAGTATAGTATTCATGTTTCTTGAGACTATTCATTTCTAAAATAGGTTTTAAAATTAAATATCTTGAGTAATGATGATAAAGAATATTACTGCTGATTTCTACAAGTCATTTTTTTTTTATACCAGGAATCAAACTGAGGACCTTGCGCTTGCCAGGGAGGCGCTGTGGTGCTGAGCTCTATCCCTGGCCCCCTACAAGTCCTTTATGAAGAACCCCCACCCTAAGTAGTATATAGCACACACAAATGAAATATGAACCTTTTACTTCATAAGGTGATGCTTGGTGTGTGTTTGTTTATTTGTTTCTGTCAGTGTCTGAAGTGACGTTTAATATTCTAGATATTTCACTTTAGGTACAAAGAGTAATGGTAAGAAAACTCGAAGTTTTATGCCTCATTCTGAAAATACACCCTTTGCTTAAAATTTCTTTTTGAAGTTAAGGTAGGTTGATAAAAAAAAATTTATGTCAACTTTCTTTCACACTAGTGGTATAAAGTGATTATCATTGACCGGTAATCATTATACTTTATTTTTGGAAATTCAGTTGTTGTGGATGGCTCTTTTTTGCCTTTTATTCCCACACCCTAATTTTTTGTTTGTTTGGGGTTTTTAGTAGGGGGTTGAGACAGGGTCTTGCTATGCAGTTCAGGCTGGCCTTGAGCTCACTGCGTAGCCTGGTCTGGCCTCTAACTCTCAGCAATCCTCCTGCCTCAGCCTCCTGAGTGCTGGGATTACAGGTGTGCCACCATGCCCACACCCTAGTTTTGTCATCTTGCATTATTACCATATTTCTGTTCAATCTAAATAGCACCTTTGATCATATATATATATATATTTTTTTTATTTTTCTCTGGTACCGGGAACCGAACTCACGACCTTGCGCTTGCCAGGCAGGTGCTTTTGCCGCTGAGCTAAATCCCCAGCCCCTGATCATACTTTTTGCTCATCCTGCAGTGCCACCCTCTAAATCTCTTGCCCATGCAGGAGGACACTTGTGTGGGTCCCAGTTCTCAGTCTAGAACTTGGGAATATATGGAAACCTTTCTGCAGGTCTTCAGCCTTTTGCCTGCAACCCCTGAAATTCAAGAAGCTCTGAAAAGTAGATTTTATAATTTGTACCAACAGAAAAAGAAGAACTGAGCTGATGTGAGGTTGCTTGCAGTGTTTCCTTGTCCCATCCAGGAGGAATCCGCACATGCTTTGCTACAGACATGTTCCTACCAGTGTAGCAATGTAACATGTAACACTTCCTCTGAGCACCAAGTTGGTGCCCCACATCCTGCTGGCGATGCTATGCAGTTCCTTGTTTATGCAGAGAGCTATCTTTCTAAACTCTGAAAACATTTGAATCCTGGAATGCATCCAGTATTAAAGGCCTTAAGATAAGGGACTGAGAACCTGTGATCAAATTTTGGTTTTGCTTAAACTTTTATTATTTGGGAGCTTTACATGTGGCAACAATGAAACAGATTTTTAAGCATAAAATCTTTTCTCTTTCATCTTTTTAGAATGTATGTTTCATTAATGCTTATTGTCTGCACAAAATATTAGTTTCAATGTGTATAAATTTTGATCACCCCCCCCACCAGGACCCTCATGTACCTTCCCTTACTCCTCCTCCTCATTCTCTTGCTCTGCCTAATCATAGTCTGTTCTCTACTTTCAGGTCATCTCTTTAAATAGCATAAATGAGGGAGAGCATGCAGTGCTTGTACTTCTGCATCTGGCTGACTTTACTCAATATGATGATATCCAGCTCCAATAATTTTCTTGCAAATGACACAGCTTCATTCTTGGTAGGTGCATAGTACTCTACATATATGAAATATCCACCTAGATAGATAGATAGATAGATGATCATAATTTCTTCATCCATTCATCTGTTGATGGGTGCCTAAGCTGGTTCCGTATCTTGGCTGCTGTGAATTATCCTACGATAAACATGGATATGCAATTTTGCCTATGATATCCTGACTTTAATTGCAGTGGCTACACACCAAGGAGTGGGATATCTGGATCAAACAATAGCTTTACTTTTACTATTTTTCAGGAACCTCCGTACTACTTTCCATAGGGTCTGTTCTCCTGTACATTCCTACCAGCAATGCGGAAGGGTTTCTTTTTCCTGAATCTGTGTCCATGTCTGTTTGCTTTATTCTTCATGATGACCATTCTGAGCGGGGTGAGATGGAATTTCAGTGTAAGTTTGACTTGCATTTCCCTAGTGGCTAAAGATGTTGAACATTTCTTCCTGTGCTTACCCGTGCTTCTTTTGAGACATGTCTGGTCAATTCACTTGCCCGTCTCTTGACTGGGCCATTTGTTTTTGCAGTGTCAAGTTTTCTGAGTTGCGTGTTCTAGGTATTAAGGTTCTGTTGGAAGAGTAGCTGGCAAAGATTCCTCCAATTCTGTTGGCTGTCTCTTCACTCTTCGTTGTTTTCCTTGCTGTGCAGAAAGCTTTTAATTTGATATACCAGCATCCCGTTTGTTGATTCTTGCTATCATTTCCTTGGAAGACTTTGCCTGTGCCTGTAACTTCAAGTGTTTCTTCTATATTTTCTTCTAGCAGTTTCCAAGTTTCAGGTCTTACACATAGGGCTTTGATTCATTTTGAGCTTATTTTTGTGCAGGGTGAGAAATAAGGATTTAGGTTCAGTCTTCTACATATGGATATCCAGTTTGCTCATAACCATTTGTTAAGGAGCCTATCCTTTCTCCAACGTGTATTTTTGACTCCTTTGTCAAGAATCAGATGGCCTCAGTGACACGGGTTTGTTTCCGAGGCACAAAATCTTTCATGAACTAATTTCTAAGGCAAGAAGTATTGTGTGTGTGTGTGTGTGTGTTAGATAGAGACAGAAGGGGGAGAGAGAAAGAGGGAGAGGTAAAGAGGATGGAGGTAAAAGCACTTTGTGTGTGTGTGTGTGTGTGTTAGATAGAGACAGAAGGGGGAGAGAGAAAGAGGGAGAGGTAAAGAGGATGGAGGTAAAAGCACTTTGAACACTTGTGAAATCAGTGATCTCTGACATTTTTTTAGATACACTCCTGTTGCTTAGGGGCTTCACAAAATGAATGGAATTCAGTGCTAAAGTGACTTCAAAGAGACATGTATATCTGCATGCATGCATGCACAAGCACATATACCCACACATGTGCACTTGCCCACACGTACATGTCTGTATCTGTCTCCAAGGAAGAGTGTCTAGAAGTCAGCTGTTCAACTGGGGACATAGTAAGGACAGCCTTAGGACTTCCATGTTGAACACTGCTCCAAAATGCTGTGCTATGTACAAGTATATTATGGTCTACTACTAATTTTTACACAGATCTTTTAGATTGTAGACACTTGTAAATGTGTCACTTAACAGAGAATATTACTAAGACGAAATTCAGTCATTTAGAGAAGATGCTCGACTCAAGCACTGCCTGTATTGGGTCCTGATTTACTCTCCTTTTATAGTCTCAGTAAGAACTTAAAACTCATTTTTAAAAATCTGAGTAGAACTTTAAATGTGTGATTTGTCAATGCTGCCTGTTAGGAGTGTCTTTCCCTCCTGTTTGTGATATTTGAGAAAGGTTTTGTGTCCTTTTTACGTGCCCATGTGAAGGCTCTGTATTTTGAGGTCTCGAATCATTGTTGCTACTTTGTGGGATACAGCAGTCCTTGTGCCTTTTTAAGACTGTATCAGATGGCTCTGGCATCTTTTATTTTAGTAAATAAGAGAGAGGACAGTAAAAAGTAAAAGTTTAAATTTGGGAGTGGGTGGAAGAGGAACATATGAGTTTAAGGAGCTATAGCTTTTTAAATAACAAGCAAAGATTATAATGATGCAAATCCCCTCTTTTGCATGTTTATTATTTTGTCATGTAGAATATGACAAAGTCCTCATGTGTAAGAACTTGTCTTTAAGTAAAACTGATAACACTGTGAATAGCCCTGCACATTTTACTATCTTTTAAATTTAAAGACAGGCACTTAGGAGTTAAAGCATATCTAACTTGTTCTTTACTGGATATCTGTGTCAAATAGGTGGAAAAAATTGGTTATAATTGACATAGCCCGTAGTGATTTCATTTGTCAGCAGAAACGTCCCAGGAACCTACAGCTCTTTTGGTTTTTGCAGCCTTTATGACAAGTCTCTACCACACAGAGTACTGATTTCTTCTCTGTATCCTGCTTATTATTGAAAAGCCAGAGCTATTTTTAACATTTACACAGTTTCGATAGATGATTCTTCATCCTCCAAGGTTTGGTGCTAAATCTGTGGAGCCTCTCATAATTATATCCTTTTTGTGGTTTGTTGAATTTGATCACAGAGGCTGATTTCATGCATTGGTAATGAAGGCTTAGGTTGCCTGCTTCTCGGCATAAATCCACCTCAGACTTGTGCGATGACAGTGCCTCTGGTTTTAGCACGCGTGGAGATATAGAATTGAATTTGCTCTGCTTTCTTTACAAATGACTCAGGGAGTGTTTGTCCTTTCCTAAAATGTTGCCAGCGTGTAAAGGATTTTCAATGAGCAGTGCAATAAGCCAGCAACGGGGAAGGTTTGGAGCGGCACTGATATAACGTGGGGCTGTCACACGGGTAATCAGGGCTGGAGCCAAGTCCCGATAGCACTGTGCATTACCCTGGTCAGATCCTGGAAGTTTTGTTTATCCAACTTGGTTGTTTGTGAAGCTGGTGAAAGCCCTGCCAGGATGTGGAGTGGACTTCCTAGCAGAGGTGAGCATTTTTATTCTGAAACTTGGTTGCTGGGGTCTGGGATGTCAGTAACAGATTCTTTTATATGTTGAACTGAATCCTGTGGAGTCATCAATTGCATTTATCACGTCCTGCTGGCACATCTGAATGGGGGAAACTGAAGAGCAAATATGTGGTGCTTTAATTTTACTGGGAAGAAACTCCTTACATGGGTGTGTTAAGCATCCTTTTCTTCCTATACTAGCTGTGTGCCGAGGACATCTTACCAGTAGGTGACTTCCTTTGCATTTTAAACATTCAGAACAAGTCAGTGATATTATGCGATTTGCTATCATTACCGAAAGTGGGCAATTAGCAGCGTTATTATGTGCTTCGGGAATATAAAGGGCTATAAACTAAATGTACTTTGTGGAATCTTTGACATGAAAAATATATAGGAGGAAACAAGTCATGTTTACGAGATAACTGAAAGTAAGAGAAATGAATTGCATACTGCAGTTGACACCTTGTTAGGCTTGATGTTATTAATAATTAAAAGTTATGACCTGTCATGCGGTAGACAACCGACAGTAATTGGTTTCTTGTGATGTTGTGTGCAACGAGAGGAGGAAATTAACAGCATTTCTACAGAAAGCGTGTTTTAATTAGATGTGATATTTTAAATGTATCAGATTTTATCATTTAAATGTAACTTCCCCTGGTGCTCACCTGGGGGAAGTTATTAGATCACCATGCTTGAGAAAGGTTTGATGTAACTTTATAAATATAAGGTGTTTGAGTCAACTAGTTAAGGGCTGGCTCAAAGTTAGCATCCTAGTAGATGGAGTCCTGTTACATAGGCTCTGCTGAACCCTAATTCTATAAAATGAGAAGCTGTTGCTAAACATGAGAAGAATGTGATGATTATGGTGTATTTAAATAACATTATGCTTAATAAGTGTTTCGGATGTGAGGTATGCTGAGAAGTCTATTTGTATGTGCTAACATGGCACATAGGGTGTGTGTATATACATGTGTGTGTTTTTCCTGCTAAATTTATTTGAGGCAGCTTGTTTTGTTGTAGCTTTCAGCTTTAAAGTTACAGATAAATGTGTATTTGTTTGACAGAAGACTCGAGAACCCCGTTTACTGCCAGTACACGTAAAGCTTGACTAAGCCAACACATCAGGAGCAAACCATTTGTGTTCGCCAATCTGTCTCAGCAAGTCCCAGGGCCACTATCTTGCTAGAAGCCACTGTGTGCTTTTGAAAGCATGAAATTAGTTTTATACTGAGCACATGGTTTCTCATTTAGTAGCTCTTTTTATGGTAATGGTCAATATATGGTTCACTGCCAGGATTTTGGTGTTTTGTCAAAGCTGATTGCTTCTGCTAAGGTGTCTCTGTGAGATTAAAAAAGAAAAGTTGGGGGGACTGGTGGGGGTAGGCAGAACCTAATTAGATCCTCAAGAAGAGACTCTTGCTTTCATCCTCATCTACCCTCTGGGTGCATTGTCGTTTCTCCAAAGTTCTTTATGATGTGTGAGCCAGGATTACACATCATAGATTTAAAGTTGCTCACGTCTGCAACTAAAGACCTTGTCTTACATGTGACTTCAAAATGACTATGTTCTGATATGTGAAGCATTTGCTCATCCTTTTGCAATACATTTGTAGAAAATGACTGCATTTATGCTTCCCGTGCCATGCCATGCATCATCATGCTTAACTGCTCGTTTGGCCACGCAGCCCAGAGCACTGTTGCGGAGTGTGGGAAGCTTTTGTGCATTTCGCTGTGATGTAAACTACCTATGCGATTGGTACATGTACGTGCTCTGAAGAGGGGGAGGTGTGGACTTGAGCTAGAGCAGTCTGAAGGTACATTAAAAACTTTAAAAATATGTTCTTTCATGAATAGCTTCATCCTGAATTCTTAAGTGTTTTTCTTTACATGGAATGATGACAGATGAACTGCACTTAGAAACAGAAGAAGAATGCCTTCCTTGGCTTTGTCTTTCTGTCAAAAAGTAACCCTGGTTAGAAGTTACACTGGTCATAATACATTTTGAAATGGAGGTAATCAAAATTACTGAGACAGTTGCAGGAGTACTTATTACTGTGTTTTATCTCGGCATGATGGTAATGGATACGCGGGTGGAGTGGGGACACGCATGGGAATGGTGCTGATACACTTTTTATTTTATGAGATCTTGACAGTGGCACTGCAAACACCTCTGGAATCTTGAATTTCATAATATTTTTTTTTGTTAATCCTGGAATCTTTGCCTAGTTTTAGTGGTTACACATGATTAAGGATTCCAGATAAAATGTTATTATTGAAATGCAGGGTATAATGTGTGCCATTTTAATTAGAAAAACATTTTCTGTCTTTGGATGAAGCACAATTTTAAATGGCTAATTTTTCTTCTGTTCTTTTGGGACTGGCATGTCACAAGTCATTGTGAGCCTGACATGGAGACTTTGCTTTAGATTTCAACTTACAAATAAAATAGCTGATATTTATCACTTCTCCCAAACCCAAGAAACATACTGGTTTGCAGGTTGAGAATTTGAAAGTTACAGGGAATTGAAATTTTGTCATTGAAATTCTTAATGACATAATATGTTTAACCAGTGAAAATCATTAAAGAAGTTTAAGAATGTCATAATTTTTTAGAATAGTGAAATCTGTCATATTACATAGAATATAGAAAACTCACTCAGGGAAGCAAGGGATAGTTTGGCATGTCTGCTTGAAGTCTTAGTAGCAATTACTCTTTTATAAGAAGTAAGATTTAGAATGTCATGAAAATGTGCATCTCATGAATTTCAGTGGTTTACCTGCATCTTTTCACCTTTCTATCAAGGGATAGCAATCTTGCATTATTCTTCAGCACATTTTAAAAATGAATACTTATGAAATGTAGCAGATATAACAAACTTGTTTGGGTTGAGAAATGTGATTTCAAAAATCAAAGAACTTTCCTTTCCCAGCTGTGTACTTCATTTAGGAAACATATAATGAATGTGTAGTTTGTTTGAGGTGTGTTGCCAACGTAAATGATCCTCAGTGAGAGAGTGGGCTCTTGCCTTACAACTTTATTTGTTCTTTTTCAGTCTTTGCCTTGACTTCCCTTTCCTATATAGCATTAATGAACTAAGAAGACCTAATTTTATGATGGCCAGATTTAGCAAAGAAAAATAGATAGGCCTTCCAGTTAAATATTAATTTAAAACAATATTTTAGAATAATCCTGTTACATGGAATATTTGGGACATGCTTATCCTAACAATTACTTCTTGTTTAGCTGGAATTCAATTTTGACTTCTGTACTGATCTGGCAACCCTACATCTACTTTTGAAATAAAGCAGGTGAGTCTCCAGTAATTATTGAGGTTAGGAAATTGGCTGTCAAAGCCAAAATGGAGGCTTCATGCTCCTGTCCAAGCAATGCGTTTCTTCTGTTAAGATTTAAACTTGAAAACTTCTCATGAGGAAGTTACCATCTGAGAAACCTAAAATGGTATAAAAATAGGATTGGTGATGTGGAAATCATAAGCCGCCTGTAATTACTGAGATTAAGCAAAGAAAGCAGCACATGAGTATTACACAATTAATTTCCAGTGGTTATCTCTTGCCAAGTAGAACATTTTTAGGGTTTTTCTCTTCCGAGGGGATTGAAGTATTTTGTTTTAGAGCCGTTCTGAGGCATGAAGAGAGTATCCCAGTGCCTTCTCCTCTGTCCTTCTATCTGGCCTTTATTATGGTCATTGGCTTTTTTATTTTAAGACTTTACTTTTGATTGCTGTCCATGTTTCTCAGGTAGAGAAACCTGCAAATTTGACTTAGAGGAAAATCTGTGTAGTCTTTTAATTACACACCATAGCTAAGAAAAATCAAAGGAAGATTATATTTAAATGTCTACTGTGTACTTGTATGATGACAAAACACAGGCAGATTTTTATTGAATTCTCACGACAGCTTGCTAACATATTTATGTGGTACCCATTGTACACAGGCTAACCTACTTATTAAAACCCTGTTTTCAGCCCTGGACTTCCCCACTGTTACCTTACAGTAGCATGGTAGAACATTCTATCCTAGACCTGAATGTCTCACTTATACATTGCACAACCTCCCTGCAGGGAATAAAGGGCCTCTGCTCTGCAACTCTTCGTCTCCCCCGAGGCTACATTGCAAAACACTCTTTGCTCAGCAAGCCTTCTGCATTAACCTCCTTGTCTCTTCTTGGTCCCTGTACACTCCTTTTTCATAAGTATCAACTGCATGAGTGACTACACCTCACCATATATTTTGATCCTTCAAATGAGAAAAATTAATGGACATGAACCACATGTACTGTGACAGAATTTTGGATGAGGATGTCTTGCAGTTGACTTGCAATTAATGCAGAAAAGATGTTTGGAGTGATTTGTTGAACCTTTTTTTGTTTCCAACGTAATGGCCAGCTCAGTGCTCTCCATTTGAAACTATGAAGCCTATTTTGAGCCCAAACTGATCGGTTCAACATGAGTGTAATTATCCCAGGTTTTGGATATGGATAGCATCTTCAACCCAAGTAAAGTACTGCTTAGGAAACCATATCTCCTTTGAATTAAATGCTCCCCCAGCCATGATCTAGTTCATTTCTCAATACCCCTTGCCCTAGAAGACAAATTCTTATTTATTCCCTGTTTTCTTGTGTCTGTATGCCCCTATATCAACCTGACCATTTTGGATCCCCAAAACACATTTTCTGCCTTCCTCCATCAGTCCATTTTCCATTTAGCCTAGTCATCAATGTTACTCTGTTATGCGTTACTTCCTCTCATCGTTTAAAATGCTAGTGGTGTCCTTTTCTGGTATGGAAACTGTGCTCTTCAGGAGAAGATTCTGATTTCTCTTTACCTTAAATATCCTTCTACTGCAGTCTCCATCTTGTCTCCAGTGTCCTCCTAATTTTAGTCATATCTGGCTGTCTAGTATGTTTGTTATGGCAAAATACCAACGTGAATCCATAATCTAAATTTCAGTCGCTGAATGTCTTCCAAAGTTTTTTTTCTTTTGAAGTTGGAAAGACACCCTGATGAGTATATTAAGTTGCTAGTTTGAAAGACTCCATTTCTTTTCATTTCTTCAAAGGTGAGTGCTATAGTTTGAATGTCTCACCCAAAATTCATGGATTGAAGTCCAAATCTCCAAGGAAGCAGTGGGGACGTGTGTCCCATTGACAGTGTTCAGGTCATGAGCTGTCCACTCTCATGAATGAATTAATGCACTGTAGAAGGGCTCAGGGCCATGAGTTCAACATCTCCTGCTTTTTTGCCACGTGCTATCTTCTGTCATGTTGTGACACAGCAGAAGGCCCGTCTGAGCAGGTGCAAGCGCTTGACCTTGGACCTCATAGCCTCTAGTACTCTTCTTTATAAATTGCCCACTCAGATATTCTGTTTAGAAGCACAGATTGGACTACAGCAATGAGATGGTGTAACAGGTATGGTTTTTATTTATATTTTTTTCCAAATGGCAATTGAATAATGAATAGATGGCTCCCCCAAACCGTCAGAGGTCAGGGGCTTTCTGTCGTCTCATTTCTTCCACACAGTCTGCAACACCCCTGGGTAGTTACCCAAATGTCTTTTTGCTGATATTTTAAACAAGCTGTGTGAATTTTACTTGCAGATCTATGATAATGCTAGTTCTAGTTATTTTTCTCTGATTCATTCTCCATTAGCGTTGATGTTTTGAACTACGATGAAAAAAATGATTTTACCTCCAGAACCATTTTTTTCTTCTGGGAAGTGTAGCTAGTATCTCTTTACTTAAGATTGGGGGGGTGCGGTCCTGGGAAAGGGCAGAAGTTAGAAGATTCAGAAATGGATTCACAGGAACTTTTTCTAACATTTGTAGTACCTTATTTCAAAATTAGTAATATATTCTTAATACATTCATTAACTCTTGTGTGAATGAAACCTTTATGCGTACACAAATTAGCAGGGGAAAAAGTGGATGCCTTCATTACAGTGGTTAATCCTGTAATAGGTTGTGATCCTGCTTTAATTGAGTTAAGGAGGAAATAGGGATAACGTGGAATGATCTCTAACATAGCTCTTGTTGCAGCTACAACAGATTTAACCAGCGTCAGATTCTTATCAGTAAATTTTATCATTGTCTTTTTAAAAATAGAATGAATGCAATAAATAAATGATGTATAATAGAGCTTAGTAACATCATCAGGGATAAACAGCTTTCCATCTAAGTGTAAATCCTACCATTTATGGGTGTAAATTTACTGAAGTGAGTGCCAGGGAAAATGAAATACAGAGAGGTTAAGTTGACTGCCCAGAGTCATTCACCTGGTTCAGCTGAGATTCAAACCTCTCACCAGGGCTCCAAATCCACGCTTTTAAGCACTGCCTGAAGCCGGCCCTCTGTAAGACATATAACAAAGTCCTTGTTGATATTATGTTGTAAACAAAATAGAAAACTGTGGCCTGAGTGATAATGTAATTTCGTATCACATCTGACAGCAGAAAGGGCTTTCTGGGTAATATAATTAACCATTCCTGGCACACCTCATGCTAAAGGGCAAGCTTCTTCAACATGGTACAACAAATCCAATAGTTAGTGTGATTCACTGTTTATTAAAAGTGTAATGGCTCTAGGAGTTGGGGGAGGGGAAGGGCAGGTAGGAAGTTAAAGCTGTTTTTTGTCTTGTTAACAACAGAAGAGCTAAAAAAATCTGCAAAGTGGATGGAGGAAAGATATACTGTTTTAAATATTTTAGACAAAGTTATAAGCCCCTGAAAACAAGTGTCAAATAAGAGTGTTTTGTGAATTATTTTCCACAACTATAGATTACAAGTATAGATTCACCTAATCAGAACCTTTATTAGCTATAATCACCACAGTCATGGTTCTTATTGAACAAATTGTCATATCTATTCTCCTTGTATCACTTTTCAATATGTTATAAAGTATATATATAAAAGAAAAACCTACAGGGGCAGCAGTACATGCCTGTAATCCCAACTACTTGGGAGACAAAGACAAGTAGAATCATGAATAAGCCCAACCTGGGCAACATGGTAAGACCCCATCTCAAAGAAATGGCGCAGAGGAAATGTTATACTCAAAATATTGACTAAAGGATACAAAACTTGCTTACATGATCTGTGAATACTTATGCAGAACCCAATAAACTATATGATATTGCTGTTCATAAAAACTAACTCTTTTAAAATGACTGTGAGATACTATTATGTTTACCTACAAATGGGTAAGTACAAGATATACGATAACACAAGGACTTATGTCTGCGTTGTTAGGTGATGTGTTGTCATCTCATGTATTATTGGATAGAATGTAGGTTGCTTCATGCATGTGTAGGGCCATGTGACAATAACTATCAAAATTTAAAATATATATGTTTTTGGATCTAGAATTTCACTACCAGATTTAGTCTACATACATGTTGGCATGTGTTCAAAAGATGCATAAAGCAAAAATTGTCATGCATATATGATGATGATGGTTCCCCCATGTTGTGCAACATTATGCAGTAATTTAAAGTAATAAGATACATGAGTGAGAACTGATGTGGAATAAGATACCAAGTATAAGCAAAGTAAGCAAGACATAGAAAAAAGTGTATATTGTTTGTGTAAAGGTGCTTGTTTGTGTATTGCTAGTGTTTATGTAAGGAGGGAGAAGGAGAGGAGAAGAAAGAGAGAGGGAAAGAATAAGTGGATTTATTGCAGGGGGCACTGGGGACTGTGTTCAAAGTCGAATTTCTTTAAACTATATATCCTTTGTATTACTTGAAGGATACTTACATTTAACTATTGTACCCTTACGTATTTTTAAGTTTTAGGATATACATAGCTTTGAGGATATTAAACATATTCACATAGAAAGATTGTGAAAGATGCAAGGAGAGAGAAAGCGGGAAGCTTGTGAGGCCGCCAGATGCAGCCACAGTCAAGGGATGGGGTAAGAACCTAGAGCAGCAGCCATCCCACCCTGTAACTGGATGGTGGACCAGCATGGTGTTGTCCTTTGTCCTTTGAACAGTCTGCTCCTTAGAGGGTCCAGGTGTTCGGTCAAGTTCTGAACAGGTGTTTCCCTGCTCCTCCGCGACCGTTCCCGATAGCCCGCTTACCCTTGCGTTATGGTGTATGTTCATCTCCCAGGAAACGCATCACTCAAGTAATCATGATTGTGCACATACACCTGAATGTCCCTGCCAGCAAACACTGCTACACGTCCTCCTCACGAGTTCCCGTGTAAAACAGCAGGCCTTAGGGTACCTCAGCTTTCTGAGGGAAATGAACACTTTGGAAGTATGCCAGGGAGCATCAGACTGCCATATAAAAAAGAAAGGAAGACCAAAGCCACATTAAAATAATAGTAAGGCATTCTTTAAATGTCCAAACATGACAACATTTAGTGCTACACTGAGCTTACCCTTGTGCAGTGAGTTTGTTCTTCGTTTGAGAAGAATAACAGTGTTTCATAACACTGGGCAATTTTACATATAACAACAACCCCAAATCTAACAACCCCAAAGGGAAGATCTTCACCCAGTTTCATACTGTTTCATAACACTGTGTTTTATAACACTGGGTGATCTTCCCTTTGGGGTTGTAACACAAAGTCATGATGAGATGACAGAGTTTTTTTTTAATCAGGAATTCTCTTACTCCTAGGAGTTTAATGCTGAGCTTGAATGCTAAATTAACTCATTCTCTTTCTTTTATAAGCTCCTAGCTGAGCAAAAATGGCAGTGTTTTATCTTACATTCAGCATCACCTTTCAAACTCATGGAGGTTTTGATGAGTATTATGATCAGATCTTTATTGATTAACTAGATAGCTTCCTTCTAACAGCCTCCTAATTAGTCTAAATTGGCTGGACTGCTGCTCCTTACAATATTCTTTTCTTTGCATTTGAGGATGATGCTATTGGATTTTTACCAAGCCGTAGAGCTTTCCCCTATTATGAAAGCAGCATAATCACTGGCATTGTATGTTGCCTACAGAGGATTAAAGGTAACTTTTGTGGATGTGAATCCATATAGAGCCAACGAGGTGACAAGAACATCATATTCTTTCATCAGCACCATGCTCTAAATGGCTGAGCTAACTGGTCATCATCACTTGACCTAATACTGATGTCCTAGCAAAGTCCATCTTTCTTTGCTTTATGAAAAACAGCACCAGAAAGAGCAGAGAAAGATGCCTCTGCAAACTTTCCGTGTTAGTTTCAGTAGCATTGGAGAGATGTGCACGGATCATCACAGGAAATGTAATGCCCAGCGTGTGGAGGCAGAGCTTTTGCACAAGCAGGAGACCCTAATCCAAAGAAGCAAGTTTCTTTGCTTTGATGGGTATTCTTTCTTTGTTTAAAACTTAGTGCCACGTGCTGGTCCATTTGTGGCATGTTTGGAGGAGAGAGTGGCCGTGAGAGGCTCTTAGGAAACAGGGTTGGCACAGCATGAAAGCTAGTTGCGGACAGCCCAGGGCACAGCCCTCCAGTAGCCTTTCCAGCCCTGGCCTCCTGGTAGAATCAACTGGAGAAGTGGAAACAGGACCAATCTCCAGGTTTACTCCTGATCAGTTATTTATTTTGGGGCTCTGGGGATTGAACCAAGCGTCCTGTGCATGCTAAGCTTGCGCTCTACCACTAAGCTGTGCTGCTGCCCCCCAAGGAATTAAGTCAGACGCACTGGGTTGGGTGTTTGTAAGACTCCCTTCATTTCTTCTAAATCCACCTTTCAGAATCCGTAACTAAAGGGCTCTGCACTGTGCAGTCGAGGTAATGGAGTCTTTGGAGAAAGCCTCAGACGTGAACTGACTGTGAGGAGACTGTGACGAGTGGAATTATAGTGCTGCAGCAGAGTCTGGGATTCGGCAAGAGGCAAGGCCACAGGTTGGAAGCCTGAGCGACCCCCAGTAGCTGTGTGGGAAAGTTCCCTGGCCTTGCACACTGATTTCTCAAATGCAACATGTATCTCATCTCTCACTTGCTGGGGATGATGAGCAAGTGAAATTATGTATGCCAGAGAGCCTGGCCAATGCTTAGAAACGTGGGGGAAAACGAACAAGCAGAAGTATACCTTTCTCAATTTGCAGTCTTGGATACTTCTGAACAAAATGGGTGTTAACACTCACCAGATCTGAAAATGTGGGTAGAGTGTGTGTGTGTGTGTGTGTGTGTGTGTGTATTTTGCTGGAGAGATGGACACATTTCGATTGAGTAAACGTGTATTTCTGAAAACTTAATCCATTTTCACTAGTGATTTCCACAATGGAGTCTGAGTTGCAGTTTTACAATACAAAGGAAAACAGGACCCAGTAGACTGAGTTTATAACTTTCGTTGCCTCAGGGTGTGCTGGTCATTGTGGAAAACTAGTGCACAGCAGGGATTCTTTCAAACTTAATCACACTTTTGATTTAGGTTGCTTCTCTTTTTTTGCCTTCCTTTCTCTTTGTATCATAGTAATTTCCCTATTACTTCACACTACACCTCCTTCTATTTTCCCCTTATTTCTCATTCTTGTATCTATTCATTCACATGGTTTTTAGAAGCCTTTATGTGATGCACAAATTTTTCCCCAAATTATTTTGTCTATATACAGTACCTCATTTATAAATGAAGTCCATTGTGATAGTTGATTTGTTAGTTAATTTGTGGTTTTGAAGCATTTTCTTACAGAGATGGTATGTTAAATTATGTCTGTGCTTCCAAGTTAGCTGAGCACTAGGGGGAATCTTTCAGAGAATAATAATAATGAACAAGTTCCATAGGAAAAAACAAAATACATATAAGTAATAGCAATCAATACAGATGACAGAAGGTTAGGACCTAAGAAGTCAAGGTATGTACTGAAATATACCTGTTATGAAGTCAACATTTAACTCCTTTTATATCATTGCAGTGCATGGAAGAAAGGTTATTTATTTATTTATTTATTTATTTATTTATTTATGTGGTATTAGAGGTTGAACCCAGGGTGTTTGCACTGAGCTGTGCACCTGGTTCTTTTGTTTTGTTTTATTTTATTTTACTTTGATGCAGGGTCTCACTAAGTCTTTAAATTGTCTAAGATAGGTACAAATTTGGAATCTTCCTGCCTCAGCCTCCCAGAGTGCTAGGGTTATAGGTATGTGCCATTGTGCCTGGCAGAAGGTTTTCTTGAGGGTTGGCAGAATGTGGAAAGAGGTGGTGGCCATTGCCCTTGAAATGGAATACTGTACTTTTAAGAGTCATTAGTGATTAACCCACAACTTAGGCATGAACTTGGCACTGCCTCATACTGGAATGTGTAGTGGCTGTAATGATAAATATATAAAATGGGATTGCTGTTATTGAGGAGTGTGGTCAATCTTAGAATTTTCCTTGGGCAAGTATCAAATAGTTTAAACAGAAATCCAGATATTTTGTGTTTCATGACTTAGAATTAACAACTACAGCAATCCTAGCCTCGCAACAGTACACACTATTCAATCTCCCACCTTCCTGAGAGCTAGTGGTTAACAACTTTTAGAATATTCAGGAAACAAGATGAAAAGTGTTTCCTGTAAGTGTTTTGCAACCTAAAAAATAAGACCTGATAACTAGCAATACTAGTCAATAAAACATCTCTAAACTTGACAATACAAGATTTACTGTTCAGGTTTTCACTCTGATTTTGTCCCTCTCTTGAAAATGCTTAAAGGTTTACATCTGTGTACAAATTCCATCTCTGAGACGATTTTGTACTCATAAGACTTTGTTTCCTTGGAATCTCCAGCTCAACTGAGTCCACTTCCAGCTGTCTCAAATTGTGTTTAATCACCAGGAAAGCTCTGTTGATTGCCAGTGATGTTTGCTTGATTAATTCAGCTCTAACTGCGTTGCCGTTTTACCTGTTTCATTCAGCGTGTCCTAGAAAATTAAACGTTTCCTTTTGGGATTTTCAGGAAACTTGGACTGAAAAGAAAGTTCATTTTCCTTGGGTTTGTTTGTGGATAGAAGAATATTTTTATTCGTATTCTTTAATCCAGTTTTGCCTCCAGTGTAAATATGTGAACTAGATTTCCCTTGAAGTCACGTTTTCATTCTACCATGTTGTCCGAGTTTAACCTGTTCTTCTCCTAGCACTCTGAGTCTACAGCATAAATTACTTGGCTCTTTTTAAAGACAGTACTTTGCATGTAGCCTTTAAGGGAAATTGTAAAAGTATTTGGGAGACCCTATTTTTAAATAATTTTCAGTAGTTTCCTGATTTGATTTCTTTTTGAGAAATCATCATAGAGATTAAATGATAAATACATAAAATGAGATTGCTGTTATTGAAGTATTTTCACAATGACTTCTATGACTCATATTTTAGTGTTTTGCTTTGTTTGGGTGGAGGGATCCTGTCCCAAAGTCTTCAAAACTAAGAATTTATAGATGTCATCTCTAGCAATTGAAGTCTATAATCTGCTGGGATGGAAGATTTCTGATGACATTGTTTCCTTGGGGAAAAAAGGGCAACATATTCAGACCAAATAGAGATTTAAAGACAAAAGTTTAAGAAAAATTTACACATGTAATAACGCTGTTGTATTTTGGGCCAGAAATGATTAACTATGAGAAAGGCACATTTTCCGGACCTCAAATCCACAAACGTGTATTTTCCCCGTTTCTGATCTCTTCCCTGTATAAAAGGTCGTGATGTGACAGCAGGAACATCAGATGTGAACTGGGCTTTTAGAGATTCTGATCTTGAGGAGGCCACCACTTGTCTTTGAGACCTTGAGTGAGTCTCATAATTCTCTGGGCATTACAGTCCTTTTCATCAAAATAAGGGATTCGAATTACATTTTAAGCTAGAAAATTGTAGGATACCGACATAACTTCATCGTAGTTATGTTTTATAATCTTCCAGAGACTCTCGAAGTCTGACTGCATTAGTAGTTTAAGAAAAGAAAGGAGAATTTGTACTGATTTTTATTTTCTCCAGAGTAAGCTACTCTAAGGGATTAAATGAGAGATTATTATCGAGTTAACTCTACTCAAGGAGTTTAATCATGTGCATTTTATTCAGGCAAATTTCTCATTGATTTTGTCTGAAAGAGTCAAACCTGGCAAAAGGTCAGAGAACGGCAGTGAACTGCATTTGTTTTAAGATGCAGGGCCTTCGCAGTGGTGCTCTTTACAGATATCTTGAAGTGCTCATGTTTGTTATCATCAATAGTCATGGATTTTACTACTAAATATCCTTTTTATAGACTTCACAAAAATGTCCCAGTGATGTGATTAGTCACCCAGTGAAAACCCACTGCCTCCAAGCGAGTCTGGGCATCTGCTCCTAAGTAAGACTTCCCTAGTGTTCAAAATAAATCTTTCAGACACTTTATGGTCACTTTGATATGCTCTATATGGCTTAAATACGTTGAATTTAGGTGTGACATGATGTTTTTCTATGGTGATTATTCAAATTTGGCTTTCTTTTTTAAAGATAAGGTTTTGCTAGAGTTCAGGCTGGCCTTGAACTCACTTTGTAGTCCAGGTTGACCTCAAACTCACAGCAATCCTCTTGCCTCAGCCTACCAAGTGCTGGGATTACAGGCGTGCACCACAGCACCTGGCTCAAAATGGCTTTTATTCGGTCATGTTCGTTGGTTATATTTTAAATCATATGATTTCCAGTGTATGCTTGTTCTGTATATAGTTTTAAGTTTATAAAAGTAATATATCTAAGAAGAAAGACTAATGAATTATAGTCCACAGAAGTAGATTGTAAATATTTAGGGATTGTGAGCATTATTGTTCTTTCCTATGGTTAATCCCGACAAGTCTAGAAGAAGTCATTTAAAACTGCTACCATCATATACTTTTTCTGACAGTATTTTCTCAGTGGTATAGGACTTTTCTCAAGTGTTTCATTAGAGAAGAGTTTGTGGTGTGAGATCCTAACATTGTTTAGATAACAACACTCTCCTGAAACGTCTATAGACAAGAAATTGTCACCTTTACTTTGTATTGTTTAGAAATTGCTTTTGCAAAGATAAAAGTGATGCATATTTTAAGTAGGATAATTCAAATTTGAGTCAATTTATTGTATTTTTTTTTGTTGTTGTTGTTGTTGTTGTTTTCCAGTACTGGGAATTAAACTCACGACCTCGCGCTTGCCAGGCAGGCCCTGTGCCACTGAGCTGAATCCCCAGCCTCAAAATGCAAGTCATACACTTTAAAAGACCTACAGCTGTGTGTTATTTCAGGGACCCATTCTTCCCCCCACCCCTCCCTGGTATTGGGGATCAAACTCACGACATTGTGCTTGCCAGGCAGATGCTGTGCCGCTGAGCTAAATCCCCAGCCCCATGTATCTTAAATTCATAAAAATAAAGTAATAGAAAATGAGAGGTAATCTGACAAGATACCTTGTTTCTGCCTCGCTTGAGTCATCTTCTAGCAGTCCTGATATATTCTTATTGTCAATTATTTATCTCTTTTGAACTGATCACTGTCCATGTACTCTGTAAAACACACACATGGAACTCACTTGCACCACGGGATTAATATTTTAAAATGGCACAGCATGTTCATTTAAGCCACACAGTGTGGAATATTTGGTTGAAATTCTTGGAGTTTTGGTCTCCATTCTGCAATTACCAGCTCAATGTCCAGGAAGTGTCCACTTGAGCTTCTTATTCAGCATTTTTGTGGAAAATGACATATGCTGACAAACTTACAGAATTACTGTGCTTATGCCATAAAATGGCGTCTAAAGAGATTTGTACACAGGGCGTGGTGGCACACGCCTGTAATCCCAGCAGTCAGGAGGCTGAGGTAGGAGGATCGTTGTGAGTTTGAAACCAACCTGGGCTACAAAGTGAACTCAAAGCCGGGCTGAACTGCATAACAAGACCCTGTCTCAAAAAGACAAATAAATAAATAAATAACGATATTTGTAAAACACAAAGGCGGTATTATCACTAATGTCATATCTTCTCTCCTCATAAGTCATTAAGCAAACAAAAGTTGCCCATAATTTTCTGGCTGCTTTTGAGTTGTTGATATTTAATTTTACCATCATGAAATGATGTGGAAACTCTTAGACAAGAACTCTAAGGAGTAGCTCATGATAACAGCATTACACCCCATAATTTATTGAGGTCTCAGCATGTATCAACCACTGTGCGAAAGCACTGTCTATATAATTAATGTCTAAAAAATCGTTGCAAGACAAGTACCAATACCCCCATACCGTAACAGCAACAGAAGCCCAGAGGGTAATGGCCCCTAAGTCATACAAGAAGTCAGTGCAGGAGTAGGAATGTGAATCCAGGCTTGTCTAGCTGTGTTGTTAGGTAGTGCTACAGCAGGGCAGGAAAGGACAGAAGAAAACACAGAAAGACTGGAGAAGTACAAGTCATGGGTTAAGAGGCAAAGAAGCATGAAGAAGTCTGCTGCCTCTGAGACCCCAAGTAATGGTAATTGGTTTTTTAGGGCAATGTAGACAGGAATTTTAATGAAGGGAAGGACACAGAACACCAAAGGCGGCCCTGCCACTGACTTCCTTTTTCACCTGGCATTGCACACTTGGAAGGGAAGTTGAGAATGTTGCTGAGGAAAGTTGCTAAGTGACATGATGATCTCATCACCAAGGATGCAAAAGTGGGAGCTACCACTTTATTCTAGAAAGATAAGCAGAAGATTTGGCCCCCAGATTTCACTCAGAAAGCACTAGTCACCTCTTCCTGTAAACCAGTGAGGTGATGTGCTGCTGTCTAGATTTATCCTTCTAACATTTGTGCCAGCATCAAAGTTCACACACTTTAGAATAATCTGAAGTTCTCTGTCTGAAACATAGCAACCTGAACGTGGTCATTTCTGTAAAATATTTATTTTTCAGTCTTTCTCAGAGAAATTGCATAGTAATTTTTGGGTAACTTTTTGTGCTTCCATTTGTCAGTTTTGCACCATTTCTTGTCAATTTCACACTGTAGAGCTGTGTGAAGCTGACAGAGCCAGAGCAACAGAGAACACTATGACTACATACCAAAAATATGCTGTGGAAAAAGCACCTTAATGTATAGCATCTGGAGAAAAATGTCCTAAAATGATCTTACTTACATGTATCTCAAAAGAAAAGGGTAACTGTGTATATGAGCACACATGTACATATATATACATGTATGTATGCATTCATTCATGTATATATATATGGAGATAGAGAGGGAGAGAGAGACAGAGAGAGAGAGACAGAAAGAGAGAGTTAAGGTAACTGCATCTTTTGATATTGATTATACAAAGTATGCCGTAGAAATATCTAGTTTAAACACTTTTTTATTTATAACCAAACTTCTCCCTGAAAATCTACCATTCTTTTAGGTTGGAATAATTTCACTTGACATTTCTAAATACTTAGGTGTTTAAAAATTAGATTATTTGACTGAACAGTGAACTTTATTTTATTTTATTTTATTTTTTATTTTTAT
>NW_004955403.1:17327124-17329735 GCF_000276665.1 Chinchilla lanigera
TCCGGTACCGGGAACCGAACTCACGACCTTGCGCTTGCCAGGCAGGCGCTTTTGCCGCTGAGCTAAATCCCCAGCCCCTAAATTTTATTAAATACTCTTTCTACCTAATAGAGGGATCATATAGCTTGCCTTATACATATATATGTTTATATTTGTAATGAATCACATTGATTGATTTTCTAATTAAACCAATTATTGTTTCTGGGTAAATCTGCGTAGGTCAGTGCTAGGGAACCTTTTAGAGCTTTCAGTGATCACAGTCTGCCATGGCGCATGTGCCACAGGCTCACCACCACTGGCCTAGCTCATAATGTTTAACTCTTGAGCTATCGCTGAATTCAAGGTGTTTCATGATTTTGTTCACTGTTTTTTTCACAAGAGAGAATAGACTAACTTTTTTCTGATAGTAGTATTTTCCTCACATGGGTTTATTTATAGCATGTGCTGGCCTTATAGGATGAGTTGAGGAGTCTTTATCATCTCATGAAGAAGTTTTGGGGATTTAATTTATCTGTGATTGACATGATTGAAGAAGCACCTTAAAAATCACTCTTATGTAAATTTAGGGTTTTCTTTTTTTTTTTTCTTGTGTTGATTTTGATTCAGTTGTATTTTTCTAGGAATTTTTTTTGTCTGATTTATATTTCCCGAGTAGTATTATAAATTTATTAATGACATCCCTTAAAAGTCAGTCAAATATTTGAAACATCACTAATTATGTCATTTTCTTCATTGATAACATGGTCCAGTTGTGTATTACTTTGTGATGTATTGAAAGTATTTTTGCCTTAAGGTCTTCTTTGATATTAGCACAGTTATTGTTTTTTTAGTGTTTTATTTTGCATCTCGTTTTTTTTTTTGAATCTGGAATCGAACTCAGGACCTTGCATTGCCAGGCAGGCACCATGCTACTGAGCTACATTCCCAACCCTGCATCTGTTATAAAGAGCTTTTATTACATCTTTTTTTGTTTTGAGTCTAATCTGGAGAGTTTAGTCTACACTTACAGATAACTGATACTCTTGCATTTGTCTTTTGCCATCTTATTTTATATTCATCTTTTCCTTTCTTTTGTTTTTTCTTTCACTTTTACTTGCTTTTAGATGAAATGAGCTTTATCTTTTCTTAAAATATCATTTCAGCATTCTACATGTTTCTATGATTTATGTTCTACATTTACTCTTATTAGTGGTTATTCCATATATTTTAAATCAGATCTTTAAAGTCTGAAATTAATCAGTATCTTTGCCATTACTCTGAAAATGCAATCACTCTGAAATTTATATTCTATTGTTGACTAGTGTTCTAATTGCAGGTTATTTTTTCTCACAAATTAGACATGGCCATCACTATTGTAAATTGTTCATGCATTTTAAGATTTACTTTTATATTTTCACTTGCCTTGAGGAGCTATCAAATCTAAACTTGTTTTGCCTGTGATGATGATGATCTTGGGCTTAGCCTTCCTCAGCTTTGTTTCCTTAGAAACACACTTAAGAGACATGTATAACTCAGCCATGTTCAGTACTGCTTGCTGTGAAGGCATCTCTTGATTTGGAATAAGAGAACTGTTAATTAACGAGCAGACCTGAGAGCTCAGGTGGTAAGAAATGCGTGAAATTATGTTGAAGAAAAGAAAACCTCACCTTCCTCAGAGGGTTCTCATATAACCGACTGTACGCTTTGTAGGGAGTTGGAAAATAAGCTGACATGCAGTTATAAGATGTGATTTTTTTTGTAGAAGAGGCTTCCTTATGTGAGTGCACCTTGCATTTGTTTGTGAGATCTCATTTCTTACAGTGGAGTTGAGGAGAACAGTCTTACGGGATCTGCAAAGCAATAACCGGACTGCCGTACGGACTTCTACTGATGTATCTGATGTTATCCGGCCGACATGTTGTGTTCCCTGCTGTATCTTTTTAAATAAACCTGGCAGCAATTAAAACCCATTATGTCCTATAAATGTGAAGTCTGTCTGAACCCAGACCACTGCTTGTCATACGAAATGAGCACGGCAACCTGCATATTTTCCAGTAGTTTTGTTTATTCCTTCTTCTTGAAGCTCATGTCAGTAAGCTAGTGTTCTCTTGGGCTTCATCTGCTGTTATGGCCTCTGAGGAAAAGGCCGAGCAAAGTGCCACCCCAAAATATACTTAGAATGGCTGAATAATGGAAGAGAAAGGGGAAAGGCAGCATCTTTCAGCCTAATGCAGTGAGGGCTGGAAGAGAAAAACCAAGCTTAAGAAATGAGAGGTTCGTGATTATTGCAGTTGTTCTCTCTCCATTATTGTTGACTATAGAATGGGGTAGATACTTAAATAAATCAGTAGCAAAGGGAGCGTGGCTTACGGGTGGATGTTGGGGGGACCTGCAGACTAAGTTGTGCATTGGTAACAGGTAGAAGCTCAGATAATTGGAAATGGTCGCATAGTGTGGTTAGGCATGAGCGACATGCAGGGATTCCTGGAAGCTTATGGCAAACTAGTTAATGCAGAGGATTCTTGAGAAGATCGAGTACAGAATTTTTTTTGAAAAAACATATATATATATATATATATATGTAAATACATTGAGTTGCAAAGTGTGAGCAAGTTTGTAAGCTCTTCACATC
>NW_004955403.1:17329835-17333496 GCF_000276665.1 Chinchilla lanigera
CGAACTCACGACTTTGTGCTTGCCAGGTAGGCACTTATGCCACTGAGCTAAATCCCCAGCCCCAAAATCTTATGGGTGTTTTTTTTTTTTTTTTCCCCTGGTACCAGGAATGAACAGTGAACTTTTGGTCACACAGCCTCTTTTCTTCCTATAATGAGCTTTTGAAAAGTATGTCTCTGTAGTTCCTGATCTAATAGGTAGAATTAAATGTGCATTATATGAATTTAATTAATGTTGCATCTTCCTGTAGGTATACAGGGATGATATTCTTTGGAATGCTGATTTAGTTATATGCATTATGGAAATTTCTCAAATTATATATTTGTATATATGCTTGCTAATAGTGGCATAGATTTACACTTTGCTTTTAAAATATGTATTGACCATTAAATATGTCTGTTTTATGGCAAAACGACTAATGGTTTAAATGACAAAAATCTTAAATTAAAATTTTCTTTAAGAATAACTAATTCATGTGTGGAGGCATTGGTCTATTCATCATGGGTGATAGATTCCCATTTTGTCTGTCTTCTCAGCTTACAGTCCTGAGAGCGTTATTTGTTAGAATTTGGTTTAAAGGGTTAAAATATTTATCGACCTTTGAAGAATGGCTTCCACTTCAGTATTTCCATTCTGCCAGATATTAACCTTCGTTTCACCTGCTTGTCTTAAACTCAAATTATGTTTCAATAATGCTCATAAACTATAATTTCTAGCATGCTAAATGCTATGCAGAATCAATCTGTATGAACAGTTTTGTATTACATAAGCTCTTACCATTTTCTGGCATGTTTATTAGGAGAGTTTAAGATTTGTTTCTTGATGGGACAAATTATAGAGTGTTTCTACCATATCAGGCATGTCTCTGGAAGAATTCACATATCTAAAGTCTTTTTTTGAAAACCAATTCAATTGAACCTTGTATACAGTGTCCTTTGATAGAGTAGATATTGCTCTTGATAGCCACATTATCATAGATACTTCATTCAGTTTTTTTGTTTTTGTTTTGTTTTGTTTTGTTTTTTTGAGATTGGATCTCACTATGCAGTTCAGGATGGCCTTGAGCTCACTTTGTAGCCCAGGCTAGTCTCGAACTTGCAATGATCCTCCTGCCTCAGCCTCCCCAGTGCTGGGATTACAGGTGTGCACCACCATGCCTGTATTCTTCACTCAGTTTTGCAGTCATTCGAATTGCTTATTTTAATTTTCACTGAGATGAAATCTGAGTAACTAGCAATCCTTGGATGGTCTAGTTCTTATGTGGTGTACAGACAGAAACATTTATTAGTACTTGATTTTACTACTTTATTGCTTTGGTCCCAGTTGGTAACCAAGCAAAGAGACAGCCTAATTAGTGCATTACAGACATAAAATATTTTTAATGTATAGGATATTTTCAAAACTACATGAAATGCATATGTAATTCTGAAGAATAAATCAGATAATCACGTATCTGACAGCTGATTCAAAAAATACCTTACGTTAAATGCCCCACTTCTTCCTGAGGAGCCAGAAGTGATTTCTTTCTGGAATTGTGTAATAATGACTCCCATGGTTTACTTTCTAGTTTACCATGAAATATGCACCTGTCTCTAAGTATATTTAGCTTTCAACCTGTTGTCACGTGCTCATCCTCTAACATAATTTTTGAGACTCCTATGTTTTGATATGTAGCTGTTCCTTACTCATTTTCAATGCTGTTGTATACTTTTTGCTGTCTTGTACTCTAATTTACCCCTTCTGGAGGCCCAGGAATATAGCTCAATGGAATTGCTTCTGCCTGGCAAGCACAAGGTCCTCAATTTGATTCCCAGTACCAAAAAAAAAAAAAAGAATAATTTACCCATTCTACTGATGATACATGTTTTGGTTACTACTTTTCTTTCTTATCGGAAGCAGGCCCTGTTGTAAACATTTACATGTGCACAGATGTACAGATTTATATATGCACATACTTATGTACAGGTTATATACTTATACTCTGTAGGAAATACTGTCTCTAGAACGTGGAAATGATATACATGAGTGCAAATGATACGCATGTTCAACTTGAAATGGTAATTTTTATCTGTTTTATTTATGCTATACCCCTAGAATAGTACCAGATATATAGAAAAGTCAGTCAATACATTGAATGAATGGATGAATGAATGCCAAAGTATCTCCCCAGCTGTGGTATCAATTTAGACTGACCACCAGTAGCTGAGCATTCTGTTATGTCATCTCCTTGGCAACACTTGAGACTGTCTGACTTTTTAAAATTGTGACAATCTGGTGGTTTTGAAATGCTGTGTCATTGGGGATTTAATTTGCATATCCCTGATAATAAATGAGGTTGAACATCTTTTCATGTTTATTGGCCATTTGTGTTTCCTCTTCTATGAAATTCCCATTTATATCCAATGAATTTTTTAGTAGAATAATTTTCTGAGAAGTAGTTATAGCCATTATTTTATTGGACAGAGGTATCAATTTGTTTAGTTTGTTTTATGTTGCTGGTACATTCTCACAGTCTATGGTTTGAGTTTTCATCCATTTTTTGTGTCTCTTAAGAAAATTAATCCTTAATTTTCATATAATCAAATGTTTGTATTGCTTTTATGGTTTCTGGTTTTTTGTATTCAGTTTTAGAAGATTTTCCCTTCCCCATGGTTATACAGATCTTCTAATTTGTTAGTCTTCTACAAGTACTATAATTTAGCTGTAAATACTTAATTTATTTGAAATTATTTTTATGTAATTGATTTTATGCATTTTTCTTCAATATAAATAATAAGTTCTTTCAGAGCCATTTAGTGAATAGGTTCATCTTTCTCACTGGCTTCAATAATCATTGCAGTAAATATCAAGTTTGTATGTACATGAGGCTTTGTTTCCATACACTCTTCCTCTTCATGGGCATATTTGCCTGCCTCTGAGTCCGTGCCAGACTGTCTCAATATCTGTAAACTTACGAGAAGTCTTTATAGCTTGTTGAGCTAAACACTGCACCTTGCTTTTATTTTTTTTAGAAATGAGGTCTGTCTTGGACATCTGTTCTTTTTGTACAAATGTTGAGTCTTATCTAAGTGCATGGTTTATATCTCCATACATCTATGCTTCTTTAAAATTTTTACATACAAATTATAATTTTCTTCTAAAACAGCTTGATATCTTTGTTTAGGTATGCTTCTAGGGATTTCATGTCCTCTGTTTTTTAAGCAGTATCTTTTTATAAATTAGATCTATTAATTTAGGATTGCTAAAGTATAGAAATGTAAAACACTGTTATGTTTATTTGACTTTGTCCATCTTGCTAAATTGTCTTAATTCTAATACTTTAAATCTTTGGCGTATATATGGGGGGGAATTATCTTGTCTTATTATCTCATCTTATTCCAACTGCGAGATCTCGCAGTAATTCAAGTGGAAATAGTCACCGTATGCATTCTTGCTTTTATTCCTTATAAAGAATACTTCTGTATCTAGTTAAGTTTTTATAGGCATCCTATAAAATATTATGAAGTTTTCCTTATAATACTACAGTGCTAATAATTTTTATTATAATAATATTAAATTTTATTTTGTTTTTTGTTTGTTTGTTTGTTTGTTTTTTTGGTTTTTCTCCGGTACCGGGAACCGAACTCACGACCTTGCGCTTGCCAGGCAGGCGCTTTTGCCC
>NW_004955403.1:17335981-17397275 GCF_000276665.1 Chinchilla lanigera
ATATATATATATATATATGTAAATACATTGAGTTGCAAAGTGTGAGCAAGTTTGTAAGCTCTTCACATCATCTTTCAATTCTGCTATTGTCTAATTCCATGAGCAATTAGTTTTCAAATGGAAACGGCACTTTGTAAAGAAACATAATGTACAGAAACAGTCATTTAAAAACCAGGCATTCATAATCTTCAGTGTTTACTTTGATGATTTAGTGTGTAATGAAATGTAAAAGTAGTACATTTATGTACAGCTCAAAATACAGACATTAGAATTGTCCTATAATGGAAGAAATGTATGTTTATCTTTGATCATAAAGTGAGGAAAACACTTTTAAGACCCACTATATTCTAAACAAGTGAAGATAAAATTCTCATCACTTTTGTGTTAGCATATTTGTGGATGAATAAAATCTTGGAGAAAGACTTTCACGTCAAATAATAATACCTTTTTGTTAATAAAGATCCGTTTTTAGAAATACTTGTACTTAATAGCACATGGTATTTAAAGTATTATTAGTAGAATAATGAAATCGTATTAATTCAAACTTTACTAATTGAGATATTAAGAATATCTCATTTTTTAAAAAATGTATCCTACCAAACCTCCATTTGGAAACACATAGTAACTGGGGGTTCTAAATATTTATGAAAGTTGTTTATATTTAATATAATCAAAGATTTGGTTATACTTTTTTTGTTTTGTTTTTGTTTTTTCCTTTTTGAGACAGGGTTTCACTATGCAGTTTGGGCTGGCCTTAAACTCATTTTGTAGCGCAGGCAAGCCTCAAACTCACAGTGATCCTACTGCCTCAGCCTCCCAAGTGCTGGGATTACAGGTGTGTGGCACCAGGTCCAGCCCTAGTTGACTGATTTTGTTTATACATCTCCTTAGTCTGAATTAGTCTTGACCATGGTTTTGTACTAAATACCTTGGAAAATGTTGAACTCTTTCTGATTCTTTTTCATTAATATTAAATGACTAAAATCTCGTAATTGACTTATTTTTATGAGGTACATGAATCATTTTGAAAATAAATGGAAAGTACAAGTGACTTGAAGTAAATTAGTAAGTGAACTTCCATGAAAACATTTGATCACATTAAGGCCTAGAGTAACTAACTAACTCTGACTTACCAGGGGCCATGCTCAGGGCAGTTAAAATTGTAGCTAGGAAGCATCCCTGTGGTCAGGCACTGAGCTAGACCCTGGTCCTCAGAGATGGGGACAGAAATCTTGAGGAACTAAGGGTTGAGTCTGAGCCCAGCCTGAGCAACTTGATGACTTAGGGAGACCCTGTCTCAAAATTTAAAAAGGGCTGGGGATGTAGCTGAGTGTGAAGGCCCTAGTGTCAATCCCCAGTCAAAAACAAAAACAAACAAACAGGCAAACCAAAAACCCACAGAAATGAGGAGTTAAGCAAGAAGTGGAGGACATGGACCAGGGATATAGCTCAGTGGCACAAATTTCTGCCTGGCAAGCCTAAGGTCCTGAGTTCAATTTCTGGTACAAAAAAAAAGGGAATAAAACTACTGAATAGTTAACATAAGGAAGTGGAGGACAGAGATGAGAGATAGATGGATAGATAGTCTAAACCTAGTGGTGGAATGCTAAGAGAATAGTCTACACTAGAGTCCTTAAAACCACAGATGAAAAGCTTAGGTGTGTGTAATACAAAAATTAAATTATAGGGTTTTCATAGTTGATTAGTTTTTCTTAAACAAAATATAGGACAGAAACAAATAACTAATACCTTCTATTTCACAGAAAGTAGGATTGAATGTTGTCCTCCAGACAAAAATTCCTCACATTATTTTTCCTATATAGTTTATTATAAAGTGTTGGGTTATATAAAGATTCTTTGCTTTTTCTAATTACAAAATGAGCATGCACTCTATCTTGGAAAACAAAATAGCAAACAAAAACCACCTATAGTTCTACTACCCAGATAGAGCTGCAGTCAACATTTTGATGCATGAAATGGCTTTTCTAGTACTGGGGAGGAAAATCACATCTATCTATAATTAGTGCTACTAAGGGTCTTGCTTTTTATTCTTTGTTGATTTTCAACAGCTCTCAACATAGTACCTTTGTTCTATCAGATACGGTAAAAATAAAAATTTCTGATTTGTCATGTGTGTTTGGTTTGATGTTGTCTTTCATAGTTTTATTGTAAATCTATATTCTGATATTCTTAATTTCATGTAAGACATAAAGTATTTTTTCATTTATAGAATTCTTTCTCTGTGCTATACTTAAACCCTTTATGATCAGTTAAATATTTACCTACATTTTCTACTATTATTTTTATATTTAAAGTTTAAGTCACATCAAATTTAACTTCACTTGAGTATAATTTTTGCTTATCTTTTAACCCTCACTTAACTAATAACTTCAGCACTGCTGTTTAAGTAATCTTTGGTCTTTTTATTGATCTTAAATGCCACCTTTACAATATAATATTTATAATATTGATCTTTTCTGAGAATTTTCAATTATTTTTCTTTAATCTTTTGAGTTATATTGCTATCAGTGTAATACTGCTATTATATTTAATATCACTTTTTAATACTGTTACCAGTATAATGGTCCTATTATATTTAATATCACTTTTTAAATCACATAATACACATCTATTTAAAAATGCTTCAGAATTAACAAGGTTTACATTTTAAGTTTATCAGACTTATTTTACCATAAGTTTTCCTAGTTTTTTTCTTATTTGAAACCTGTTTAGCACAATTATGTGTGTGTGTTTGTGTTTGTGTGTGTAACTTTTTCCTCTGTGCATGATGTTTTTTATGTTGTTTGCATTGTCTGATATCCATGGGCAGTCTTTTAAGAATATTTTGCATCAGTTGCCCTGTATGTATAGTGGAAAAAATAATAATTCTTACGTTGCTGTCATGGAGTTGAGATGTTATTGAAACAACACACACTGACACATGTACTCAATATATATTAATCATGCCAGTTGTTATTACCATTTATATTGTAAGTATCCCATTACCTGTCTACGTCCTCGACCCCATTCTGCTCTCCTTCCTTTTTATTAGACTGTCTAAATTTAATCCTTGACAGATTTGTATGGCTATGCATGACTCTTCGCAAGGCAGAGTAAACAGACACGGTTTTTTGCTTAACTTCCAACTTTCCTATGTCTACTACTATATTATGTTTAATACTTTTCTTGCATAACAAATATTTATCAAAGAATATTATTTTATGATATCTATTGTAGAGGCTGGATTGAGAAAATGATAACGGTATATCCTAGTCTCACCTAAGGCATGTAGGGCAGCTGGAATTACAAGATTAAGAAAAAATTCTTACACCATGAATGGGCCAGAGTAAAGTTTTATGACCCAAGCAAGAAAACACATGGCTCAACCTTTCAGGTAATCCTTAGGGATCTATTTGTCGCACCCCTCCCCTAACGAGAATCATCCCCTTTTAAACATTCATTCATCCCACTGTTCTCTAGCATTTATTGAGGACATATACCATGCTAAGCCCTGTATTAGGCTCTGGAGATACAGTAAGTAAGGCAGATACGGACGCTGCACTCAGGGAGCTCCCAGGAAAATGAGTAAGACCAATATTAACTGAGTAGTAATCATGTGATGAGTACTCTGAATGTAGCACCCAGGGAAAAATGCCAATAATGGCATGGGAAATGGTTCTAGTTGAGGGCAAAGAGGTAACAGCTGTGGTAGTCAGCAGTTAGCTGAGATTGAAGATTAAGCAGCACTTCACTGGTTGAAGAAGGAAATGAGCATCCAGGTAAAAGGAGAAAGCAGAATGATGCACTCAAGGAACCAAGCCTCAATGGCTGCAGCTCAGAGAGAGAGGCACAGGAGCAAGAAACAGTGCTGGGGGAGGTGCACGTGGCTGAGGCACTAATTCCATTTCCTGCCGTCTATTTATTATATTTTCACTCTTGGAAACACAGTGCATTAAGAAAGGGGCAAGGAGAGTTTGCATGAGAGCCTTTGCTCTATGAATCACCTGCTGGGTCTGTTGACATGGACGTTCTGATTCAGCACACCTGGGGCTGGGCCTGAGCGTCGTCCGACAGCTCCCGATGATGCTGGGGATTCCTGTCCAGAATCTCACTGCGCAGTGAGAGCTTAGATGAAACTATAGTTGTGGGGGTGGAAATGGTGAGAATGGGATGACATCTGAGACAGATGAAAGGAGCAAAAGCCAAAGCAAAGAATTCAGTCAGAAGCCCCGTGAAGGGAGGAGATAGGAAGAGCAGCCTCAGCACTGATAGCTGGTGTGACTGGCTCTGAGTTCTGCTTCCCCCTGTGGAAAGGGTACCCAGGCGAGGGAAGTGCAGGGACTGAGGAGAGAGGAACAGGATACTTCCCTGAGCATACTGTCTTCCGTGACAGGGGGCTTGTACCTTGTGGAAATTTCAGCCAGATGAGTAGACAGAACATGATATTAATTGAAGCCTGAGATTCTAACCAGGTGCTCAAACTGCCTGTAGATCCTGATGGATGAGAATCTTCTGGCTGTCTTGGATAGATACCTTGGGGCCGTGGCATCTACTCATTAGTCAGGGACTCAGCCGGTCACCTGTTCCTCCAAATGCACGTCCTTTGATTCCTTCTTCACATCCTTCCTGGATGTACTGCCGCAATCCCTGACCAGGGTTCTCTTCTCTAGTCCAGTCCCTGAGAGTTGTTTGCATTTCTTTCTTTTTTTTTTTTTCTGGTACCGGGAATCAAACTCACGACCTTGCGCTTGCCAGGCAGGCTCTGTGCCACTGAGCTAAATCCCCAGCCCCAGTTGTTTGCTTTTCATACCCATACTTTCTCACTGTAAAATTAATTCAGGGAATGCAAATAACATGATAGAAAACACAAAATCTCTCAAATCCTACGATCTAGAGTTTACTACTATTAGTCTTACTACTGCTATCACCACCGCCATTTTTCTGTACCATTACAGACCTGGTGCAGAGAAATGTTTTTGCTTATTTAGTAGAAGCATATTGTATGTGCTCTCTTACAATTTATTATTTTCTAGCTGTATATCAAGGAACCACTAGTTATCTACATCATTTAATGCAGATTTAAGTATTCTGTTATTTGGATTTGTCATGATTTATTATCTAATTCCATACCATTGGATATGGTTTATATTTGCGTGCTACAAAAGATGACATCTTCTGTCATTCAAGGTGACTGGATTTAGTCCTAGAGCCACTGATGAATTTCAAGCAAGAAGTTAGCATATGAGCAGAAGTGCATGGTTTATGTTCATGTTTAAGGTTTATATTTGTGTGCTGCTATATACAACACTATGGAGAACATCCTTATAGGGATGGCTTTCATAAAGCAAAACTCTGCTCATGTTCTAACTTCTTGCTCAAAATTCATCAGTGGCCCTTAGGATTAAATCCAGCCACCTTGAAAGACAGAAGAGATCATCTATCATCTGGCTTTGGCCTGCTTCTTCCCAACCTGACTTCTCAATACAGCTTTGTTTCTGCCACACTGGTCAGAAGACCCGCTGGGTGCCCTCCGCCCCTGCATTACCAGTGTGTTTTCATCGATCTTCCACGCTGGACTGCCAAACCCCTGAGGGACATATGCTTTGCCTCCTGGGAGAAGTTGCATGTGGCGCTCAGTACTTGTTTGTCTGCAAGAAAAACAAGGGATACATGCATACATGTTTAATTTTCTTCTTTATTTCTCATTCATCTTCAACCGGAAGTATTTTAATGAACAACTCATAGTATATGGTTTCTTATAATCTTGAATTTCTTCAAAGCTGATTGAGCTAAGTCTATGTGCAACCCTGTTTTAGATATTGGGAAATAGAGAACAAAGCATCCTAGACCTTACATTCTAATTAAAGGACAGATAATAAGTAGGGTACATAAGGGACATGCATGCTCTGTTAAAGACTATATAAAAAGAAAAATAAAGTGAGGAAGAGGCTTTTGAAGTGTATTGGCAACAGGATTGCTGTTTTAGAGAGTGGTACGCAGAGCCTCTCTCCCTTAGAGGGGAGGGAACTAGTCAGGCAGTTTCTGGAGAAAAAGCATTCTAGGCTGAGAAGTGCATAAGTGCAAAGGCTCTGAGGCAGGCACAGGCCAGATAAGTTTGCAGAGGACCGAGGAGACTAGTGCTCCCACTCCAAAGGAGTTAAAAGGAGAGAATTCTGCATTTACGTGTGTCACAGTAGGTGGAGCGAGCAGAATGGCTGTAGCATTATCAGGGCTTTTATTTTTACCCTGACTGAAAAGAGAAGCTGTTGTTCAACAGAATCTTTCTGGCTACTGTGTTGGAAAGAAGCCGCAGCTGACAAGTTAGGCAGCTACAACCGTACGTCAGACAAGAAAACACTGGTTTGGACCAGACAGCAGTCAGTGACTGAATCAGAGATACTTGCTCGCAGGCCAGCTACGGAGTGTGAGGAAAACAGCAGAATCGCATATAACCAGGAGGGTCTCCCTTCATCAGTCCAAAAACAGAGAAAGCTGTTCTGTTCACCCAGAAATTAGTGTTTTCTGCCCCACTGCTGTAATTTCAGACTCGCTGCTCATCCTAACCATATTTAATTGCGGTTGTCTCAGGAATAATTCTTTGCATCTTTGCTTTTGTCTGCATGGGGTCACCATAAATTAAAGAAGCTCACGTGTGTGTGTGTCTTACAGCAGTCAGTCTCCTTTCACAGCATATCACATACAATACCAACTCCAGTGCTCATATCTGTCTTTCAGTGCATTGGACCAGGCTGCTCTATCATAGAAACTCCTTGAATTATTCAACTGCATTTGTTTTACACGTGGGCCCTCTTCAGTAAGTGGGTCTGGATGAATTTAAGTGAATTAATAGAGGAAGCAAGTCGCCTTTACTCACAGAATTTTCAGCGGTGTATTTACAGCTATAAGTGGGAATGAAGTACTGCACTTGCCAAACAATTGTTCTCTATTTTATTAAATTATGCGAAAGCAAAACACAGGATTTTAGGTCTTAAAATATGGAGTAGTAATAATAATATCATACTCTGGTATGTATTTTTAAGAACTTTGGTTATTATCCTTTATGAATATAATGGTATAATTCATCTAACAAAAAGTGTCACTTTTTTTAAAAAAAATGAAAATGTTAAGTCTCTTAGTGCAGCAAACTGGGCTCTTTGCGCAATCTTGAACCTGAGTGGTATTTGCTTCTTTTGACACCCATTTATGAATTGAGGATTTATCATGGAGGAAATCTCTTGGAGTAATTCCCATTCCTTCCCGAGAGATTCCTTTGTCTGTGGAAAAGCAAGTGAGACAGCCATCGTCCCAGGGTGATAGAATGCCTTCCTTCTGGTTTTACAGAGACTCACCAAGTTTGGCTTTATACTCTGAGAAATCATTTAGGCGGGGTTGTGACTACCAACTGTACCAGTTAAATGACCTTTTTATGAGAATCCGCAGTAAATTGCTTATAAAATATGTGTAAAATGTTGTTGAGATACTAGTAATTGTGTTAAAATGTCCAAGGTGCAAGCAGAGTCTATGTCCCCTCACAAAGCAGCAATCTCAGGCATGACTAACAGTATAAACCCCCTTTCACCTCTTCAAAATCATTTTAAAAGTGAGTACAACTGGAAAATAGAAACAACGTGTGGAAAATGAGGTTGACATTTAAAACTGATGATGAAGTGTGTGATAAAACATCTCTAGTGACCTTGGATAATGTTTGGGTGCCCTTGGCTAAGGTTCATAAAGTCTCTTTTACTTTCTTTACACTGTGTAGTAAGTGGTGGTGATAATTGTCTGTACTTTATTATTGTTGAAGTATTGTGAGGGTAAAGTGAACAGTTTAGTGTAAAACTCTTAGGACTGTTTAGGAATAAACTGTCAATAATATTAGCTGTTATTATTGTAAATATAATGGAACTCTTGAGTGTACGTATAAATTGCATATTAAGAAGAGACTGCATTAAAGTGAAGGAAGAAAATAATTCCAAGGGAATGCTTAGCGTCGCTAATCGTAGCATATTGTTTTATTTTGATAAAAATGTCATCTAAACTGCATGTGAGATTTTCACTGTGTATGAGTTATAAGGCTTATGTTGATAGTAACAACATATTTAAAAATTAATAAGGTGTCTGGTATTGCAATCATTTTTAGTTTGTTCTGAACAGTGAAGTAAATATGATGCAGTGTCAGAGGATGCCAGAGAGCTTTACTGTTGAAGTGACATTCGTGATCATCCTGAAAACTGGGCCACATCCTTTCTGCTTCCCAACTCCCACCCTGCCTCAGGCTGCATTCATTCATTCAGCATCCCACAAAGACTGATCGTGTCTTCTGTTGCTATAATGCTGCACTGTCTACTGGGGGTCTCTGAGTTCTGTAGGCACAGACATAATCTGAAAATTAAAAGACAGCACTGAAAAAGAACAGAACATGGTGATGTGGTAGTTCAGATCTGAGAGTAAGAAGGGGTGTGTGAGTGTGCGGTACACACTCAGGCACCAGATCATTTTGGTGCCCACAATGGCATGGGAATTGAGTGGAACAAAGGTGGCCCGTGAACATGCCATCAGCAAATATATGTTCATAATGCAAGACTACATTTCACAAGTCCTAAATATTAATATTAAATATTAATATTTACAAGCAATTCTTTCTTCTGTTTATTTTTAAATAATCTTACTGCTAATTAATGAATTTTCATATTTGTAGGTCATTTTTTAATCTGTTAAGAAATATATGCTACCTTCTTGCTGATAGAAGACATGGGCTATAAAAGAATAGATGAAATCTTACGTATGTATAACTATCTTTGGGAAAATTACCTAAGAGTTCTGTGTTCATGTAGACCAAGGTTGTCATATGTATAAAAAAAATGGCAATACCCTATTTTATATCCACATCCCTGCTATATATTGTGAATCTTCTGTTGAAAGAAGAAATTATTCATTCTTAAGCATGCTTAGAGCATTTCCACTGATTCTGAAAAATAATTGTGTAGCCAAAACCCAAAATATATAACTGCTCTGTAAGATCAGCAGATATGCTTGAATTGCCATGTGTCACCAACACTAGCAATATCAACTCAAATGGGTGTGTCCAACCACTGCTTTAGAGATCTAAAAGAAATAATAGAGCCCTTTAATTGAGCACTTATGGTTGACTATAATTCCAATTTATTAGTGCATGTTTTCAAAAAGTATATTACTTAAATTTTCTCTTCACTAAGAAGGGAGAGGAATGGAAAGTTATTGTTCAATGAATAGTTTCAGTCTGAGAAGAGGAAAACATTCTGGAGATAGGTAGTGGAGACAGTTGTACTACAGTATAGGTATACTTAATGCCACTGCACTGTGTATGAGAAAATGGTTTAAATGTAGATTTATGTTATATATATATTTTACAACCACGTAATGTTTAGAAAGTTATCTCCTCCGAACCTAAATGACTTTTCAGCATATTCATAACATTAGTTGATAATATTATTTTTCCTAAAATAACTTCAAATCCAACATGAATATGCAAGTAAAAAAGACAGTAACACAAGACATTGGTCAAACTTTAACCCAGAAAAAAATATTTAAATAAACCAGCATTAAAACTTAGAAGAAAAACATGAAATTATTGGCTAGCAGGGATCAGAAAGATGTGCTCTTGATTTTAGTCTTGTCTTGATGACCTTATATAAGTCATGGTTTCTAGCTGACTGAAAAGTTTAGAAGTGACTTTTTATTGACTTTAGTCAAAGAAGGAGAAAATTATTCAATAAAGACCATAAACATTAAACTTCTGTTATTTGGAAGTTGTATTAGATTGAATTTCAGGTATTATGTGCAGAATAAAGTGCTTTTATTATGATCACTCTTCTTTTCAACTCTATATATTTCCAGTTTAATGGCATAATAATAGTATGACTGGGATTTACCAGCCAGAGCTATAAATATGTAACATTTATTTCTAGGTAATATATTACACAGTTCACTTATGAAGAAGTAGTTGCCCTTGATGTAAAAATGGATATTTGATTTGAATAAATGATTCTGGAATTTATGTGATACTCTAAGTTATCCTGTCCTCTCAGATGCTGAAATGCTTTTGCGAGATATCAGAGTTGGATAAATAATAATTTGCCTTCAAGAACCTTCAGTATATATGATGGCTATTTTAAAACCCAATTTAAAGCCTTTATGACAGAAATACTTTAGTTTTTACCATACCTATCGCCTTATCCATGTTTTATTGAAGAGTACCTTATATTCTAATAACAAAATACATTTTCCTTTTTGGAAGATTCATTGGAAACTATCTTCACATACATAAATGGTTATCTGATTAGCATGTATTTTATGATTCCATTTCTTACAGAATTCAGCTGTATGATTCACACATGTACAAATATTGTTTCAATTTACTGAAAAGGAAAAGGGCACATAAATTCTTGTGCTTTGAATCATTTTAAAACCATGGCCCAAGTGTGGAATTTACATGCTAATCTCTAGTCGGACTGCAGAGAGTCCAAAACACTTACACAACCATTGTTGGGAATAGGTGGTAGTGAAATGGGTGTAATTTTTATTCCACAAAGTCCATTATGAAAACAAATGTTTGCATGAAGAAAATTAAATCTCTCTCCAAGGTGATAAAGCATTTAATCTCAAGTCCTTGGAGGATCCCCAACCCCAAAGGTATGTTTTTTAAAGTACCACATTTAGTTTTCTCTGATGCTTGTTCTGATACTTCTATCTGTACCTATGCCGCACTTGGGCATTGTTGTTTGACTGTTATTATCCAGCTTTCCTTTTTCTCACAGCTGGATTTATTGGCCTATAGAGTGTTAGAACTAGAATATTATAATTCAAAACGAGAGTCTATTAACTGTTTAAATTCCAGAATACAATGTTGAGTCCCATCAGATTTCAGGTAGTCTGGATGTCTCTGCAATTTTCACATTTGTGGATTCAACCTGCTGTGGAAGGGAAGTATCTGGGGGCGGGGAAGGATGGGTGTATTGAACATATACTGACTTTTTTCTTCTCATTACAAACTAAGCTATAGTACAACTATTTGTATAACATTTACCCTGTATTAGGGGTCACAAGTAATTTAGAGATGTTTGAAAGTATGCAGAACAGTATGTGTAGGTTATTTGCATATACTTTGCATTTTAGGGACTGAAAGTCCATGGAATTGCCCCCTGGAGCCAGTGCTGTACATGCATAGAACGTACGCTAAGAAAACATCTTTCTAAAGTTAAGTCAAAAGTTTTTTGAAAAGTGCATTGCAGCTAAACCTATTTGGAAGATCCTGGCTTTGTAGGTATCTTAAGGACACTCTTAATCCACTGGTTAGGAGGATCAGTGCTGTTGAGTCATAAGCTTATTAAAAAGTAGCCTACAGGCCACTGTGCGTGTGAACGTCATTAAATGATTCAGAATTCTTCTCCTATTTGAAGATTCCTTTTCCCTAGCCACTTCATTAGGACATAGCTTTAGACTTGCGCTTTCAAAAGGGTGTGAGTTTAAGCACAGACTTCCTCATGAATCCTTCTGGTCTTTTTCCAGAAGAGTAGTGAGTGAGACACTTGAGCGAGATTCAGAGTGAGTCACAGGGCATCGATGTTTGGCCAGGGTGGTTATAGTTGGACCGATAGAACCAGTATAATTTTTTAAAACAGATTTAGTGAGATGTAATTTACAATTCATATGATTCAGTGTTTCGGTATGTTCACAGGTACATACAGCTGTCACACAGTCAATTTTATGACATTTTCAGAGCTTCAAAAAAGAAACCTTGTTCTTTTAGCAACCAGCCCCTCTTTCCCTGTCCTCCTCTGTTATCCTTCAGCCCTAAGGAAACACTAATTTTCTTTATCTCTACAGATTTACTCATCCTAAACTTTCATATGAGTGGGATAAACATGTTATGTGATCTTTGATGACTGACTTTTTTCAGTGAGTCTGGTATTTTCAAGGTTCATCCATACTGAAGTATGTGTTGGTACTTCATTCCTTTTTATGACTGAATAATAGTCCATTATGTGAATCCACCATATTTTGTTTATTCATTCATCTGCTGTTTGCATCTTGTGTTGTTTCTACCCTTTGACTATTATAATAATGCTGCTGCAGCTATTTTAATTTCTCTTGGGTATACAGTATATTTAGGAGTGGAATTGCTGAGTCACATGGGAATACTGTGGTTAATTGCTGGAGGAGCCACCAGAATGTTTCCCAAAGTGGCTGCACCATCTGAGCTTTGAACCAGCGGTGCATGGGGGCCAATTCTCCACACAGAGTCGACACTCACTGTTAGCTAACTTTCTGATTCTCACCATCCTAATGAGTCTATAATGGTAGCTCATTGGGGTTTTGATTTGCATTTCCTCCATGTCAAGCACTGTTATCAAATGTTTATTGGTGTTTTTTTTTTATATCTTCCTTGGAGAAATGTCTATTCAAAGTCTTTGTGTCTCTTTTATTATTGAGTTATAATAAATATGTAATGATATCTAGAAGTTCTCACAACTTCCTTATTAGACATCTGATTTGAAAATATTTTCTCTTGCTCTGTGGGTTGTCTTTAGTTTCTTGACAGTGTCCTTCAAAGCACAAAATTTTTAAAATTTTGATAGAGTCCAAATTATTTTTTCTTTTGTTGCTCTTGCGTTTGGTGTCATACCTAAGTACTTTTTACCAAATACAAAATTGTGAAAATTTATCCGTTTTCTTATAACAGTTTTATATTTTTAGTTCTTACATGTAGGTCTTTGATCTATTTTTAACTAATTTTAAAAGTGACCTAATTTGGTATAATTATTAATAGTACTTCCTCTCACTTTCAAAAACATCCCTGGTTGGCGAGAAAGTGTACAATCCTCTTCATTAGCGGTGCAGTCACTGGCGCTGAGTAAAACTCCCTAACCTATGAGAGCACCATGACTGCTTCTGATCTCAAGAGGTTTGTATCCTAGTATAGTTAACTGATCCAGATTGGTCACATGTAAAAGCAAGACAACACTAAAGAAATGCAGAACAAAAAAATTTTTATAAAAAAAAGTGAGTCAAAATGCAACAAAAGAAACTCTCAGACACCCTCTTTCAAAAACTCACAACCGGGGCTGGGGATTTAGCTCAGTGGCAAAAGCGCCTGCCTGGCAAGCGCAAGGTCGTGAGTTCGGTTCCCGGTACTGGAGAAAAACAAACAAACAAACAAAAAAACCTCACAAACATACTTTAAAGTCTCAAAATCCAACCTCTGCAGTTCCAGAATATTTTATTCAGCTCCTGCTGCTGAAAAAGTGGATCTATGTGCCAGCATGCTCACTAGGGTGTCTATTAACTGTAAATAAACAATTACTAGTTCAAAAGCAATTTTGTGCTTTTTCTTAAACTAAATGTATATTTTACAAGTGTATTGGGTAACTTACCGGAATTATGTGCATGAGCTGTGACTCGTGTAAACAGCTTCTTCAGTAATGTAAAGTCACAGGAAAATAGATGAACAAACAAATGAAAGTGATAGTTGTAATGTGGGTAAAACCCTATATAGTATTAATTAAAATAATGACTTTGAATCTCTAAACAATGTTTTCCCCTTTATCTCTCCTAATAATTATTAGATAGTTCTTTGCATTTTCATCCTTAAATGTAGTACTAAAATAGATAAACTCAGGCAACACATTTGGGCCTCCTTCTGTCCCTCTCTTGGACAGAAGCTCTCTTTCCCTCAATAAATATATTCTGCTGTTAACCTCCATTGTTCCTAACATTCATTCTGCGATTTTAGAAAACACAAACTCATCCCAGATATCTTTCAGGTTAGGAGTTTCTTTCCCCTGTATCATTTTAGAGGTCCCCACTGAGATCGTTGGATGGAGACATGGGAAATTCACAATCGAAGTCTCTTAGTCCTCTAAAGTGTATCATTCAGCATTGAAAGATGTTTGATCCTTACACATTGAAAAAGAGCTGTTTAATATTTTTCTGCACGTGTGCGTGACCTACCTATCTGCTAGAGCCAAAATGGAATGCAGAGGACCAACTTGGAAAAGATCGTGCACCATGATCCTGTCAATTGCTTCAGCAGTCAAGACAGCAGGCTTACACTCTTAGATACATCACACCAGACTCAGGCTCTAAAAACCAGGGACTGTTGCTGAGGGTGAACAATGACCTAAATACTCCTGTAAACCCTTACGATTCCTGTTCAAAAAAAAAAAACCAAAGTCTTCAGATAAGTGATGTTACTATAGACCCTTTTACTAATCACTTCACCCCTTAGAGGAGGATGCAATTCCTTTCTGAGATGAGCACAGAAATATACAAAGTCATTAAAAAAATAAATAAATTTTATATTTGAAAGTAAGTGAACTGTTTATTATAGTTATGTTTAGGTTTCATATACAACTGAATGACTTATATTTTTGATGACATTGTATTTATTATAAGAAAAAAAGGCAATATCTTTTTACTTGACTTCACAAATTTCTGTTATTTAAGGATTCAGTGTAGCACAGAATTCTTTTTCCATCTTTTTGTCTCCTGTTGTTCAACGATTAATATTATGGTCAGACAAAACTGTGGTTACTTCATATTTCTTTGGCTTTGTCCCTCGGGGCTAAAGGAATTTTAGGGACCAAATGTCTGTTTATAAAGATAGACAGTTACTGCTTTCTTGCTTCTGTCTGTCTTTTTTTAACCCATGATTATTTTTATACAAAATATTTTGAATAATGTTACACGTTTATCAGCTCTCAGACAGGTCTGCGGTAGGACACACATACAAACAAAGTAGCCAATGAAACTCTGGATTGTTCTTATTATAAAGCCCTGAGAACTTTGAAATTGTAAAGTGCTTTTTAAATTATTCATTAAGCATCTCCGTATCAGAAAGAATTGATTATTCTCTCCGTTGTCAAAATGAATTCATCTATTTGGTCATATCAAAGAGCCAGAAAGGGATATAAGATCGTAGCTTATTTATTTAGGGAAGCCTGTAACGTATCATGACATGTTGGCTCTGGTTCTGGCCCCTCCTTCACTGAGGTCACTCAGCATCTGGTTGATACCCAGAGTGGCTTGCAAGAAGAGCATTGTGTGGTGGGTGGAAGGAGAATGATAGATACCAGTCCATCTCTTTTAAGAGAGTGTGTATACTGAAAGTGTCCTTTGGTATGAACAAGGTGAGGAGCCATTGCTCTTGGGATATTCTAATAAAAATATGGATCAAATTATAATTTTCAATCCCCTGGGAGAAAATATGGAAAAATTGTATTTAGGTGTTGTGAACCAGTGCTTCTGAAACTTGGGAAAGACAGGCTCTGACTCAGTAGCTCTCAGTGGAATCTAAGACTGTATTATATAACGACCTTGGAGCAGATGGATGCTCTAGTGCAGGGGCCACAGTGAGGACCCACAGCCTACGGGTCCAGGCCTGCTGTGGCCCCTCTAGATGGGACTGGAATGGGAAGAGAGCAGGGTCTGTCTTGGCAGAAGGCAAGTAGTTACCCTTGAGAAGGGGGCAAGGAGGAAGTTCAGCAAGCCCAGAGGGTGAGGCACTAACTGCAGGAGATTTTTCAAGCCACGATTTGTCTGGAAAACCTTCAGAGATGGGGCAGGCTTGTTTGAGAGTCATTCTAGTTCTGTTAGTAGATTAAGAATACTTGAAGAGGTAAGTGCAAAACATTATTAATGATATGAGACAACCATAGCAACTAGAATGAAACTTAAGAGAGAAATTAATATATCTATCAAACGCAGTAATGTGTGCAAATGCACATTGTGGAATGTGAAGTGCTGCTCAAATGTGGGACGTTTAACACGATCTAAAGGCCGGGAGCAACTCAAGCAATATGGCTTGGGGATTAGAATCGTATTATCACTGAGGGGTACTGAGGAAAGAAGATGCGGGAGCAGTAACGGACAGCCACGCAGGAGACAGAGGAGAAGGATGCACGTGATGATGAGATCCCTTGCTTATGGAAGAACTAGAACCAGGGAGCTGGGAGAGGCCACCCTCATTTAGTATATGAGCAGACCATGATCCAGAAAAGCTAAACGATTTGCATAAAATCTCTCAGGAAATGAGGAGAAGAATAGTACTCTTTAGCATTGACAGATACAGCAAACTACAACAGAGGTGCCCAGTTAAATTTAAATTTCAGATAAACAAAAACAGCTTTCAGTGTAGATGCGCCCAGTGAACGGTTCTTGTCAGGCACAGTGTGTGTGATACATTTACACAAAAATCGTCCTTGACCCGAAATTCGTATTGAATTGAACATCCTGTGTTTTATCTGTCAACACTTGACTCATTTGAAAATAGGACTTTTTAACAAGTATAGAGATAGGAAAGATAAGAAAGTAAATCGCCGAACTCCTCTTAACCTCATATTTAGAATGTGAGCTGCATCAAACGTGACCTTACGTGTGTTTTGCTTCTCCGAAATCTGAATCAGTGCATGGCCCTCAGTAAATATTTATTGAATGGGCAAATAAAGGGGTGCTAGTGTTAAAAACATTGTGACAAGTAGGATGCTTAACATACTAAAGACCAGAACTGACACTGGATATTTGTTCATAAGTGTATTTTCTGTGACTTATTTTTTTCAGCATAGCAGATCTTAAACAAATGCCTCAAGAATGCTTGGTATGGCAGAAATGGTACAAAAGTTTGATAAGATTTTGAAAGTGTTTTTTTGTGTGTCATGTTTGGGTTTGCAAGTTCTGTATCACTTGTTTATTATAATTTTCAATTCTCAGGGCTTGATTAATAACTGGAGGGTTTAATATATTGCAGATAGCACAAATGGATGTGATCTGGAATGTATTTCTGGGAGAAAAGAAACTTCGGAGCTCATTTTCTCTCCAAAGGCAAATATGACAGCAGTGCTGATTGCTGGGGCTACACTATAACCTCGCTGGCAGTGAGATGGTGCAGGTGGAGGCCATCAGAGTCATCTTCATCTTCATCTAGACCTAAATCAGTGCTGAGGAAGCTGATTGTGCGTGCCCTGATTTAAGAACCTTGGATAAAACCAGAGGCTTTAGAATTCTTAAACTGAGACTTGCGGCAAGAAAGGATTTGAAGAAATAGAATACATATAGTGCCAATTGTTAAGAATTTTCTGTGAGCAAGTATGTGTCTGTCAGGATTCCATTTCAGTCATGAGAACCCTGTGACAAAGGTGTCATGGCCCCTGTTTTTCAGATAAGAAAGGTGAGAAATAGAAAAATGAATAGTGACTTGACTTAGTAAGTGGTGAAAATGGAATTGAACCTAAGTCTCTTTCTATTGTGCAATACTACCTACCAACTCATTCTTAGAATAACACACTCTTGCAAAATCTCATACTGCCTTGTTTTACAAAACTCATTGGAAAAATTGCAGATAGAGCATGTTACCATGAATCTCACTTGGAGTTTGCACGAAGCTAGTAAATATGCTTTCATCCAAGGTGATTATTCCAGGATGTATCTTATTTCTCAAATTTGTTTTTCTCCTTTGCCTTCTTCAGGAAATTGACATACTCCCTTGGCATTTTTCTCATCCTGTTACCATCTTACATGGGCCCATCAGCTGGTGTTTAGGCGGGAACAGATGACAAATTTAGGTTGAGTACATGAAGAGCATTAAGTGGAGGAAATATTTTTCAAAAGTGTGGGCAGGGTTATGAGGGCCAGTGGGAGAGTGAGGAGGGCCAGGGACTAGCAACAGCTAAAATTAATTACTGTCCTTAGACCCTGAAGGGACAAAGGAAGAGTATTTATTAGTAAAGAAAGACAGCTGGAGCCCAAGAGAGATATAACCAATAGGAAAAAGCCACTGACTTCTAGGAAAGATAAGACCAATATGTTGCCACCTGGAAGATATAAAACCAAACCAAGTCTGGGTTAAAAATAAAGGAACAAACACACATCTGCCCTCGAGCTTCCTTGCATGCATTCTCTCGCTGGTGGCCAACATTAAAAAACTCAACCAGAAGCGAGAGCCTGTGGGAACCACTGATCTACTCCATGAAGGTCTGTGTCCCAGGCAGAGTGCGGGGTGGCAAGTGGGAAATACTGGCTCTGGAAGAGCAAAAGAAACTGTCCATTCCACTGTGCCTCTGATGCAGTCATGTAGCCTACCAAGCTGACACTCTCTTCTTGTACATGTCCCCTTCCTTTTCTGTCCAGGCCCCTGCTCCTGCAGAGCGCTCCTCGAGGGTCTGCTCTGTGCTGGGAGTGTTGGGGCACCTTTCTTCCCCTAAAGGAAGTTACCTAGGTCCTGGGCAGAGCATATGCAGGGCTCCTGATGCTCTTCTGCTTCCACTTCCACAGAGGGCTGGAGTCTCTGGGGCAGAAAGGCTTCTCTAAGGCTCCCTGGTCACCTGGGTCCTTGGTTCTCAAATTTTACCTCAGAAACCTTTCATCTTTGTCACACCGTTGGCAGCATATCTGCCTCAAGATGCTTCAGAGCATTAAAGTCCTAAAGGGGTTTCCCTCAGGTGATTGCCCTGCTGGATAATTAAATAGACCCCGAGTCCACAGCTGTGCTGATCTCCTTTTCATTATTAATTATATTTGTGTTATTACGCCATGAAGTATAATTACACAGTAATCTGAAAATAGAGAGCAGGGTCTCACTGAAGTTGAGGGCAATGTCACACTAATCTTATCTCCCAAAAGCCTAGGAAAAGTTTTCTTCATATGTAATCAAGCCTTAGTATCCACACAGGACCAACTCCAGGACCACCCTGCAGATACCAAACCCACAGCTGCTCAAGTTCCTTATACAAAAGAGCATAGAATTTGCATATAACCTTTGCACATCCTCCTGTAGCCTCTGCATCATCTCTGGACTGTGCAAAGAATGTATAAATAGTTGTAATACTGTATTTTGGGGGGAGTAATGACAAGGAAAAGTTCTGCATGTGTTCAGTACAGATGCATTCATGTGGTCCTGATGACATGGTGCATGAGCCAGAGTCTAGCTCTGAGTGCCTGAGGAGTCGATGGAGGCTGGGCTCACTTTGCTCACACTTCACTTCATCACTTCATGCAGTTTTACCACAGCACTTGACGTGCAGCAAACTCAGATTTTACTTTTGGAAACTTCCTTGGATTTTTAAAAATAGTTTTGATTTGTGGTGAGTTTTATCCACGGATGTGGAGTCCTTGGATATGGAGAACAAACTATACTAGTGTTCAGCATAACTTTATAGATTTTTTTGCGGGGGGAAAACTAAGAATTTGGAATTATAAAGTTTTTTAGAATTTGTTTAAATTGACCGAAAAGTGTGTTTGTTATGGTAACCAGAGGTTGGCACAGTTGGGCAGAGAGGAGATAAAGGATACAAAATTCAGTTAGAAAGATAAGAGCTCTGTGGTATAAAATGACCATAGTTAATAACAATAGGGTATTGGAATGTGCTTAGAAAGTGACCGCTGGCCATCCTGTGTCATTTCTATCACAGCAGCAGAGGCTCACCAGGCCGTTATCTTTTGCTCAGTAGGATCCAAGACGGGTTTGGCCCAGCCTTAGAGCAGTGGAATTCAAAGAAACTTACTCCAAAAGTGAGAGGCTTTTCTTTACTTTCTCTTTTTAAATAAAGGTTTTCACTTACTTTTCTTGAATAGTCCGAAGGAACATACAAAACAAAGCAGTATTTAGGAAATTCCCTTCATCTCTTCTAGGTACTTCCCTAAATGTCTAGGTGTACATCTACATTTCCCAGGCATCTTTTTTTAATCTTCCCTCTCTCACCACAAGCCTGCATCCCTTCCTCCCTTACAGCTTTGACCTTTATTTCATTCGTTTACCACAGAAGTCCTAGAGACCTCACCTGTGACACAGTCTTCCTTGACGACACAGTGGAGAATGAATCTGAGCTGGCTGAATCAGAGCCCTTAGGTCAGAGGATGAGAAAGGCCATCCTGATGTTCTCAGCAAATGTGTAGGGTGGTGGTACCACCTCTGCTGTATAAATGAAGAAGTTGAAATACAGAGCCGTGATTTCAGCCCATTGTGACTCTAACGTATGTGCCACTTTCATTAATAATAACATCAGTAAAGTAACTCTCACCATTTAAACGAATATTTTCCTCAGTCCTTGTGCTGTCCTGCATGTCTCACTTTAAATTTCCATATAAACCGAGTGAGGTTGTAGTACGTTTACTGACACTGTGGATAAGGACACTGAGGTTCAGCAAGGCTTCGGAATGTAGTTGGGAACACAGCTGATAGGCATCAGGGCTATGATTTAAACCCAAGTGCATCTAGATAGTAATTTGTTCGCTAAATCCCTGATGATATTTCCCTGATGTCTGTGTTATACTATTACATACTAGGAACATCAGCATAATGTTAAATTAAGAGCTTCATATTTAACAAGTGGATAATTCAGCAGGTAATGCAGAGATAAGGAGGAATCAACATGGCAGGACCTGCTGAGATAGACGTGGCATTGTGCAAGTCGGTTACTGGAGCCACGCAGGCCCTGCCCATAATTTTGATGTGGAAAAATTGGGGGCTTATGATGTAAATCATGATAATCACAAATAGCAGTGACTTTAGGAACCAGAAGCCAAGGACATATTACAGCATACAGGGCCCTCAAGTTGATATTTATTAGTGTGTTTTCAGATTTAGATGGCATTAAAGATTCACAGCACTCCTTTAAAGATAATGTAATAGTTGTCTTCCCCCAGAGGAGTTTCTAATAGTTTGAATCATTTCCTTCGTGATTGGCTGTCATTTAGCAGCGGACTCCAGAGAGACACCCATGGGTGTTCCTGATGGCTCTTAATCAGGTCACATAATATCAGAGTAGGAGGGGAGGGAAGCGTGTTGCTTCCAGTTGACAATTTGGATATGATCATTTTTTGGATGAATCCTGACAGTGAAACTAGCCTACAAATTCCAAAAAAAAGACTAAAATATGGAAATATTCTGTTAAAAATAATAGAAATTTTGTCGTGACTACCCAATCATCTCGAAAAAGAATTCACACACACACACACACACACACACACACACACACATACACACACGTGAAGTAATTCTCAGAAGCCCACAGATGCACTGTGCCGTAGGTTTCATGTAATTTTTAAACACATATTTTCCCAAACAATATTTTTGGTTTTTTCTACATGAAAGTCATTCAGGTGGCAGCAAAGTAAGATAATGTTTAATGTTAAAATATATGTACTTTATATTTTGGGTGATTTGTAACAGGATTCCACAGAGTGCTTGGTAAAAGGCAAAAGATTTATACGATCTGAGGAGAAAGCAGAGTATCCACAGAGTGTTCGGGATTCGTTTTGCTTTTCTAGATTGTAGAGGAGGCCAAGTTGAGGGAGCCATGGTTTTGAGGTCAAGGATGGCTGTTCTAAGTCATATGTGCAGCACTGTCCTATTAAGGCTGTTCCTTCACACTGGTTTCCCTCTGTCTCCGCCATGTCCTTACTCTACAGGTGAAGAAGGTGACACTCCGGAGTGCTCTTGGTAAAACCACATCCACTTGAGCCTTCCTTTCCCCAAGCTCACTGGGGGAGATGGGAGGATGGGGAGAGGAACGGGAAATAAAAATATCATATATAACAATATCCACATGTACCAGTTCTCCATAATGATTATATTTATTATCTATCATAAACATATACCAATTGTAAAAATGAAAAATGAATCCTCCCCTTTCCAGGCTTTCTTCAGTGTCCTATTTACTGAACCGTTACACACTCAAGGCACTGTGCCATTCCCTAAGAACATAAAAACTTTGATGTCTTCAGAAGTTCAATATGGAGCAGTTCTTTTCCAACACGGTGGCTCTATGACCCTACCTTAACCGTGCTGGAACGGCTTGTAAAACATTCAGACACCTAGGTCCCTGGGGAGGCCTGTGGAACCAGAATGTGTACAAGGGAGGCCGTGAGGAGTTGTCCCTCAGATGGAAAGGGGGACCCCAACATGAACAGAACTGATGGTAGCCTGATGAGATTAGCGCTCAGATGGAGGGAGGTAAACATGTTTGTGTAACTGAATCTGTACACTCTTCCAGCTATATTCCAGAAAGAGTTTTTATAACCCTTGCTTCAAGTGAACAAAGTGAGTGTGTGTCTGAAAGGAATACTGGTGTGAAAAGAGGGGAATGTGAAGAAGAGGTGGCCTTAGCCCCTTTCTAACAGAGATGCCAGAGAGTCATGAGCCTCCCATATCATATGTACACTGCATCTTGGTGGCTTGGATGCCAGCTAACATAGAATACATAGGTGATGGTTTGTAGGCCCCGTCCTGATTATCAACATTTTTTAGGAAGTCTACCAGGCCTACTTTTTGCTCACTATAGTTTGTTCTTCCAAAATGTGTAATGTATAACATCAGGACGTGGATTAAAGTGTAGCTATATAGGCTAAGCCTGGCAAGGAAGAAAAGAGACCCAGCATTTGGGAGCATCTACTGTGTGTCCAGCACTGTCCTGGGCACTTTAAATGTATTTTAATGTATTCATTTATAGATAGAAAAAATTGTGCTCCCCTTACAGTGGAGACAATTACAGTTACTACACTCAGTGTGTAATCCATGAATGCATATTGACTTCCATTTCTCCTTTGCAAGATTATATAACTATTGCACTTCTAATCAGGAGAGCAATGATGCTGATATCAAAAAAATTCAGTGCAATGAACTTTTTATTATTAGAGATAAAAATTAATCCTCACTTCCTTTGGCCTTTTAATTGTTAACCATGGAATCAGCCAAATGTGGAGGCTGAAGAAGCATCAAGGGATAATGTAATTGCAACTTTTCAAACAATTGTATCTGTCCAGAGAATGAAGATTGATGATCTGGAAAATAGATCTCATCGTTTCAGTAGTAGAATTATGGGTTTTGCCAGTGGCTATTAAGAGAGCTTCTCTCAGAAACTTCTTACCAAAAGGAAAAAGAGTGATACTTGTTAGATGAAGAAAATTTAATTCAGCCACTTTTCATTAAGCAAGGCCAGAAACTCTTAATTCCCAAGTTCATAGTTGATGGAAGGCCCCAGAGCAGTAATTATCCATTTTTCAAGTTTCCTGATAGAAAGCTCTTCAATTAGATATAGACAAGGGGGAAATTATGGTAAAAGAAAGGGTATTTTGTCCTTTCTAAAGAGCACTAGGAAAATAGAGACCATATAACAATGTTAAGAGATAATTATATTAAATGAGTTAAGCACTTTGAATTATCTTAAAAGATGTTAAATTACTTTCAGTATTGCTATTTCTCTTAAAGTGCTTAAAATTTTAATTTAGAAAATAGGCTTGCATTCAGTACTCATTTATGTTTGCTGAAGTCTCTGGGAGGGTGGGTTGTCATGGCATCCTTGGACATCCCTGTGGAAATGAGTTATTGTGTGTATGAACTAGGTAATGTTTTTGTTCAGTGTCGATTAATGCATGTTAGAGATGTGATGTGGTATGTCACGCTGTTAGGTTGATTACCTGTCCTGCTGTTGGTTCTAACAATATTTGACAAGCATTGCACAACCATTATTGTACTTTTTCCTACCTTCCTCGTTCACATGTGAACTAGATGCGAGTGTAAATGATTAATTTTGTATGAGGTGATGGGCAATGATGGATCAATGGAAGTAGGAGAAAATGTCCTCCTTTTTATTAAATCGCATGATAGTAGCACATGAATATTTTATTTTACTTTTTAAAAATGGAACAAGCTTAGCAGGTGAGCTTAAGTAAACCAAGGCTTCCCTATTTTGTTTATGATATGCTGCTTCTTGTTATCTGCTGCTAAAATCTGTGAGGATATAAGGAGGTTTGGGGAGGTTTTTAAATTTATTTTAAAGAGGAAAAAATAAAATTTCAAAACGAGATAATAGGAAGATAACAATGGTTAATATATTGAATTATGTTACCTTTAAATTAATTACTTAGAGTATAAGATAAAGGCATATAATTGTCCGAACAATATTAGCACAAACCTTTCTTTACAGAGAACTAAGAGCAATTACTAGCATAACCATCTTAACTAATGTGTGTGTGTGTGTGTGTGTGTGTGTGTGTGTGTGTGTGTATTTGTTTTGTTTTTGCCTTTCTTCTTTTCTCCTGGGAAGAAACTGTGAAAAAGGAAAGAAAAACTGGGATGGGGGCAGGAGACTTCAGCAAACATAAATGAGTACTGAATGCAAGCCTATTTTCTAAATTAAAATTTTAAGCACTTTAAGAGAAATAGCAATTAAAAAATTCTAATTTTTTAATTTGCATCTCTCAAATGACCAGTATTGTACATTTTGGATCGTATTTACTCCTTCACCTTCTCACACTAGGGAGACAATATGATGTTTGCACATGTGCATCTGGTTTATTTCACTTATGAGTATGGTCTGGAGTTGCATCTATTTACCTATAAATGTCTCCAGTTTATCCTGCTTTATGGCTCAGTATTACTCCATTATATAAAAAGACCACATTTCTTTTCATCATTTCCTCAGTTAATGGGTATTTGGGTTGTTTCCAAGATCTAGCTATTACAAATTGTGCTGCTGTAAACATGGCGGCACATATATCACTGTGGTATCATGTTTTTAATTATTCTGGGAAGATACCCAGAAGAGGAATAGCTGGGTCAAATAGGATCTCGAATCCTAATTTTTTGAGGAATCTCCACAGTGATTTCCACAGTGGTTGCACCTGTCTACACTCCCACCAACAATGGAGATGTGTTCCTTTTTTCCCACAGCCCTGCCAGCATTCGTTATTGGTTGAATTCTTGATGATAACCATTCTTTTTGGGGTGAGATGGAATTACAGTGTTGTTTTAATTTGCATCTCTCAAATGACCAGTGATGTGGAACAGTTTTTCATATATTTATTTGCTGTCTGTCTTTCTTCATCTGAGAAGTGTATATTCAACTCAGATGCCCATTTTTGGATTAGGTCTTTAAATTTGGGAGGTCTAATTTTTTAGAGTTCTTTATATGTTCTTGATAGTAATCCTTTTTCTTCTGAGGATTGGCTGGCAAACATTTTTTCCCACATTGTGAGTTGTCTCTTCACTCTGTTGGTAGTTTTTCTTGCTGTGCAAAAGCTTTTTAATAAGATGAGTTCCCACTTGTTGATTCTTTCTGATATTTCCTGTGTGATTGGGATTTTATTCATAAAGTCTTTGCCTACACCAATGCCTTCAAAAGTTTTACCTATTCTATCTTCCAGAAGATTTAATGTTTCTGTTTTAAAATTTAGATATTTGGTCCATTTCAAATTTAGTTTAGTGCATGGTGAAAGATATGTGTCAAATTTTAATCTGTGGCATCTGCAGAGCCAGTTTTTCAACACTGTTTATTAAAGAGATTATCTTTCTTCCTGTGAATGTGTTTGGCACCTTTGTCAAAGATAAGGTGGTAGAGTATGTCTGGAGTTGTTTCTGCATCATCTAATCTGTTCCACTGATCACTGGGTCTGTTTTTTTTTTTTTTAATTTTTGTGAATATCACACTGTTTTTATCACTGTAGCTTTATAATATAATTTCAAGTCAGGAATTGTGATGCCCCCTGCCTTGCTTTTGTTGTACAGAATTGCCTTTGCTATTCTAGGTCTCTTGTGTTCCAAATGAATTTCAGGATTGTTTTCTCTAATTCTGTGAGATATACTGTTGGAATTTTGATTGGAATAGCATTAAATCTGTATAACACTTTTGGAAGTATGGCCATTTTTACTATATTGGTTTTTTCTACCCAAGAGCAAGAGATATCTTTCCATTTTCTGATATCCTCTTCAATTTCCTTTTTCAGAGTACTGTAGTTTTCAGTGTAGAGGTCTTTAACATCCTCAGATTGATTCCTAGGTATCTCTCTGCATCTCTCTGTGGAAGCTTCTGGGGTTGCTAGCAGTTACCGTGTTTCCACACTTTTAAATCTCTCCTCTTGCGCAGTTCCGTCTCAGGGAGCAGGTGCTGCTGTCTACCTCCTTCTTCTACGTTGAAGTTTCTCCCCTCACTGTCTCTGTGGTCTTCAATTTGTGCCTCAGATCTTTCCTGATTTCACTCCATATTGTCTTTCCCATCTTGCTATATTTCAGCATCTGGATGGCAACACTCAGAAAGGGTCTTTTTCTGCTGCTTACCACTCTGTCATCTCAGTTCCTCTCCAGGAATATAAGTGTTTATCTCAATAGTTAAAAATGATAGCAACTCTACAATTTTGGTCCACCAATGGACTAACCCCCCCCAATACATATGAATTTTTTCTAATCTACAAGAAAGGGTGCTTTAGTGCATAAAAATGTTCCCCATTTAGTACAGATGGTTAGAAATAATCACAGACATTTTACACAATTTTCATCTGCTATGGCAGCCCTTTCTAGCAGATTGTGAACATGAATAGATTTTGAAAAATGGTTGTTGAAAGCCAGGTTGTACGTGCTCATTACTGTTATTGTTACAAAGTTGAAAGTTCATATTCCAAAGAAGTGGACAACTTTTCTTCCATAAGCCTAACAACAGTTCTTATTTTAAAGTAAAAAAATCAGGGAACACTATATAAGAATGGCACTAAAAGATAATGACATTGATAAATAAGGAAAGGAAGAGTTGAAAACAGAACAAAGCAAATATGGGCCCTTTACATGGTTCCCTGAGGGGTTCAGGATAGAGAAACTAATGTTCTGACTAAAAAAAGTAATGAATTTTAATGGGGAGGGTAATATATACTTATTAGTTTTGTTTGTAAATATTTCAAAAATATAAGCATGAAAAGATAAGTGAAACTAAGCCCCAGTGTGTTCTCCCACTACACCTTTCCCACCACTTGGAGATGACCACCATTAGTCCTGGGGCTGTCCCACCTTAATTCTGGTGTGGCTTGGGAGATGTTGTAGTTACTTTCTCACACTGGGACAAGTACACAACACTGACACCTACAAGTTAAAGGAGGGGAGGATTATTCTGGCTCACAGTTTGTAGAGGTTTCGGTCCACAGTTGGCTGGCTCCAAGCCAGGACAGCATGGCAAAGGTGCATGGTAGTGGCAGGAAGTGGAGGGCGATCAAGGAGGGAGGGACATAGACCCTTCTGGGCCACGCCCACAGTAACCCTCTTCCCCTGGCCACATGTCCCCTCTCAACATCACATCCTCTTCAAACTCATCAGTAGACTAATCCACTGGTGGGTATCACACACCCATGATCCGGTCACCTTGCAAAAAGCCCTACCTTTGGGTGATGAAGCTTTGAGGGGACATCTAAACATGAACCATCAGGGGATTTTTTTTAAAGACAATAAAATGAAATAGTGTTACACCTCTTTTGACAGTTACTTTGTATCCCACTTAATTATTTGCCATTGTGTGTCTATCAGTCATCAAAAGACATTCAAAAAGAGAGAATGAGAGAGAAAGAAGCTGGGATTCTGCATAACCAGCTGCTCCTCTATCAGCCACCTGATCCCCATGCCCTAGGGGTGACTGTTCTTCCTGATCAGAAGCTCTAGGCCTCAAATTTCTGAGCTCTAAACTCAGAATGAGCTTCAGAGATCCAAAGTTTTGATTCAACCTCATAAGGCAGCAGAGTTTAAAAAAAAAAAAAAAAACAGTAGGCTGGGGGAGAGGAGAGAGGCTGTATTTTCCTCTAGGGTTCCACAGGGATAAAAACTCAGTAAAATGAGTTTCACAAACTCAAGTACTAACAAGAATGTATTACAGGCCTGTACCATAATCAGTCCAAGTTCTAGCCAGTAAATTTGTTCAGAAATGGAGTTAAATCACAGGAAAATGGCTTTAGAATGTGGAAAATGTACAGGGCAACTATTGCTTGGATGTAGAGATCAGAACACAGAGATCAAAAAAATCTGTTATAAAAAGTGCTATTTACTTTATAGTTAGAACAAAAATAATTAAAGATAGAAAGAAGCCAGAAGGAGGGCACAGCCAACCGTGTTTACTTTTCTCTGGAAAGAGGGAGAAAGATCATTGAATAAATAAGGGCAGAATTTCAAAAATTGTCCTGTGGACCTGCTTGAAGGGGTGAGGGTACCAAAGGGAGTGGGGTGGGAAAGTAAAATTCTTTAATAAGGAAAGGCATGTCCTCCTGACATAGGAAAGAGGTGTCAGAAGGAATAGTTTCTGCTGTTACTTATGGAAGATAACAGGAGACCTGGCACATGTATTCCCTTGCTTAACTCTGTCACATGTGCTGTTTGATCTTTGACAGCACCTGGTGGAAGATAGGACTTGAATATTATTGGTTTGCACCACCACATTCTACCTCATAGAAATTCCTGACAAATAATGTTATTTTTAATGGCTACAAAGTGCACTGCTTTATGAAAGTGCCATGGTTAATTTAATAAATTTTTATTAGCTAACAGTTAGGCTACACTAAGTTTTTTACTAGTATAAATTATGCTATAAATACTTTTATAGATAATCTCATAAAACTATAGGTGTAGCATTACTTGTTTCCTTTGAATAATCCCTATAGAGTTGCCAGGTCTAAGGGAATGCTCATTTTAGGCTGCTGACACTTTTTGTCAAACTTTCTTCTGTAAAATTTGTGCTAATGTGCAACGGCAAGCAGAAACACAGAAACGACACCCAGGATTTGGAGGCAGATTTATTTACGTTGACAGGCGCTGATCAGAATCACTCTCAGAATATCAGGGCCTGATCTCTGGCTGTCTAGGGCTTCTATGGGAAAAGCAAGCAGAAAGTGCAGAGGCAGAATGGCTTGTCAATCGGGAATTGGTTTATACAGTGTGCACATGCAATGTGCTATGTATCACAGTCACCAGCTGTTTCTAAGAGACAGGAGCAGCCAGAACTGGAACAGGAACTACTACCTGGGCAACTAGGAAACTGAAGTATACTGGCTGGGGGTGGCACATTTTCTGTTACATTTCCCCCCTCTTTTAGTTTCCCCTGGCAAATCATACTACCTGTGATCATCTGAGATAAGGCCCAACTAGAAGCAGTAACATTAGGATTGTCAGTGATTCTAAGATGGGCCCTAGCCAAGCTCTCCAAGATTGTCTTATTACAGAGGGTATTTTTTTTTTTCTAAATCGTTTTTAGGAAGAGACATAATCTAGGCCTGTCTGTTCTGTAACATCGCTCTGGCAAGGTTGTGAGGGAGATGATCTGATCTAGAAGAGTGTACAGTGTGCCTTGGACATTCATCAAATCTTGGTCAAGTGTTTGATTGATTGTTCTATTCTCTTGGGGCAATGGACCATAGGGTTTAAGGCAAAAAACACAGCTAGCAGGGGCAAGGAAGGAAGGAGTGGTGCAAGCAGCCTGAAGAGACACAAAAATCAAGGGAATGAGGTATAGAGCAACCCTGTGAGCAGTGTCCTCAGTCTCCAGCCATTTGTGGACTGGTCAGCATCCAGAGTGACCAGAGCAGGGCTTTGAGTGCATTGTCTCTTCAGAGTGAGCCTCAGAAGAGCTGTCCAGGTAAATTTTCCACCCGATCTAAGGCTGGATTTCTGAAACTTGTAGAGGTAGTTAATATGTACCTGGATTATATGTGTGTGTAGTAATGCCTATAGATATAGCTAGTCTTTCCACTGGTTACGAGCTGGGTTTTTTAAAAACTTTTTTAGAGTTCTATGGCCTATGTGCTGTATGTAGTTTTTATTTAATCTAGTTTTTTACTTACCTCTGCAGGCCCCTAGTCACTGCCAGTGATCAAGGGTAGGCTATATCTAGTGATGATTTTTTTACAGCCAGACCCTACAGACTTTTATTTTCTTCTCAGTATGGGTAGAGAATTGGAGGTTGGGACTGTTCCCACAGATGTTGAAGCCTGCCTGATCTGGCTGCAGGGGTACAGGTGCTAGGGTACAGGTGCCAGTGCAGCAGCATGAGCTTGCAGAGCATATGGTGGGGGCAGGCCTGGTGGCTGGGGTTGATGTTTCAGTCATTCAGACCCCCGGAAGGGGCTTAGGCCTCTGGAGTGGGCTATTTTACATAGTTAGTGGCAGGTTTCCAAACAGCAGCAGGAAGCAGTTTGCCGTGCAGATCATCCCTGAGGGAGAGTTTTGGACAAAATAGTTTTGTCCAAGGTGACTACAGCATATCTAGCCTATCAGAATTATTTTTAACAGAGCTAATTCTATCCATAAACAGGGTGCACACAGCATCTGTCAGGGGGTCCATTTTTAGAGCAGTTCATCCCAGTATAGCATGTGGCACCTGGACAGTTAGGTCTCAGTCTAAGGTGAACTTGTCAGCGTTCATAATCAGAAAGATTAGTGGCTGTTAGAGCACAGAGACAAAGGGGGAAGGCAGCTCTTAGTGACCAGATACAAGTATTTGCACAGGTAGGCCACTGGGCACTCTCAGGGGCTGACAGTCTGAGTAAGCATAACTTGAAGATTCAGATTTTATAGAAGCCAGAATCTCTAAGAAATTTGTGAACTTTTTTTTTCTCGTAATCGGTTTCTGCCAGATATTATAGCAGAGCTTGTGTGCCTTTCCAGCAGGCAGCTTAGGTATCATCAGTCAGAAGTACAATCATCTCCAAAGAGGGTAAACAAGTTTTTGAACCTCTGGGAGATTGAGTCCAGGTCAGTTAAACTTTGGTCCAGACCAAGAGTCTTTAAGAAGGGCTGGCTGACAGGAGCCAACTGAAGGCAGAAGAAGGCATTCTTTAGGTCCAAGCAGGTATACCAGCAGGCTGTGGGCAGCAGAAGACTGAGAAATATATACAGAGGGCAGTCACTGTGGCATTGGCAGTTCGGAGATTTTGAACTGGCTTTACAGGCAGGAGAGGTATATTTTGGCAGTTCAGCAGTTTATAAACATTTTGTGGTTTTGAAACCCCAGGCTGTGTGGTCGAATTTCTAGCTGAATCTCTCACGGTGTAGGATGCTGTTTGATGCAGATAGGGGTTACCCTTGGGTGGAGTTTCACAGAGGCAGGTGGTTGATGGCTCAATTTCAGGACCCAGGGAACAGTGACAGAATTGTGGAGCTGGAAGGGACAGAGAAACAGGCTGACTCAGAGTGGCCAAGTCTGTTGTCAGAGCCTCCCTGAAAATAGTGGGAGAGATCCCAAACTCTTGTGGCAATTGAGTAACAATCTGGAAAGGGTGTATGGGTCAGGAACTGCAGGTGCAAGGGATGCCTGCATTGTTGACAGCATGGAGATCTTGCCCAAGGTGGTTAACAGTCTGTCAAGCTGATATGTGGCTGGATGCCTGTTTGTGCTTCCTGTGACATCTGACAGCAGTGGGGGGTGGGTCACAGTGAGATGGTATGGTTGATGACCAAGCCCAGAGGCAAGTCTTTAATCTATACCTCTGGGAGGAGAATTTTCAGAACTTCAGGATTGTGGTTATCTGTCTCAGGCTGATGCAGATGTCATCTTCCTCTCAGGGAATAGTCAAAATTAACAGTGTGGGGTTAAATGGGAGGGAGGCTAACTGCCTTGGTGTGAAAGGGATGTCCTCCCAGGCTGTAAGTTTGTGCCTGGAAAAAGGGGCAAGAGGCAAGAGTCCCAGTTGCCCTGGTGATGGTAACTTTTTGGCAGAGGGAACTTTTGAAGCTAGATGTTCCATTGTCTACCAGGTAAGTCACAGGTTTGCCCCCAACTTTTTCAGTGATCATGGGCTCTCAGGGCCTCAATTTGATAGAGCTCAGTCTGTCTTATGTATTCAAGCCTGACAGGGCACAACTCATTTGTCAGGGCTGACAATCCAATTTTTCCTCAGTCAAAATGTGGAACTCAGGAGGAATTGCTGACAGCATCTTGGGTGGGCATCACATGATGCCATCTGACCAGGACAGGCACATCTCGGGGAGCGGGGAGGCTGTGTGGCCGAATGCAGGCAATGGCAAGCTGGAACCAGTTCAGTTGGCTGGAGGGAGATGAGTTGGGGAGTGAAGCTGTAGGTGTTGGCAGCAACTATGGTGGGCGACAAGGGTGGAACTCTCGGGAGAAGGGGCCTCTTTTTCCTTTTATTTTCTTTGAGAAGTAGAGAGTGATTTGCTTTCATTTTTAACTCCATAAAAGTCCTTTTTCCTGTAGTTAGGGACTGTGGGCTGTAACTAATTAGTTACCATCTCTGATTTCCTAGGTGTGAGTTGTGTACCCTTGAACAATGGCACAACAGAGAAATGGTGGGTGCCCCTCAGAGAGAGACCATTCAGATGCCCACCTGTCCATGCTCCTCATGGGAATTTAGCGTGGCTTAGCTAAGGAGGGTGTGAGGCCTCTGTTACGCCATTTGTTGATCTCCATGGAACTGCAGGTGAGGGCCCAGTCAGCCATAGCAACCAGTGCTTCACAGTCTTCTTAATGCACAGCCCAAGCAGCCTATTGCCTACTCTGTCTGGTCCTCCCACTTACACATTCATTCAGCAGGCACATGGAGGTTCAGCATTTCAACTCCCTTCTCTTGAGTGCGGTCCTGGATTGATGAGAGTTGGTCAGACTCCGCTTCTGCTAAAGCTGAGCAGGACAGACAGACTAACTGGTGTACCCTTGCGAGTGGGGAGGGTCTTTCCAGAATCAGGCAGGCAAGCAGGCAAACAAACAGACAGAAGACAGATTGTGTCCTCCTCCCTTTGGGGCCCAATGTGAGCCACTGGAGCGGAGACCCAGGAATCCTCCTCCAGACCTCCAAGGGGACTAGAGAAATCTCGAGGGCATGCCTTCCTGTTAGGACCTAAAGAGATCTTTGCTTCATCCATGAGGGCCACAACCAGTGACCAAAGAGGTCAGCACAGTCGGTCTTCCCGGCCGATGCACCAGATGAAACGGCAAGCAGAAACACCAAAAGGACACTCAGGATTTGGAGGCAGATTTATTTACATCAAGGGGCACTGATCAGGATTACTCTCAAAATATCAGGCCCTGAACTCTGGTGATCTAGGGCTTATATGGGATAAGCAAGTAGGAAGTAGAGAGGCAGAATTGCTTGTCAATCGGGGATTGGTTTATACAATATGCATCACTGTGACAGCTATGCATCATAGTGACCAGTCATTTCTAAGAGACAGAAGCAACTGGATCTGGAGCAGGAACTATTACCTGGGAACTAAGAAACTGAATTACACCGGCTGGGAGGGGGGCATTTTCTGTTACAAATGCACATTGTCATCACCATGGAATAGCAACCATTTTCCATGCTCAAGGATGAGACTGAGAACATGTTATCATTGTTCTGAAATTGAATTTTTTTTTCTAATACTGTACATGTTATCAATTAAGTCGTACAAACCTTTTTTTGTGGAACTCATTGTGATCAAACGTATGCAATTTTTAAAAATCTGGTGGAGGTTAGAGTTATATTCTATAGTGATCAAAGAGTATCTAAACTATTTAGAGTGATCACAGTCATCAAATTATTTTGTACAAAGTATTCTAGCCTATCCTCCTAACCACATTCTAAATATGTCTTTGTCCTTTATTCTTTTCACTGTATGGCCATTAGAAGGGAAGCTAGCAATTCTTCCTTTCCCTCAGACTAGAAAGATCAATGATGAAACTTCAGAACATAAGGTCCCTGAACAGTTCAGTTATGATACAATGTTTTAGTTTTAAAAGCATTCAAAACTGAGCCCTATCCACATTTTTTCAAACTTTGAGACCATATTTAAGAAGACATGAAACATTGTTTATATATGTTATTTGATGTGAAAGAGTAAAAATAAGTAGAAAATCTCTTTTTTCTGTCACTGACCTCAGTAAATGTATTTGTTTGTGAAAACAAAGTACAGTAACTTGGAAGAAAATAGTAATGCCAGTTTTGAAGATTCTTAGTGAATTTAGTCAGAATCACATTTTAAAAAACTTATTTGCATATTAGATAGTTCATTCTAGCTAATATTATTTTAAATTACTACATGTATTGTCAAAAGAGCAACTAACTTGGAATCAAAAATTGAGGTGTTAGGTGGAACTCTGCCACTTTCTAAATGTGTGAACATGGGGGACAAAATTTAATAGCCTTTCAGTCCTAGTATACACATCTATTATTTAAAAGCACTTCAAAGTGAAAAAGCTGGGCGCTGTGATGCATGATTGTTAGTCCCGGCTACTCAAGAGTCTGAGGAAGAAGGAACGCCTGAGCCCAGCAGTTCAAGACCAGTCTGAGTAATGTAAGACCTTGTCTTAAAAACCAAGCAAACAAACAAACAAATAAGCACAAATAGCCACAACGCTGAGCGCTTCTTATCTCCCACTGTGGTTGGTACGAATATTGAAATGATGGATGTGAACGTGTGTAATGTGCATGTGTGTAATGTTCATGTATTTTCTTAGTGAGACATTATCATAAAGCATCGTCCTCAGCTCTGGGGTGCTCTTCTAAAAGGCCACAGCCCTCAGGCACAAGGCTCCCCAGCTGTGTTGGTGCAAGATAATTGTTAGGCCGGCCAATATGAAGGGAACTCCCATTCAGCTAGGGACAGTTGAACTGTGGTGAGCAATGCGTGGTCATCCACATCTGGGGCAATATGCCTGGTCCGTAGATGTTTTCAAACATGAAACAGTGCAGAAGTGTCCATCCATCCTGGTCCCATCTCACCTCAAGTATGTTTGTAATGATTCCATGGCAAACTATTTTTTCTGTTACCTGAAATTCTTTCGACTGGTAAGTCTCCCCTCCCCCACCTTCCTGGACAATCCACTATATGAAACCCCTCTGTGTGACCAATATATATTTTTTGTTTTGAGGGGCAGTTTGGGGAAGAGTCTAACTTGGTTTGGGCCTCTATGTCCAGTACGACATTCTGTGGCATGTCAGGGAATCAGACTCCTACTTCTTTTGCTCTGACATTCTGAGGCACACAGCTTTGACTCAGTGCCCAATGTGGCTTCTCAGGCCCCAGTTGTTACACCTACATTTCAGGCCAGAGGAAGAAAGAAGCAAGCACTTCTCCAGTCTTTAAGGAAATTTTGGTTTTTAGGTTTGCTCGTTTTTTTTTTTTGTCTTTTTAAGACAGGGTTTCACTGTGCAGTTCAGACTAGCCTTGAACTCACTTTGTAGCCCAGGCTGGCCTTGAGTTTGCAGCGATCCTCTTGCCTCAGCCTCCTGAGTTCTGGGATTACAGGCATGCTCTACCACACCCACTAGTAAAGGAAATACTTGGAAGTCTTTCATGGCCCGTACTTTGTCTTGTGGCCACATCTAGAAGCAAGAGCGGCTAAGACCTGTTTATAAAGAAAGTGCAAACATAAATTGTAAGTACTTTGAAAATTCATAGGTACAGGAGGTGCAGGTGTGTTTGGAGGACAACTGTGAGGACAAAATTAACTGATGCAGATAAAAAGAAAATATCTATTCATCATCCTCGCTGAAAGTCATTAATTCTGACGCCTTGCAAGGTTCATTCTTCAGTTGTGTATATCTGCAACAGACGGAGGTTTGGGGCATATGTTATTAGAAGAAATGCAGCTTGCTTGAACATTTCAGAAAATAAAGCAATATTTTTTAAATCTCAAACTGAATTTTAAAAGAGCTGGTGAAATGGAGGGAAAAAATGACTCTTGTCAGATTGGTCTGTCTGGTTTTTGTTTGAAAAGAGATTATAAGACAAATGAAGGCATCGAGGCATGATCTTAATCTTTTCCCATTTTCAGTTATAGGCTTCGCTCTGCTCTTGCTCCCCTCAACTTTCACCCTTCTCTTCAAATACAAATGTGCATGTGCTTGTCTAATTTCCCTTTAGAACCTTAGAACTTGGAGAGGGAGCATGTTAACTTTTCAGCATGAATAACGAAGAAGTCTCCTAAGGCTTCTCACAAAATTTCATTCTTTTCAGAAGCTAATTCTTCTGAATGCCTACCTTGTGACATTGGTGTTGGCAGTTATTTTATCTAGAATCATTCCCTTAACACTTCTTCCTGTTTCTTGGAAGGACATGTTTTTAATAGCCTGTAATCACACAGGGCAACGGCGATCTTAGCAAGTAGCTATTAACAATATAGACAGAAACTTGGAGTGCAATGGTTTTAGACTTCCTGAGCTTCTTGACGCTATTTTAATACACTAAGAGTATAAACTAAATTTAGATCCTGCTGACTGTTCCTGGAGTTGGAGTGTCTCTTCTGCAGATAATGCTAGATTTAGTCACCATGTATTTCTGTCAAGCTCCCATCCTTTCTAAGCATTTTCATAAGTATACATATGTATATAATGACTGAATTTTATTTGCAACTGATCATTTAAAATTTATTTTTTTCTAAAGCAGTTACTGATATGGTGTTTTCTTTGTGGTCATTGCATGATATTTTGATAAATCTGGCATTATGCAAACAGTTAATTTATCACCTGAAGTTCGTATTATTCCCTAAGTGTTTGATTGTTCCATGGTTTCTCAGCCTAGGCACTGCTGGCATTTTGGATCCTGGGATTGTTTGTTATGGCAGTTGTCCCATACATTGTAGAAGGGTTAGCAGCATCTCTGGCCTCTACAACTTCCAGCCTCTACCCAGTTGTAACAACAGCAAAAATACAATAACAATAATACGTCTTTGAACATTGCCACATAATCTCTGAGGGTCAAAATTACCCGCAGCTGAGGACCGCTGTCCAGGCGAATCACCCCCACTTCTCAGTCTCTCACTATTGCTGTGGTCCAGGCCGTGGTCGTTTCCAAGGCAACATTCACAGGAGCCTCCAGCTGGGTCATCCTGCCCATCACACAGCTACTTCTCAGTTCATTCCCCATATTGCGCCGAGGGTGATCTTTTCAAAGACTAAATCTCCTCCCTTTAAAAGCCCTGTCCATTCTCCCCAGTGACTCAGTACAAAGGTAGAACTCTTTTAAGTAGCCTCCAGTACTTGTCCTACTTGGATCTACAGTCACCCTGGTCTTCCACTCCGCCAACCTTCTCTTGCCAATGCAGGCACCTTCTTCTTCCTGGCATGGTCTTGGCCCACATCTCCCCACTCATGTGCTCCACACATACTCATCTTTCTCTTCTGACTCCAGCCCAAAGCTGCCAGGGTATTTTTATCTGATGATTTAGGATTTAAGCAGATTGATACATTATGGGTCACTCTAGGCCGATTGGATTAGAGCCAGTTATCTAGAAGCCAGTTTACCAAAGGAACAAATTACTGAACTAAGTCACCAAGGGTACAACTTCAACAGAACTCTGATTTTCTTTTTACTGTGGATGTTTCCCACAATTCATTTTGCATTAATTAGATAGGGCTTTTAAGAGCTATATGGAAGAGAGGGCTATAAGGAGTCAGGTTGGTGATCTTGAGGTCATTGCCCCCACCATACCTCTGGCCCCTGCCCCCATTCAGTATTCCTTAGCAGACCCGTCTGTGTGCTGACCTGGGCTCTGTCCAGCAAGTAGCTGGAGTCACTTTCATGTTAGGGATTCCTTAAGAATGCAGTTATGAAAATGAAAGGCAGAAATCTTTAAAAATCTATTAAAACATCCTACACAGTATGTAATAAATACTTCCATGCTTGTAAACAAAGAAATAAAATTTGGTGACTTGTTGTAGCTACTAAATTCAGCAATTTGTGATTATAATGAAAGGATCCTAAAAATTCTAAAATATTGACAAAATCAAGGACTTTAAATGATGGTATAGGAATTGGTGTCAAGTGAGGATTGCCCATGTAGAGTCTGGGAATACTGTTTAGAAAAAGCAGGAGGTCACAAGAAGTCTACCCACGGCCTCTTAGCTTTTGATAAATTAGATATGCTTTAGAAAAGCCTGGAGACTAATACGTTTGTTGAGTACAGTCAAGAAGACTATGTCATAGCTGTTTTGCCATTCTACATTTATTTGGTACTTATTCTAGTGATAATCTATCTTCCGCACTGTAATAAGCTCCATGAGAGCAGGAAGTGTGACTGTTTTTGCTCATTAGTTATCTATAGGCACAAAGTGATGTTCATTTAAATATTGCTTCTTCTAAAAGGAATGCAGTATTAGCCTCCGAACACGTAGTAATGACATTACAAGCAGTCTTTAGCCTTAACAAAGCTATTTATAATCCCAGTTATAAATTCTGTCAAAACAATAAGGATAAAAAACAAAGTTTGTGTAGTATTTGTGTAGTACTTGTTGCATACTGTATCTTTTGATAGTTATGTAAAGTAACATTTCATTTTTCAGATAAAAATCTCTGTGATTTCACATTGTATAAAAACCTATGTATAACTCTTATTATTGTAGTCAAATGAAATACCATAGTTGCCCATCGAATTTAAGATTCCACATTGAAAATGTTTTTAAATTAATATTATGAAATAATATCTTCAAATGAAAGTAGGACATGAGCATCGTCTGTAGACGTAAAAATTCAAATTTATTGCTGGCAGTGATGCTTATACTGTGATTAAGGTTGGTCTTCTGAGCTGAGTCAGAATGATTATTCCAGACTTGCTAAGGGGGTTGGAGAACAGAAAAGGCAAGTGAAGGGGGCAGCAAAGAGGAGGCAGCAGGTGAACCTGAGAGGAAAATTGCCTTCCTGATTTCATTTTGGGTCTTATTGGAAAACTGCAATAATTCCAAACAGATGTTGTCAAATTTTTTCTATATCCTACCTCTGACAGAACACCAATACCAGTCTTTTAACCTTTTAGTGACCGTTCTGGGCTCTGCAGTCTATAATTCTTCAACTCTTTCAGACTTTTTATATTCTGTATTTACTAACTCTGATGCAAGAGGCCGATGAGGGATTTTACAGTATTCTATGTTCTGCTTCTCTTCCTCTTGCTTGTGGTGTCTTTTTGGTGTGTATTTTATAACTTTGGAGTGTGAGCTCTCATTTCACTGTGCACGGGTAGAGGAGGTACTCTCCAGAAAGAATTACTTTAGCTTCTTCCACATGCTCTACAATCAACCCTGGGTAATATATGTTGTTCTTGGCTTGATGTTTCCTGAACCAGGGAAGTAAGAATATCTAAATCTTGAACTATAGAAGGGTAAGGGTGTGGTTATACATTTTTCAGAAAGCTATCCTTCCTGTGCAGTCTGTAGCCAAGACAGACACCTTTCCTTGCCATCCTTCTTTTCTGCTGCATAGATTTTCTGCAGTTACCCTTCAAAGGACTCAGCTTTGCATTTCATGTCCAGCTCCCTGGCTTGCAGAAGAGCAAATCCTTGATTTGTGTTCACACTTAGCTGTCAGAAGCCAATGCTCTAGAATACCCACACTGGCAAAAACCAGTGGGGCAGCCATGGCTATAGTGCTACGTCAGTCCATTTAGGGTGCCATAACAAAAATTTCTTAAACTAGGTGGCTTATAAACAGCAGAAATGTCTTTTTTGTAGTTCTAGAAGCTGGGAAGTTCAAGGTCAAGGAGCCAACAAATTCCGTGTCTGTCAAGGGCCCATTTCTTAGATGCTGACTTCTCTCTACGTTCACTTGGTGGAAGGAACAAAGTTTCTCAGGCCTTTTTCATAAGTGCACTAATCCCATTCATGAGCACTTCATTCCCAGGAACTCATGGTCATCTCCCAAAGACCCTGTGTCACAGGGGCTGGGGATTTAGCTCAGCGGCACAGCGCCTGCCCGGCAAGTGCAAGGTCATGAGTTCGATCCCTGGTACTGGAAAAAAACAAACAAACAAACAAAAAAAGACCCTATGTCACAATGCTGTGGCAGGTAACAGACATTCAGGCCGTAACATTCCAGCCCTGGTCCACCAAATTAATATTCTTCTTGCATGCAAAATATATTCATTCCATCCCATAACCCCCAAGTCTTAGCTTATTCTAGCATCAACTCAAAAGTTAGAAGCCCAAAGTCTTATTTAAACAGCATCTAAATCAGATATGGACAAGATTCGGGGTATGATTCATTCTGAGGCAAATTCTCCTTTAGCTGTTAGCCTGTGAAATCAAACAAATAATGTGCTTCCGAAGGGCAATTTCCAGATTCAAGACAGATTTACCATTAAAAAAGGAAGAAATAAGAAAGAAAGGACTAATGAACAACTTTAAAGCCTTAACATTTGAGAATAATATTGTCCTGATTTTCTGTCTGCTGGGCCTACTGGAGCTAAGGTCCCACTTTCTGGATATATTGGGTCCCCAAGGTTCCAGATGACCCTGTCCTTATTGCATTGCTGGACACAACCCGTGTTATAGTCATCATGTGTTCAGGTCAGGTGCTGGCAGCTCTCTCCTGCTGAATTCTCGTTCTGGTGGCTCTACCAGCCGTTGTCTCAAGAACAGCACTGTGCTGCCGGCCTGATAGGATGTTGCCCAGCATGGGCTGTCTTCAGTGGCCCTGCCCTGATGAAAATTCTCTGCCTTCACCCCAAGGCTCTCCAGAGTATTTTCTGAATCCAGGTGGAGGCAGCCAGATCCACAGTGACTTTGCTGGATGCAGCACACGCCAGCCTGGGTCAGCCGAGAAGTGTAGTACAGAAAGCACAGCACAAGCAAGGGTCTTCAGGCAGGAAGGTAGCAAACCCTGAAGTCCCGTAAGTAGCCACAACTCCTTCTTTGAATTTGTTTAACTCCCCAGGCTCTTGCATTCCACACATTTGCCGGGGGTACAAATCCCAGTATTTTCTGCACTGGTTTTAAGGTCATTCTTCCATTATCTTGGACAGTCTGTCCTGATTTCTGCTAGATAGATGATTGATCTTTTCCGACAGTTGTTTGGCCGTGCTCTTCACGGTCTCTCTTGAACATGCTTTTTCATTCTGTACAATAAGCAAACTTTTCAGATTCTTAAACTCTGCTTCCCTTTTGTTAGTCATTGTGGCTTTCAGTCATTTCCTCACATCTTAAGCACTCAAGAGGAACAAGGCGCATCCATGGTGGAGACTAACCCGACAAAGTTAAGAGGAGTAACATTTCTGAGCTGAGCTTAAAAAGACATTCAAACCCATCACTTGAGGAAGAACATGAAAAAAGGCAAAGACATTCGAATGCTTGAAAGCGTGTTTCGGGGAAGTTTAAGAAGCTAACAATGGCCAGAGGATCTCAGGTACGCAGTTCATGGATCTGAGGCACTTTCACGTGACAGTGGTAGGTAACAGTCCCCGAACAGCTGCTGTCTGCTTGGTACTTGTGAGTGTTTCACAGGTCGTAATTCATGTCAGTCTGTTAAGGTAATTCCTATTATCCCATGGCACACGTGGAATAACTGATTAGGTAACGCTCCCATGATTCTGGAGTTGCAGGGGAGTGAGCCGGGACCGGATCCAGGCATTCTGTCTCCACAGTCTGCACATTAGTCTGCATGCTCCGCTAGGCACAGGGAAGGCTGGATTTACTCGGGAGGGTTTAATCAAAACTTTTCACTCTTGGAAAAGCCAAATTAATGAAGAGTACCCATCTCTTCTTTAGACTGCATCATTAAAATGGACTTGTTTTTGTTCAGTTTAATTAAATATTGCTCTCCTCAAGAAAAAAGTATGATTGAATGGATCCCTTTTCTGTAATATATCGGGCTAGCTCATGAGAACCAATCTGTACCTTTTCAAGAATTTTCCCATATATTAAATACAGCCAGGGCCAGGGATATAGCTCGGCAGCAGAGTGCTTGCCTGGCAAGCGCAAGGTCCTGAGTTCGATTCCTGATACCAAAAAAACCCAGCCATTATTAAAATTAAATCATAGAAATTTACATTAAATGAATGATAGGTAGAGTAAAAATAAATATTGGGACCCATTAATTCCTAATTGTTTTACTACATTTTAGTTTTATCCATGCTCTTAAGGCTTTTTTATGACTCTTGCACTTGTGTGCTGGAATTACTTTATTACCATCTTAGACCACTGGGCCCCCTCTCCACCTCCATGTCTCACTGTACTGCCTTCGTAGCTTGAAATCAGCCATGACAGAGGTATTTACGTCATGATTTGCTGCACAGCATTTTAGTAAAACCCAGAACTCCTTCTTACCCCACCTCAGAGCTGTACATCTACTGCCACACAACAACCGCTGTCTTTTCATTAAAACATTTTGCCTGAAGTTGATTCTCAAGAGTGTTCTGTATTACGTGAAGAGTTTAAACAGTGCAGCCAAGGCTTCTGGTGTCTAAATTATCTTAGTTTAAATACTTAATAGGAGTTGGAACTGTTTGCCAGTTTCTCATTAACACACTTAATTATTTCAGGACATTCTCAATCCACCTTAGCTTTTTTTCTTTTTTTATGTTTTTCTTTTTTTAACCTTTTTTTTGGTTTTTTTCCAGTACTGGGAATAGAAGTCACAACCTCACACTTGCCAGGCAGGCACTGTGCTGCTGAGCTAAATCCCCAGCCCACCGCCTTAGCTTTAATAACCAACAGAGAAATACCGTCCATATGTTTCATGGTCCCCCGTGAACTAAAGCTTTTTGGTTTAAGAAACTCAGATTCATCATTCCAAGGTAGAAATTCACTTCTTTATTTTTCCCCTCAACTTGAGGAATGTGTAGCTACTATGATGTGGAGAGAAAGTGGCTTCTGGTAGCCCACTAATAAGTAGCCGGGTGACGTGGGCTTGGTAGTCTTGGCTCTGTACTTTAGGATTATCTGGAGATTTTTAAAAATGCAGATATACTTTGACTTACAAAGGGGTGACATCCCAATACATCCTTAGTAATTTCAAATATTAAAGCTGAAAATGCATTGAATGAACCTAATTTACATCTAGCTTAGCAACACTGTACACTAGCAGTTATCATTGTTTATTTTTGCAACGGCATTGCTGACTGGGAGCGGCATCTCCCTGTTGCTACACAGTCTGATGACAGTGTACCACACAATATATAGTATTGCTGCTTTTGAAGATCAAAATTTAAGGTACATTTTCTACTGAATGTGTACAACTTTTGCACCATAATAAAGCCCAAAATTTGTAGTAAAACCATAAAAAATTGTAATCAAACCATAAAAGCTGCTGTCTGCATACTGATGTCAGGCTCCACCTTAGACCCATTAAGTCAGAATCTCTGAAGGATGAGCTTTGGTGTTGGTATGCTTTGAAATGCTCCTGAGATGGTTATAATGTGAGAACTACAGGCCAGATTTACAGAGATTGGTGAACAGTCTGTGATTAACAGTCCCAGCTGCAAGGCCAGAACTCCTGTTCAGACATTCCCCCTTCTAAACTTGCTAGCAGTGTGAACTTGTATTAGTTACCTGCAGTCTCATGTAGTACCTGTAGTCTCATGTGCTACCTGTGCTTCATTTTCCTCATCTGCAGCATTAAAATAAAAGTCATAATCATGTATTAGTTTATACAGGCAGATGCTTTAGGGCAGGAACCTTCACCCCTGTGCTTGTGGCATTGTTCATTATTCTATGTTATCTCCATGCTTTGTAACTTTTAGCCTTTTACATACTTGGAGAATGAACCTTGATATTCTTTTTAGTATATTTTCACCTTTGCTCCGTTTTCTAGTCTTTTAATGGACATATCAATATTTCCTCCCCATTTTACTGTTCAGAATTCTTCACTTTCCCTGTAGTTGGAAAACTACAGGTAAGATGAAGTGGTTATAGATTGCTCAAAGACTGTGCTGAGCCATGTCTACTGTAACACCTGAGTAAGTCTCTGCAATTATAGCATTTTCATTGGCTGCAAATGGTATTTCCTTCACATTATGAATAATTAAACTCTTATTTTTCCCTTCACTTATGAGGGGGTAGCCATCAACAGCTATAGACACTGCCCTCAATAGGATCAAAACATATGTAGGAAGGAAAAAAAAGGAAGTATGTGCCACAGACACTGATAACATAAACAAATAGAATAAAACACTTTCACCAAATGTTTATAAGCAAAAATAAAATAAAGAAAATGCATTTTCCCTCTCTATTCAGCTTGAGGAGGACTAATTAGATGGAAATGAAGGAGAAACCCCTTATGAATATTCTATTCTAGGAGCAAAATTTATTTATTTATTTATTTATTTTGGTTTTTCTCCGGTACCGGGAATTGAACTCATGACCTTGTGCTTGCCAGCAGGCACTGTACCGTTGAGCTAAATCCCTAACTCCCTGTAGGAGCAAAATTTACTGGGAGCTATAGCCAAAAAGTGATTTGATGAGGAAAAATATCGAAAATATGTACTGAGGTTTCTTTCAATGTCTTCTTTCCAATACCTGATAGAAAAAAAGGGAAAAATTGAAGTAGAGATATAAGCCTGACCAAAACTATTTTAAGGTTGAAAATTGGAGGAGTCTGACTTAATACTGTGGTCTTCTGTGATCCTTCTATGATCTTATATTTAGAAGTTGTAGAAATTAATGTATAAAATACTGCCACGTCATCAGTATTGATGACATAATAGTATCCCAAGTGGATTTATGGGCAGGGTGACCCTTCAGAGACTGAAGAAAAATTAAGTGCCATTCCTTATGACAGAAATTAACTCCAGATTCATGCAAGACCATTTGGCCATTTCTCTTGAAAAGAATTTCTTTGATTACGAAGAATAGATTCAGGCTCACTTCAGAAGTCTTACTGTGACAATAACAGTGCATCTCAGAAAGGCCACAGTTGATAACCGAAACTGGCCAGGACTTGTAGAAACCAGTACAATCTCCCAGAAACCCACAAGGAAACATCTTTCTCTCGGGGCCAGCCTTTACCTCATGTGGACTCTTGCCTTCTCAGCACTTGATCGTCTGTTTTTTTCTCAGTGATTCATCCTTCCCCATAAATTTTGCCTTGAATGTGGCTCCTAGTAAACCTGGTCAGAGCTCTGCACTCTGCTTCGTTTCCTCCACCGGTTTAGCAATTCCTGGGCATGTTATTTTGAACCAGGCCACCAATTATACGTCTCTGATGATTAATTGCCCCTGGTCCGTTACTTATACTGGCTCCTGTCACCCATGGACTACAGCTGGATAGAGTCATGCTGTTCAAAGAGGAGTCACATTAGGCAGACAGGGCTGGGGGCTGGCAAGCCCTGGAAACCAGCAGTGTATTCTGCCTTAATTACAAAACGGGGTAATCTAAGGCTTTTCCAGCTAAAAGTTGCAGCACATGGGCAGTGCATGATTTCTGCAGAATACTAGCGAACAAAACAGCAAATTAGAAATTCTCCTGCTTTGCTGCTACAGTTATAGACTATTTCAAGCTCACTTGATATTGTAGAGATATTTCTTCTTGAGGTTATTCACTTGAATCATATTTTCTTGAATCATTGGTGAATGTTAATAGAGGTACCTAAGATTACATTGGGTAAGAAATTGCAAATCAATATCCCTGGATCTCAGAATCTTCTCTTTTTTCTAGGAACAGAGATGAAAAATCTTCCCAATTGTAGTATACACAGCCCAAATATGTTGTTATAAGAAATGTAATACGGTGTTATTATGCAAGCTGTTCATTGAAAGACATACCAAAAATGCAGGCACATTTTCTATTTTATATGGATAGATGAGGTAGTCTTCAAGAGAGTAACCATGATAGATGAATCTAGGTAATATATATTGTTTTCAAACAGCAACCACTATCACAGTAGTTTTATCAGACGGTGGGGCCTATTCATAAGTTTTCTAGATTACCCCTTAGGTGAGAGAAGGCTGCGAGCAGATGAAGAAGCTCTGTGATCAGAATCAGTGAATATTAGCTCAAGCTCTGCCAGAGCAGGGACTGTGCCTCAGCACTCAGACTATGCCTGGAGCAGAATGTAAACTCAATGAAGACTCAGAAAATGAAGAATTAGGATTTTTTCCACTGGACCAGTTAGGTGACAATAATCAAAATAATTGGTTCCTGTAGGTGTCAGCTTCTTTAATCACAGAGTGAAATGGTTTTGGACTCAGTATTTTAAGTATTGATACTCGGATTATACCATGCCTTTAGATTTCCAAAGCATCCATTTATTAAATCTTTTCTTAACACTAACTACCTTGTCCATTTGAAAGCAAGTTTTTCTCCCAGACAAAGCAATCTTTTACCCTTTCCATAGTAAAACAGCTTAAAGTTTCTATATGTGAATTACCTTGGAAAAATATATTTTTATAAAAGTACTTTGTCAAATTTAACACTACAGAATCTGAGAGTGGACCTGAATCCATGTGTCTCTAAAACATTTCAGCAGTTTGACTCCAGTGAATTCAACTCTTGAAAATATTTGGTAACCTTTCTAGTCTTGTATCGAAGCACTTTTTTTTTTTTTTTGGTTTTTCTCCGGTACCGAAAACCGAACTCACGACCTTGCGCTTGCCAGGCAGGCGCTTTTGCCGCTGAGCTAAATCCCCAGCCCCTTGAAGCACATTTTAACCAGCTCTTACAAGAAATCAAAGCACATAGGTAGTTTTAATATAATTTTATTTTCAATCAACACAATTGTTATACATATGTATGGGGTATAGTATGAAATTTCTTGTGTTTAGAATTAAATTTAATTTCAAATTGTTTGAAATCATAACATCACATTTACATTTTCACGCATACAGCACAATACTCCAATGGAATGTTTCTTGCCCTAGGAAAGATCTTGCTGACTTGTATAACCAAAACAGGAGTTTATGTTTATCAAGGTAAAGCAAAATTACTTAATAAATGATTGTTTAAAGATTTTCAATCCAGACATAAACCTATGGCTTTCTTATTAATATTATTTCCATTATCAATTATACTCACTTGTAAAGATGCATTCTTTACATTCGCTTTGGTCATTTGGGATGTAACAGAAAAATTAACACAGTTCAGGAATATCAAGCATACATTTTTGCTACAGTCTTTCTCCAGTTTTTATTTTTATTAGCACATGTTTACATTACATGATCATTGTATTCCTTCTGGGGAGTTGGTACAGGTACATAACACATCTCAATCCTTTATTCATCTCCTTTCCCTCTTCCCTTCCCCTGCCCGCATCCTTTGATCCTCTCCCCATTTGAAAAAGATCTATCTCCCTACTTCTTGTTATCTAGCTTTTATGTTATTTTGCCCCTTATTTATACTTTGGGTTTCTTTTTTTTTTTTTTTTCCAGTACCGGGAATCGAACTCACAACCTCACGCTTGCCAGGCAGGCACTGCGCCACTGAGCTAAATCCCCAGCCCCTGGATTTTTTGTATAAGAGCAAATATGCAGTAGTTAAGCTGGTGTGTCTGATTTATTTTGCTTAACATTACGGTCTCAAGGTGCATCCATTTTTCTGCAAATGAGTCGTTTATCCTACTTTCTGACAGAGTAGTATTCCACTGTGTATAGCTACGGTATTTTCTCCTGTCCATTCATCTGTTGGTGGAGACAGAGGTCACTCCCAAGATTTAGCTACTGCGAATTGTGCTGCTGTAAACATGGGCGTGCGTGTATTACCGTGATACGATCTCGTTCACTCTTTTGGGATGATACCTAGAAGGGGAGTAGCTGGATCGAATGAATTTCTAATTGTAATTTTTTGAGGGCTCACTACACTGATTTCCGCAGTGGTAGGATACCATACAGATAGATTTCTGATCAACCTTTGCTACCCATAAATTTATTTTTGAATTGTTTTTAGCAGTCATTTGTAGCTTTTGACTCTTTAAAATCAAATGATAGCCATTTTCATTTTTGCACAAAAAATAATTTTTAAAAATCATTTGACTGTAGTTAAATTTTCAGATGAGTTCATTGGAAGATAAAATTATTCTATGACCTACTCATTTTCTACAGTAGTTGTTTCAAGTATATGTAAAGGACGTAAACCTAAACTCTGTTATTCTGATTATTGAAAGGACTCAATGATCTTAGAAGTTAGCTTTTATGATCAGTCTTAAATATTTCATAGCATATCAGAATATTATCTGATTATTGTTTTAGTTACTTATTAAAAAGACCACAGAATTAATCTGATTACTTTGATTAAAGGTTCTAATAATCAAACAGGTATAAATTTAGATTGTTACAGGTATTTGAATATATATATAGATATACTTGTATAGTACAATAAACTGTAAGTAATGTTTGTTTACTTTTAAAGTGTAAATAGGTTTTAAATATCATGTCTTTTATTTAAAATATCAAATTATACCATGTATTAGCAGTAGACATCTATGGTAGGGAGGCAAATTTGGTCTACTATACAGAACAATCAGAAAGAGCATATTTTTTCTTAAGAGGAGACTGTTACATAGAAATTTAGGGAAAGAAGGGAAAGAAGTCTGGTACCCAAAATAAATGAGCTATTAATTGAAGAGAATAATATTCTAAAAAGCATTATCCTTATTATTAGGAATAATATAATGCTATTCCATTCTTATACATTACAATCATTATGTACATATAAACACAGATTTAAAAATTCAGACACTGCACGGTGACTAAGCAGTTTTGGGATGAATCCATAGACTAAGTAGACTAGGTCATACCATGCATAAGTTGTTTATACCTTAATTTCTGTCTCTCTCTTTTTATTTTTGAGACAAGGTCTCCTTATGTGGTGCAGGCTGGCCTTAAGCTCACGGTATAGCCCAGGTCAGCCTCAAACTCATGGTGATCCTCCTGCCTCAGCCTCACAAGTGCTGGAATTAAAGGTGTGCACCACCATGCCCAGCCTCTTAATTTCTCACTTATACTTGAACAAATCTTCATTAAACATACTAGTAATTTGTATTGAAATATCTGGTTGAAATATTTCATTATTTTGGGCCGGGGATGTAGCTCAGTGGCATAAGTGCTTGCTTGGCAAGCCTGAGATCATGAATTCAATTCCCAGTACCAGAAAAAAAAAAAAAAATTCATTATTTTGCTGAATTACACTTAAGAAAAAGAAGCTAACTGCTTTGCCTATTTTAATACTAATATATTTTGGATCATAGTATACAAATACATCTACAGCAACTGAAGAGATCCTAAACTTCTCATAAAGAGACATTTAGTGTATGCCATTGATACATATTTGCAAAACATTTCAACACTGCAAACATTAGAAATTTCAAGATAGGGCACAGGAAAATGTTTATCCTCTACTACAGTGATGGCAATGTGCTTCTACACAAGGGCTCCTCAGGGTGCCGATCTGTTGGAGGTAGGAGCTTATCGATGAATTGCTTCACATTCATCATTTCCTGGTGATGTGAACTATGCATCATTCCTTTGTAGCATTTGAAGACTAGACTGGCTGGATTTAGCGTTGTTTTTAGTTTTTCAGGAGTAAGGGAGCCAAACATTACGAAAGCTAATGGTCATCATCTCCACAGAACTGGAGCATAGAAATATCTCACTTAGCACCACTGACAGGACCTGTGGAAACAAAGCTGGAAGTGGAAGCCCCAGCTGAGTGCCCTAAGACTTACTAGTCTCCGCGGTGCAGTACGAGCACCATGCAGAGACAAAGCTCCTTCCTGAGAAGATTCTCCCAGAATGATTCGGTTAAAGATGGGCCATTCTTTTTGCTTTTATATTTTCTGCTGCCTAATTCCAGGTGCATCCTGGAAATCTGGTGACAGGCAAATAATATCAAACCAAAAGCTGCATGTGGGCAGATATATTTGGTATGTTACCTGCTGATTCTTGCAACAATTTCTGCCCACAGTGAGATATGCAAATATATATATGCATCTATCTATATCTATATCTATATCTATGTCATCTATATCTATCTGTATCTATCTATATCTATATCAGATCTGGGCAACTGTTATACCATCACCTCAAACATTTATCATTTCTTTGTGCAGGGAGCACTCAAAATCCTCTCTACTAGATATTCTGAAATAACAATCAACTGTTAGGGATCATAGTCATCTTACTATTACAGAACATTAGGAGTTATTCCTTCTGTTCGGTTGCAGCCCCATACCCATTTCCTTGGTGGTTTTTAAATGAGATTTTTTTTTGGTAGATTTTATAATAATAGAGGCAAAAATCTCTTTTGCTTTCATTTCCCAAAAGTAAATGTACCTTAATATTTTTGTTTGCTGCTCATCATCTCACTTCAGAACTGTTCAAGTCATCCAAAGTTTTATGGTCTTGTCAGTCTTCCTCTGAATATATGTCACTGGCAAACAAGGAAAGGCTAGCAGTCACCACAGGGGACAAACAGTCACAGAACATCTTGCTGCCCGAAGCAAACTCTGCCTGAGAGGACCAGCTGGCTTTGCATAAAAATAAACAAGGTAGGGTGGATGCACACTAGGCAGGTAGAGCTTTTAAAAATGAAGAGAAAAAATGATAGCACTTCTAATTTAATGCTGTTGGAAAACTTGATACATCTAGCCGAGGGAGTATATTAAGGAAAACTACAGCGCATTATTTGAACATCTGCTCTCTGGGGTAGGAGGGGAGCTGCTGCTGTCTAGTAGCATCACTGAAGACACAATAATCCTTTTGATGTGTCCACATATGTGGAGATCTGATGTGTCTGAACCATGCTAATTATATAGCTTGATGGTACAGAGCTCTGAGGACATTAATAAAGACAGAATAGTATATTGAGGGCTAGGTTATAAAAGACTTCTAGGGAGTCACATCTTCCCAGGGTATAAATTATTGCCTTTGTCTGAGTTAAATGCTTGGGTGGAAGTAGCAGTGCTGCCGGAATGGTTAAAAGATTTAATCCTTTGGGGCTGCATTGTGGGTGTAAGCCAGTCCCTAAGGATGCAGAGCTGCACATATAACAGGTGAAGGGATTAAGTCATGGAGGAATTGTGGGAACTGATGGCTGAACTGCACTATAAATATTGTACTACCAGTATCATCCTTCCCTTTTATCTTGTTTATTTTGAACAACTTACTATATATTAGCATCCTGACAGTGACCAATATCCACTTTTGTGTGTCTTTCATCTACATCCTTGCTTGGGTCTGCAGCCTTACTCCAATGAAATCAGGATTATGAAGGTCTAGGAGAACCCGAGAATGTATCTAGTTCCCTGTGCTTACCTACTACTACATAAGTTTTTCAAGTAAGATTATTTAAATTAGCTAGTTCTGTGTCCAGGCCTTTCTAAAATGTGTAAGTTTTCTGTTAAGTAGCTGAACTTCTCCCTGCAATTTTTCAAATTGTACCCCCAAAATTGAAAAGACAGACAAGAGTAAAGAAAAGAGGGCTAGAGATATAGCTTCATGGCACAACTCTTGCCTGGCAAGCATGAGGTCCTGAGTTTGATTCCTAGTGAAAAAAAAAAAAAAGAGTAGAATGTTATATGTTGCTATGTATTTTGGAGTATTTTTCCCAAACTCGTTTCTGTAGATGTGCAAATACACAACCATTTGCACTGATAGGTAATATGCACATTTTACATATTTGATCTCTCTAGTGTATTCAGTTCTGTATCATTTCCCTACTTGTTTCGTAGTGCACAGTTCCTTACATCATTAAGTACAATTTATAATATTTTATAGCAAATAAAGCAGCTCTTAGCATTTAGGATATTTCCTTATTCATGATTATGTATAGTGTGGTGAATATCTTCATAAAGGAAATGTAATTCATTCTTTGTATTCTTTCTCTTTTCTGGGTATATTCTGGATTCACAAAGTCAGAGTTTATATACTTCCCAAATATTCATTAATGGCAATTATCTTTCATTACACAAAACTATACTTGTAGAAAATTTAAGGCTACGAGATTTTCTCAATGAAGGGTAACCTCATCAGAAATAGTAATAACTAATGCTGATGGTGATCTTTTTTTTTTTCTGTTTTAGTGAAACTCTGTATTATCTCTAAGATTTTATTGATGGTGATCTTAAGTAAAACCTAAGTGCTAAGTATTAAAGCGTGTGCTACTGCCCAATTTTACATATATTTTAGAAACTAAGTACAAATTCTTTTGAATTAATGGATAAAATGTGCTGGAACTTAATGTTTAGCATGACTGAGCAAATACTGTAGTTCAAGGTAATATGATTCATTCTCAGATACTTCACTCTCCCCTGAAGGGGGAGGAAAAGAAAAAACAAAAATCTCTCCAAACATGAAAACCAAACGGAGAGAAACCAAAGGTCTTCTTGCTTTTTTGAAAAGGGAAAATGTCTTTTACTTAACATGGCTTATAGTTTCAGTTTCAAAAAAACTGTGAAATACTTTGTATTCTCTGGAAATCATTATAAAAGAAAGAAGAAAAAAAGGGAAGAGAGAGAGAGAGAGAGAGAAAGAAAGAAAGAAAAAGAAAGAAAGAAAGAAAAAAGAAAGAAAGAAAGAAAGAAAGAAAGAAAGAAAGAAAGAAAATATCTTTAGTGAACTCTGTAATTCTCAATTTTTATATAGAGGAAAGAGCACTGGATTTTGTGACCTTCTGACCTTGGACAATTTGTCTGTGTGACCTTAGCCTCCATGTCTTCATCTGCACCATGACTGTCTTGGGGTGTGAATGTAAAGCCCCAGAAGAGCACCTAATACATAGTTGCTTTCAATCAACGCTAGCTCCCTGATTTTAGTTGATGAAGACAGATTTTTTTTTTTTTTTTTTTTTTGTTTTTTTTTGATACCAGGGATTGAGCTCAGGACCTTGCACTGTCTAGGCAGGCACTGCGCTGCTGAGCTATATCCTCAGCCCAAGGACAGATTATTTGAAGAGAAGAATCTTTAAAGTAATTCCTTGAAGTCATAAATTCAAACTGTACTAACAGGTGAATGATTACCAATTTTCCATAAAATCATAAACATGCAGACAACCTGAGAGGTGATTAACACACCAAATAGAAAAATATGAAAAGTTAAAATTCTAAAGTAAGCAATTCTCGTGTCCTCAGGGTACTCTGATTTTTAGTGTATAATTAATTGGACAAAAATAAAACAATAACTTAAGTTTATGTAGCAATTTGTGGTTTCAATTGTTATCACATTTAGTTGGTTTGATCCTCACACAGCCAACATCACAGAAGCTTGTGAAAGGTGAGTCATCTGTTTAAGGCAAAATAGCTAATGAGTATTAAAGTCAGAATTAAAAGACGTCTTGATATTCCTTTCTTTCAGCTCTTTTAGCTGTGAAGTAAAGAGAGAAAAAGAAAATCAAAAATAGAATGATAGATTATGTAAACATCAGTGGAATGGAAAATTTCACATCAAAACTGATCTTCTAAATGGCTTTTAATATTAAAAAACAGAATTGAAAATAAATGAGCCACACATGCATCTTATAAACTAGAAAAAGCACACCAAAATTAATCAAAGTTAGGTAGCAGACATGAATACAGGGAAAAGCACATTTTAATGGAACAGAAAGTACACAAGTCAAGGAAGTTAAAAACTCAGCCACTGGATCTTTTGGGGGTGAGGGTCATCCACTTACATAGACACTCATGGCCAATTTGATGAAGGAAAAAAATAAAGTATAAATAAGAAACACATGAGTTTGATCCAGCTGTCCAAATATAGACAGTCCTGCTGCTATTCATACTTTTTAAGGACTAAGAGAGCAAGTGGCAATCAGTTCTCTAAGTCCTTTTGTGAAGTTAACATTTACTTAATATCAACCTGGCAAGGATGCTGTAGTAGTTTGCTAAGGTTGCTATAACACAATACCCTAGGCTGGGTGGCTTAAACAAAAATTTGCTGTCTCGGAGTCTTAGGGGTTAGAATTCTAGGGGGGAAAAAAGCTATCAACAGGACCTTAAAGTCCCACTGGACCTTTGAATTATTCGCAATAACAACTCATCATGTTAAAAGTTCTCTTTAAAGGGATTGGCCGTCTCTTCTGCCTTCAGTTGTATCACGGGGCAGAACTGCTGCAAGTGTCACAGCTGCTTCTACTTACGGCTACCTTTCCCCTATATTTTAATGCATTTGATTGCTATTTTGCAGGACAGTCTGAAATTATTATCGTCCTTTGGTGATGAACACCTGTTTTCCTAAAAAAAAAAATAGATACTTCATACCTGTTTTTATGCCATCTTTGTAGGAGATGACTTATTTTTAAAACCAATTAAAGTGGCTTTATGAAGTAACTGTAATGCCAGATTATGGTACAGCTTTTATGAAAGTGTAAGTTTTGAAGCATTTTTAAATGGCAGTTAAGCTCAACACATGATGTAATGGAAAAGTGATGCCACTCACCTGAAGAGACACTGTGACCCGCTATGTTCAAGTTCATGGGTGCACTGGAATTGCCCACTACAGTGGGGAGTGCTACCCCGCAAATAGTTATTATAAGACCCAGTTATGAATGCATCCTGACTCAGAGCTGTAAAAACGGGGGAGGGGATATAGTAGTAAAACAATTTACAATGAAAACTTTCCTTATGGAAATATGGGATAATCTAATGAGTCAGAGCCATGGCTTTAAAAGGTGAGGTCCAAGCATACACAATCGATCAGAACATAAAAAATTGAGGGGGCTGGGGATTTAGCTCAGCGGCACAGTGCCTGCCTGGCAAGTGCAAGTTCGTGAGTTTGATTCCTGATACTGGAGAAAAACAAGAAAAAAAAAGAAAAAAAGCCATAAAAAATTGTAATCATTAACTGTTTATTTCAATGCACCATCAGACATCAGCAATACAGTTATCACAGCTGTTCATATATATATTTATATTTTGCGTTCCTTCTTTCTTTTTTCTTCTTTCCCTCAACCCAGTCGTTCCTTCCTTTGAGCAGTTTCTTTCCCTTTCCTATCATCTATTGTGTTTTGAGTTTTACCTAGTCTTTCAGATTCATACACCAAAGAGACCATATGATGTTTACACATGTGGGTCCAATTTATTTCACTGATGAGTATGGTCTCTAGTTGCATCCATTTACCTACAAAACCCTCGAGATTATTTTTATGTTCTGATCGATTGTGCATGCTTGTGTCTGGTGGTCTTTGCAACTGACTTGAAGGTAACAATATGCAAGGGAATGACAGTGGTGAACTCCTACCATCTGGTCTAGTGAAACTCTGTATTGTCTCTACTGTTTTATCAAAGAGTTATTTTCTTATTCCCTATAATGGTTTGAGCAAACTTTCATTCTTACCTCTGGTAATCTGAGCAATGTAGTTGAGGATAGCGTTATGTAACAACCACTGATGATTCGTATTAATTTGTCTTGAGACTCTGTATCACTTTGAATGTTCTTGCTTTGACCTGTTTATGTTGGTGATACTGGTATGCTGCTACTGTTCTCTGTTTTCTTGTTTCTCATTTACTACTCTCTTTAAAATTAAAAAATAAATAAATAAAAAATAAAAGGTGAGTTCCAGCACAAACAGCATCAGCATCGCCTGGTGCATTAGAGTTCTTCAGGGAGACAACTCCAACAGGGCATGGAGTGATGTGGAGAGATGAGAGAGGTTTTATTCGGGGAAAGAACTTCTATGATTATGGAGGCTGAAAAGTCCCAGGCAGGACTTCTGCAAGGTGGAGAACGGGGAATTCAGTAGCTTGGCTCAGTCCCTGTTCAAAGCCTCGGAAGCAGAGGAGCCGATGGTGAAACTAACTATGAAGCTGGAAGCCTGACAGCGTGGGGGACACTGCTGCAAGTCCCAGAGTCCAAAGGCCACACTGACATCCGATCTGCCAGGACAAGAGAAAAAGAGGACGCCGGCTCCCAGAGAGAGCGGTCTCATTCGTCTCTCTCCTGCCTTTTAGTTCTACGCAAAACTCCAGCCAATTGGACGGTGCCTGCGCCCTTGCAGGGCCAATCGGCCTCACCCTAACCCCCTCAGCTCGCACACCAGTCTCCTCTGGAAACACACGCACAAACGCATCCGAAAATGATGCTTTCCCAGCTAGCTAGGCATCGCTTAACTGATGCAAACTAACTCCTAAATTCACCATCATACCTGGGAACCTGTTATAAGTGCAGCTTCCCGGGCCTCACTGCAGACAAACTGAATTGGAAATTCTAGGGTTAGAACCCAGCAGTCCCTTTCAGAAAGCTCTCCGGGGAATTCTGGTGCATGCTCAAGTGTGCGAATCACAGGTTACAGCGAATGGAAGTGATAGTCAAGGAAAGAGACCTCCCTCCACCTTTCCAGAGAAATGCTTCTTAATATGAACACATGCATCTCTTCTTCTAATTAGTATGTTGAACAGGAAGTAAAAAGGGCCAAGATGTGATATGTACATGTCCCAAGACCCCACAATGAATATATTATTTGTATCACAAACATATACTCACAAGAAAATGAAAAAAATCAAGGTGTAAAGAAGAGAATTTACATCAAACTTTCAACCTAATGTACATTTTATCATGCCAGAAAGTAGACTTTGGTCTATTTTATCATTTTTATCCTCAACTGTGTCTCTTCCTTTGTCCTTTTGGTCCAAATTATTCTCTCTTCATAGTCTTTGCCCATTTTTCCTTTTCAGTCTAGATTATACTTTTTTCAGACTCTCTTTCCTCATTTTTCCAGCTCTTAACTTTTTCACTTTGCCTTTACCAAAATCCAAGCAGATAGTCACATAAAAGTTGAATTTCCAAATTAAATAATAGAGGAATACAGAAATATGAACGAGTATTTGAAAACTCTGTTTGGCTTCCAGGAAGGCTGGACTTAACCACTGTGCTCTGCTACTATAACGTGTGAAATATAGTATCTGTTGGAGAATAATTTAAAAACAATGGGTAAACTATGTAATATTTTCACCAGTCATTTTATTTTCTATTTTAGAAAACACAGTCTCAGAAATCACATTCCTCTCACTGGCTCTTGTGCTGGCTGGCGTGCTATGTATTCTCCCTTTGGCCCAGATGTATTTTCCTGTTTTAAAACTGTTAATACCTTCCCGTAAAGAAACAAAAAGAGACGAGGTGTTCCTTTGTTAAATGTTCACTTCAATATCCTTACTTAAAGCCATAAGGATTGTTCTTTTGACAGGAGAAACCTATTTTAGAAATAATTACCTTTCTATTAGAGTCAAACAAACAATTCATCCCGAAACTAAAATTCCACTGGAGGTTCAAGCTCACAACAGCAAATAATAAATACATTTGCATCTCCTATCTTCAATGAATGATATGGTTTTACTATTCAACCTTCCTTTAAAATGTGCACAGTAAACTATTTTATAGCAGAATTTCTTTTCAGGTATAGTATAATGTATCTGAAATTCTTAAAAGAAAAAAGCATTAGAAAAAAAGAGGCTACTTTTTAAAGGTGCATATTAAGTATATGGTTTTATGAACTTATTTGAAGATGTTTAAATCTTTTAATGAAGTGAGTAAAAAAAATTACTTGGAACTTTAAATCAACAGCATGATTAATTCAGAATTTATATCTTAAACTCCAGAGAAGCAACCTACTTTTCCATAATTTTTTTTGGCTCTGTAGACTGAAGAGGCAACATCTAGTGACAGTCACTGCATTGTTTGTTAGTTTCAAGAGAGGTACACAGGAGTGAGTGGAGGCGGGCCAGCCCTCCCGCAGGCTTCGGATACAAGGAAGAGTTTGTGAAGGCTCAGGCTCAATCTCTAATAAAACGTGGGACAGGTTAACGTCCTTCAGTTCTTCTCACTTTGCTGCACAGAAATTACAGACTGACTGGACTGACTATTGCTAAGAAACATGCTTCTAGGTAAGTAATAATACAAATGGTGGATTCACTGTCCTAAAATGATAGGAAGTCTCTATGTAGGTGTACTTGGCTTTAGTTGTAATTTTCCGGGGTTGTACAGATTTCAAACTCTGCTGGGCAGTGCTATAATTAGTATTTGTCCTACCAGATTTTTAGGTGGCAAGATTTGGCTATTTAGAGCAATTCTGGAAATGTGTACAGTTAAAGAAGCAGTCATGATTGGCATTTGACCTGTACTTTTTTTCCTTCTATTAGGATGTGCATTACATCTTGTCAGTGATTGTAAGAGATGAGAATGCAAACATAACTTCTTTTAAAACTATGCTAGACTTCTGTATGTTGTTAAAATGCTCTGATAGATCTTTGAAAAAGGACTGGTTCTACATGATAATTCATTAATATTTAAAATATTGAAATGCTTAGATTGTCAAATTTAAAATAAATTTCAAGCAGTGGGACCCTGAAAAAGTGATGTATTATAAGCTACGTATTCTTAGCAATATTCACAATTACATTTTATACAGTATAAAATATTTTAAAATATAATCTTGGCATGCAGTAGTCTTCATAGAAATCTGACAAAAACCTTTCAAAGATGATCTGAATTATGATCCTTTATTAAGAAAGCTGTAGGAAGCTTTCTTAATAAAGGATCATAATTAAATAAGAATTTCATTGAAAAACATTATAAATATGCTAAAATATGCTTCATTGGTAAAATGTTTTCTTTACTGCCAGTTAATATTGTGAAACACTGCCTGAATTTTATGATGTGGATTATTTATTTTGAAAACATTTTCCTAATAGATTGTATCAGTAAGTGCACGATGAGCTGAGGAATTTTCCAGTTAGTAAAAGCTACAAAAACATCTGAAATCTACAGGAAATTATTTACATCTTTTATTTCTGTTATCCTTTGACCAGTAGCACACATTACCTCAGATGTAAGAACAATCTCAGCCTTTATTTTTATTATGAAGAATGTCACTATTAGGAATCTGATAACCTATCTGGGATTTGGTAAACATAGAGTATCATATGTAAATAGCTTACAAATTTTACTTTGTTGTTAATATTTTTAAATAATTTAAATATTAGACCAATCTGCACAGAGAAAGTCTGTAGTTGATAGTATATTTTGGGATCAGTTCTTTCCTGTAATTTCAGTCCTATTCTACCTGGTAATGACATGCTGTAAGTGAAGGTAAGTTCTGTGAATTAGGCTTGGGCTTTGGCCTTGTTCCTCAATCCATTACTTACCTTCTTCATAAAATTATTTCTTAAGGTTTTACCTTTGTTTTGCTCTTCCACTTCTGCCTTCTCAGTTCCTATTATCCTGTCATCTTAGAGACACTGGACACAAGTATAAAATACACTGGAAATTTTAAACAAGGGCCATCCTTTCACATGGGATCTCCCTTCCAGTCAGGAAGCAAGCGCTGCAGATGATTTAGGAGGATAGTTGCTGCCTACACTTGGGTAAAGTAGCTTCGATTTTGTTTATCATTCTCCAAGGCCCTGATGCATGCATGTACTTTGCAGCCCTCAAAGTCAGGAAATTCTCAACAACGCCCACCTCAAAGTTACTATTTTTTAAAACGTGATCCTGCAGTTCAAATACTTTCTACAGCAGTTTTTCATATGCAAAATCTCAATGTATTTTCACCCCATATCTGCAACCTCTTTGTTTGCCCAAGATTTCCTCCATTTGATTGAAAATTACAGGTTTGCAGACTGGAGTTTTCTGTCATTTCGCTCACTATGGCTAAGAAGGAATTTGAGCTGACAGGAATTTCAATCCCTTTTCCTCCACTTCCAGGGACTGTTAGGAAAATCGCCTATCCTTTCTACATTTACTTCCTCTGTACAAGAATTAAAGAATGCTGTGAGGATTAAATAGAGAATGTTTATAAAGCATAGTGCTTTACTCTCTTACTTGGTAACCAATAAATAATAAATTATTATTTGATCAAGTTGTCAACTGTTGATTTTTCTCTAGATTAACCGTACACTTTAGGATTACTGAAACTTTATAGGTTTTATAAAATCATTTACGTCAATAAGATGAGTGAACTATTTTTCTATGTGAATTTAGTCAACCAGCGCTAACTCTAAATTATAGTTGTGAGCTATAATTACTTCAATGGCTAAGACCATTTTGGCCTCTACGAGTAAAAAGTTATATTTTACAGCACATGTGAAAGAGGTATTTGTGAATTCATCTCTGTTTTCTATTCATACCTTGGTTAAAATGAGCCATGGTGTCGAGCAGTTTCTTTGGAACATTACATAAACTTACTTATTCTTGGCCACGTAGCAGTTGGGAGTATGCAAACAGGTCTGAAAGGAACCAAACAGCAAATTCTTCCCAGGCAGGAAACCTGGTGTTTACACAACAATCAATAGGGTGATGGTCACTAAGATGGTTTATGACTAAGTTCTCTTGTTCCTCATGAATGCGGCTAGCATCCTTTCCTAGAGGACTCACTCACTGCTGTCAGCGTGGTCAGCTGTGCCAGACTGAAGCACAGTTGTGACCCAGGCATTACAGGCAGAGCCTTGCTGTTCCTGTCCGGATGGAGTTGCCCTCGTGGTGTCCTCCTTTGCCGGCCTGACTGCTTTCTGAGCTTCGATTCACACCAGGATAGAAGTAGCTAATAGTGGCTCATTGATATTGTCCATGTACTTGTATTTAAGACTCTGAAGACTTGAAGCTGAAAACCAAGAGTCTTAATCCTATGCAACTGTAAGCAGTAACGAGCTTGTTTTGAGCTGTTGGAGGTGCAGAGAGGAGTATCCTCTAAATCATGCATTCTCATTGGCCACAAAAGGCAAAAGTTCATTTTAGGGAGGAAAATCTTATTCTTCTTATGTATAAAGCATACATATCTGTACACGAACAGATTTGTGGTGTATCTGTAGTAGTAGAATGTAGTGGGAGGAGATGATGAAAAAAATGTCTAAGGTCCCTTTAGGATTTATATTTGAATCTAGTAGCATGGTCTAATAAGTCACATCTGAGCCTCTGTGGTGCTACTCTTTCTTATAATTAGAAGAGGAAATAAAGAGAAAAGACTTGCGCACAAGATGTACTTGGATGTGAATCCAGCCCCACCTCTTATTTGTTCTGTGGCTGGCAAATCACTTGCCCTCTTCAATCTCAGTTTCCTTGTCTGTCCTTAGTTTACTTGGGGATCACAATGTCCACCTGGTAGAACTCTTGTAAGGATTAATCAGAAGAATGGATGTAAAGCCTTTCTCCTACTGCCCTGTCCATGAGTCAGTTAGCACCTATAATTTTATGTGTTATACCTTTTTATATCAACTACAGGCTTTGAAATTATAATAAAGGGACTTAGATCTGGGATATAAAACTGTTCTTATCCATGAAGAACAAAGGTTCCTCTAGGACAAACGTTAATACTAGCCATACAAGGAAAGATGAATCTCGAATATTTCGTAAAACCAGTACGTAAAACCCCACCTACTGACGTAGCCCAGAAACAGGATAAAATCTAAATTAAGCTTACATCTGCAGGTCTAATGTAATCTGTTAATGCAAAATGATTAATTGTCCTTTTAGTTCTGTTAAAATGTTTTCCTTAAACACACACACACTTAGCTGCAAAGTCATCATTTACTGTTGCTCCACAAGAACTGGGTGTTATCTGGAAATCACGTTTGTGACTTTTGTGCAGAATATTATCATTCATTCCCCAACTCTGCAGAGATGTTTGCCATCAGATATTCACTGGCATGCACGTAGGAGATGGCATCGTAGGATAGGGGAGATACGGAATGGAAATAGTATTTAAAACAAGACAACTGACACAGAGGTGGGTGGATTTCAGTATTAATGCAACTCTGTGGAAGATTTGGTTCCTTAAAAAAGAGTATCCACAATTGATATACTGATAGTCTCCCTTCCCCTCCCTCCTTTCTCTTTCTCTTTCTCTTTCTCTTCCTCCCTCTCTCTCTCTCTCTCTCTCTCTCTCTCTCTCTCTCTCTCTCTCTCTCTCTCT
>NW_004955403.1:17397375-17466767 GCF_000276665.1 Chinchilla lanigera
CACACACACACACACACACACTTTCCCCTTTTCTTGGAGTACTTGTTCTGCTTTTGTGATATACAGCGCTCTTACAATTCTAGCCTGCTAGCACTGTTTCCAGGATAGTTTGCTTTCATTTGCTTTGTAAGATTAATCCCCCCTTCCACAGATGAAAAGCTGACTGGGTGGGGGTGCTTTAATTATAAACATTGCAATCTGGCAGATAAAATAAATGAGCATCTCTGAATTGGCTAATATATTCAGCTTATCTTCTTTTTTGGTAATTTATCTCCTCAGCCATGTGGCCACTTTTCTATGAGAGAAGTCAGTTAATAATGAACAACAACACAGTAGTGTTCTGCATACCGGTGTGTGGCTTTGTAGTTCTTGCCTAAACAGCAGAAAAATTGAGTCTGAGGAGCAGAATTAAAAGAATGTTATATGTAGGCAACACATTTATTCAGCAGAAACAAAAGTAGTAGAATTTAAAAGTATCAATGATATAATTCTTCAAGACTCCGCCTACTTTTCCAGGGAGCTGAGAAACAAAATCAGCTTGGGTAGACAAACCTCACATTTAAAAATCATATAAGAAACCAAATCTACATTTGCGATAAAATATATTGGCTCAGATTCTTGTCTCCATATGCCTTATAAGTCATACTCCAAGAGGACTTTGGAAGAAGTTTTGACTTTAGAAAGCCCTTAGGCTAAAAAGCTGTTTGAGGAATCTGTATCTGCTAAGTGACACCTGGATGCTCTGGTGACAGAGGACCTTCTCTGATCTATGCAGATCAGGCTAAAGTCTACCTACTACTGTTCTAGTGGAAGCATCTGAGTTTTCAGAATAGCAGAAGCAAGTGTTTTAGCAGAAATGGTGAGATTTGAAGTATCCCTCGGATGAGGATTGACCAGTGAAATTGTTTCCCCAAAACTGAAAATCTAAAAACATCATTTCCGGGAGGTAAGGATAATCTTCACAGCCTTGAATTTGGAGCCAAAGCAGCCTGACGATTTAATATGGTGTTCTTCATCACTAGTGACTTTTAAGATTTCTCCTCTAGGAAGGTTGAAATCAGAAAACAATCATCTTTCCATCGTTTACTCTGCTTCCCTTAGCGCCACACTGGGTGGCCAAGAGCCCTGGCTCAGGTGATAGGCTTGTGGTGGAAAGTCATTTGTGCCCCCAACCCTGTCCCACGTTTCACCTCTGTTACTAAATCCAGCACTCTCCTCCGTAATCTGCTTGCCAATTAATGGAGCCAGACCCATTACTTTTTTTCCTGTTAAAAAACTTTATTTCTGTTCATCCTTTTGCATTTGGTTCTTTCTGTGGAAATGTGTCAGAATACTTTAGAGAAGCATTGCCAATTATTTTTCATTTATTTAGAAAGATTAAAGAGGCTTAGCTAATGTCGGGAAGGCCCTGACAGGTCTGCATGTGTTCACTAGGTGGAGAATATAAGGATGGAACATTTGCCACTGTGGGACACATATTGTCTTTGTTTTTCCTTTCTTTATAACTCGCTTGGGCCTATTAGTGTACCATAGTCTGGTAGGTGGAAATAAGAGATGGTTTGGTTTACAAACAGAGTGGTAGGGAATTAACAATGCTTATTGTATTACATATTGATATCTTCAATGTAGTTTCTCATGAAAACACATATAGACATACAAAGCTAATCAACTGTAATGTCTGTACTGATCCTTTGCTATTTTGTAAAACGTTGTCGATCTGTTAGTATTTTCCTCCTTTTATTTCTAAAATAAAATTAAAAAAAAAAAAAAGAGATGGTTTGGTTTGATAATTTGTTTCTGCTATGTTGGTCCTGAGGCTTCTCCAAACTAGCGGAACCTGACTGTATTCAGAAGGCTTAATCAGCTCAGATGTTCACTGAAAATTTAACAGAGACCTATTTGCAGAGATGTGGGCAGTTTTGGGGGCATTAAGCAAAGGTGTTGATGTACATATTGGCCAATCGTAAGATCCTTCATTCCTGCAAGGGAAAGGTAATGGCAGTTTCTGTGAAGTCCCTTCAGCCAGCTCTGAGATGGAACTGGAGATTGGGAGGGAGGCTGCTGGTCTCGTAGGGAAACCCCACTGCCGGAACTCCCAGCTTCCCTCTTCTCCCTTCCTGCGGATAGGACCTTCCATGGGCTGGAGCCACAAGTGTGGCAGGTGGGGGAGTAGGAGACCCCTTCATACCACACAGCCCAAGGAAGGACCAAGAAGGGTGTGAGGGCAGATGCCAGTCAGCACACACAGTCTTCTGAACGCATTGAAAAACGGTATTTTAAATGAGAACTGGTCCAAGTGTGTGTAGTGCATCATATTCTGCTCTGCCTTCTGTAATGTTCCAGACATAGTTCGGCTTTGAAAAATGTTTTCTTTTAAACCAGACTCCTTAATGCAAGTGTTAGTTGTCTCCGCAGCAGTTAGTACATGGGGTCTAATGAGATCTCTTGGCTCCTAAAAGAAATGGTTTGACTTGAGCATCTACATTTTGATGTGCTTTTGATAGCATACTGGTGTTTGTGATAATAGCCGATATGTGTCACAGCCATCCATGGGCTCTTCTATTGCAGCTCTAGCTCCTAGTTCTGAATTCAACTGCGTTCATTTTTCTGTGCATTTAGAAAAGAGATAACCATTACTTTACTCATGTACTCAACAAACTTTTATTGAGCAACTATTATAGACCAGACATTGTGTTGAGTACTCCTTGCAGATTTCAATGTGGGAAAAGCAGAAAAGGGTCTGACATGAAACATTTTATATTTCAATGCTTTCTTATGAACTAAGGCTTTGAGACCTCAGAGACTCTGTTGAGAATCCTTAATCTTATGCTTTTTCCAGGGGCGAACTGGTGGGGGATTGGCACATTTTCTGATGCTTTGCTTAATTCAAAAGTATGGAGTTTACCAAAAAAGTGAGGTTTTTATTTTTATTGTTCATTCATTAAAAAATAATAGAGATTGAGCTTGAGACATTTACAGGATATGTTAATGTTGAGGAGTCTGCTCAGGTAGTTGGGAAGCACATATGCAAATCCCTGTAAGGACAAGGGGCCAGAAGCTTTGGGAGTCACAGATGAGTCCATTGCTTGGAATGAAGGTAAGTTGCAGCAATAACCCTAACACCCAGTTTCCTGGCTGCGTAGGCCAGCAGTTTAAATCCTGGCTGTTAGTAGTACATGCTTTTATTTAATAGGAGTCCAGTAAGTTCTTAGTTATAAAAGCAGGGTTTCCCAGAACCCACGGGCACAGAGTGCTCCGCTCTTCGAAATGCACATGAAATAGTTCCAAGTACAGTGTTAGTACTGTTTAGGATACATTACCGGACTCTGATCAGGAGCCTCAGTAGAACTAAGGTTTGATGATACTTGCACTTTGTACACCTGTTACAGTCCGCTAGTCTAGAAAGATGCTTAATAAAACTGGAAAAAATATATATATATATATTCATGAAAAGGTTATGCTAACAGTAGCTGCCATTATGCATGCATCTGAATAGTTCTGTGCATAGACTCTTTATAGCTACTTAAAATATCAGAGCTTTTGTTGTGTTCCTAAGTCTGTTCCTTAAAATGTTTTGTCTAGGCCAGAGTTGTCTGGTCTTCTAATGTGTTGAAAAAAAAGATCAACAGTTGTGTTTTTTAATCTATGACTAAATTTTCTTTTCTGGCAGTCTAGTTTTTTGCATGTCTAATGTCACTGCTTCTAATTTTCTAAATGAAATCAGGAAGCAGCCTTATAGAATATATTTTTCATCTCTTCCTAATGCTTTCCTTTTATCTCTCAAAGAAAAGGTGTCTCTGAAAGAAATGAAGGAAACTGACTGATTAGTCAGCTTTCTGCTGCTCTTAGAAAGTACCTGAGATAATCAGTTTAGAAAGGGAAAAGGCTTATTTGGCTCACAGTTTTGGAAGTTTAGTTCATGGTCAATAGCCCTGATTCTAATACACTTCACACACACGGAACCATGCTGGCAGTTCAGTGCCTCACACCCAGGGAGAGCCCCACAAGACAACATTTAGATTCTCCTCTGATCCTCTTACGTAGCCGTATTGGGAGGGTCTCATAAAGTACAGTCTCAGGGACTATCCGATTGAAACTTTTTGTTTTCATTCTTTTACTTGTGTTTATGTGCTATACACAGTGTTTCCATAGGCCCAGGAAACAGTATATGAGCTTTATCTTAAAATATTATGCTTCCTGTGTTCCCTTCAGTCTCCAAATATCTTTTTTTCAAGTGAAGGCCCTCTTAATGTAAAGAAGTGTTTCCAATTTGTTAATCTAAATATATAAATATACAGCAAATATAACCAATATCTTATTTCCCCTCTATTTCCAGATAATTTGGAAAATAAGTTTTTTTGACCAACTTTTTTTCAGATTAACTATTGAATTACATTCCTTTATATTTATAGGTCTTTCTCCTGAAAACATATTATCGAACATGTTGTTTCACACTGTAACCAACATACAATTGGTAGCAAGTTTATCATATATCAGTTACCTAATTTTAAAGACAATCTGTATAATTTGTCCTTTGGCCATATTTTCCTCAAGTATTAAAAAATTGAGGGGCAAGTATGCACTCTGAAGACATTAGAGTCACAATCATTTAAACAACTGAAAGGCTTTCTCACCTACCATACAGTTAAAGTAGCATATGCCTTTTAATCTTTGGGCAGTGTCAGTGGCTAAGGGAAATCAAAAGGCCTTGTTTCCAAATATTTGCCATGTTGATGCCAAAGATAAATATTATGCCATTTGCCTTCACTGATTCTTACATTGCATCAGGGTGTGACTGTGTCAATTGTCCACTGGATTTAATGCCTCTAAACTGTCTCATAAGATAGGGAAAGATTTAGCACCAAGCCTTGTGTTGTGACACATCAATTCAAAGAAGATTCATAATGTTGCATAGATAGCCACAAAGGACTTTTGTGTCTTGGTTCCTCACCTTCCTCCCCTTGATTTGCTTTTCTTCTACTTCTGACAAAGGCAATGACACATCCACTCTATATAGAATAACTGATGTAACCAAATGATTGAAAAAGACACAGTGTCATTCTCAGAATGACAGCTTGCTACAGGATTCCTCTCCCAACAATAAAATCTCACATTTGCACAAGCACAAGCATGAAGGATATAGCACATAAGCATTTAGCAGTATCTATTCCTGGGGTTTTCGTTTGTCTTTAAGGATCCCTTATCTTGAAGAATGTGTGTCACCTTTTCTCATATTATCTATTTTATGCTTTCCTTTGAATATAAAATAAGCCCTATTTATCAAGGAAATAGTCTCCATAGACCAGTGTCCTAAACATGGAGTTTTTAGCTAAACGTGCATCTAAATTTATTTCTTGTTCTTATATTTCAAATACATTCCTCCTTGCCTGTATGCATCTGTTTTTCACTGCTATACTGGAATAAATGATGCTAGATACTTTATAAGTAAGGGAAGTTTTGCAGGCTACATGTTTTAAAATCTGGCAACTCCATCTGTTCAGCCTCTGGTGACCACCTGCCCACTGTCTGGGTCACAACATGATGAAGAATAGGAAGGGAAAATATCCAAATGCAGAAGGGACCAAGCCTGTGGGGTGGCCTCACATTATAATGACTCACTTCTGTAAGAACTAATTCACACTGTGACACCAGCATGTATCCCTTCCGAGAGTGGTTCCCCCATGACCTAAGCACTACATCATCTAGTAGGCTGCACCTCTTGAAGCTTCTGCCACCTCAACACAAACCTTCAGGTACAAACTGTGCCCCAACATAGCCCTTCCCGAAGCTTATGTGTACGCATTATCTTTCTAGAATAGTCTTCTAGAATCTTCCTACTCTTCATAGTCTTCTATGAATCTTTAGGGAGAAGAACATTTTTCACCTTAAACAAAGTCATATATATATATATATATATATATACTTTAAACAACTGAATGGCTTTCTCTCCCACCATACAGTTAAAGTAGCATATGCCTTTTAATCTTTGGGCAGTGTCAGTGGCTAAGGGAAATCAAAAGGCCTTGTTTCCAAATATTTGCCATGTTGATGCCAAAGATAAATATTATGCCATTTGCCTTCACTGATTCTTACGTTGTATCAGGGTGTGACTGTGTCAATTGTCCGCTGGATTTAATGCCTCTAAACTGTCTAGTTAGATAGGGAAGGATTTAGCAGCCAAGGGTGACATGACAATCAGCAAGTCCTCTATGCCTCAAAAGTGTTGAAATTGTGTACATGTATGTGGTACGTACGTGGCCTTCTGGCATTTCCCAACAGTACGTAATTACTGCCTGCCCTTTGCCAGACTCTGTGCTCAGTGCTGGGTCTCATCTTTGAGGTCATCATCAGTGGTCATCATCTTTGAGGTCATCATCAGTGGTCTTCATCTTTGAGGTCATCATCAGTGGTCATCATCTTTGAGGTCAGCCCAGCCGAGGGACAACAGAGAAAGCTGAGATACTAAAGCTGAAGTGTGACTAGACATTATGATTATGTTTATATTATTATATTTACGTTAAGGTTTATTTTGTACTGGCTTCGTTATAGTAAGAAGAACATTCCTTTTTTTTAAGCTCAGGCAAAGCGTAACCCCTCTCCTATGTGGAAGCTGTCCTTAGTCTGCCATGCTCCACTGCCCCATTGCATACTGAGCCGCACGCCCCCCAACACTCACGCCCTCCTCTGTCTGCTCAGACTCCAGCACATGGTGCCAGGCTGCCCGTTCCTCAGCCTGCTGGGGCTCTGATGCCCCACACTGGCCAGTGCTCTGCCATGGACTCCCCACCACATTCTCTCCTGACACCCTGTCTGGCCCACCAAAGACCATTCATCCCTACTCTGATACACACTGTACCTTGCCGTGCCCCCTCTATCACTTTTAAAGAGACATTACTCAAGAAAGTAAAGAATAAATCCTTGAAAAGCATTATCTTCTAGCATTTTAACTTGAATAACTGTATAGAAGGAATAAAATAGATAATTATTCAGTGTTTAAAGTGATGGTGATATACTAGTTATCCTGACCCAATCGTTGCATGTTGTTCACATCTATTAAAATATCACACTGTGCCCCATAAATATCTACAACTAGTGTGTGTCAATTAATTTTTTCAAGTAATTTTTATTATATATAATAAATATTTTATTGTGTATATATTATATATATGTATATTATATATATGTATGTATGTATGTGTATATATATATATATATATATAACTTGCTATGGAGTTTAGATCACCTCGCTTCTCTTTTCTGAATCTCTCTCTCTCCAGCTGTGACTACTGATGCGATCCCTTAACTTAGGAACCTTGCAGAAACATTCTTATACCTGAATGTCCTATTCTGATTTCCCTTTTCCAGGGCTCTCCTGCTGTATTCCTGTTCTCTTTTTGGTCTCTGGTATAGCTGCTGTTAAGAGGAATCTCATTCTAGTACCACAGCCACTAAAGCAGGAGATCATGGTTTTCTCCGGTCATTTCTTGCTGTTAGAGCTCAGCCATCTTCTAGGCCAGAAGACCCAGCAGTGGGTCTCAGCAGTGCAGTGGCCATCCCTGGAGCTATGTGACAGCTCTGGGAAGCCTGGTCTGAGCATTTCAGGTTGGACTTGGCATGGTTTGGTGTCAAGACTAAAAGAACTTCAGGTGTAGAGAACTCAAGGATTCCAGGCTGATATAAAAAACTTTTAGTCACATTAAGATTTATTAGACTCTTTTGTGCTTACAGCAGAACTTAGGCAGCTTTCTCTGGGGAGTATTCTGGGCTGTAGAAATGTGCAGCTGTCAAATATTCTGTTCACGGATAGATAAGGTTGGTGTGGGAGGTTTGACTTGCCGGACTCTGGGGTGAATTTGTTTCAGCCTGACCTGGAGGGCTGACAGTCTGTTTCTGTCTAAAAGTCAAAGCTGTGACATCTGACACTGATAACCAAAAATAATATCTGTATGAAATTTTAATCCTTAAAAGTTTGCTGCTCCTAGTTATAGCTTTCCTTTTGCCTATGATTATATATTAAATAGAATATAAATATATTTATGAAATAGTTCTTTGAAATCTTCTCCCCCAAAGGTAGACATTCTTTGCCATTGTAAACAAACTCAAAACCACATATCTACTAACTTGGTTGCAATCTCTTTATCTGTGACATTTAAACTAGGAACATATTTGTAATATGCTCACATTATGCACTGGACATTGTGATTTTCATCGTGCATGAGGGAGTATCTTTCATTACACTAAATGTAATGCCATGCCCATGGGCTCAAAAGGCCTGAGGGTGCCCAGGAAGCAAGTCAGGGAGGTTTATTTTTGGGTCCCAGAGGAGGACTCAGCCTGTCAGCAGATGTTCACACATTCATTCATTCATTCATTCAGTGGCTATTTATTGAGCACCTCCTGTATTCAACATACTGTTAACTGTGTGACTGGAGACTGAGTGAATATGACACCAGGCGAGGCTTTTAAAGGTAATTATGGCAGCACTGTGGAGGATGGAATAAGGGGAGTGGATAAGGAGACCAGCCAGGAGCTACTGCAGCACCCAAGCAGAAGGTGCTCACATGAAATGGGGAGGTGAGGTGGAAAGAAGAGAACAGATCAGACCCAATGGGGTTCATAAACTTCCCAGGATTTTGAACCTGTGTAATCATCAGATGAAAACTTTCGATCTTCCCCACAGAGAGAAAAGTGCACATGGATGTGTACACAAATAGAGTTTCCCAAGCCCACACTTCCGGGTCCCCTCCAGGAAAGTGGGACACCGAACCGGGCTCAAGGGAAACTGGTCCCTGAGCTCTGCCTATCAGACTTCAAGGTAGGCCCTTGTCAGACTGGCCTGTGAGGGAAGGGTCACAGGAGTGGCGCCCAGGCTGAGATCTGAAGGCCAGAATGGGGAGGGGCTTCAGATGGCATAAGCCGTCTGCACGCTTTGGCAGTGTAGGGTTTTCATGAAGTATATTTAGGGAACCACAAAACTTACGCCTCACAAGTAATTGGTTTTTCAGGAGCTACCACAAAGCTCATCCTCATTATATTATGTGACCATGCATACGAATCCTGTTTTGCCTTGGAGAGACCTCAGCTAATAATTCTTGTTATTATTAAACTCATCAGAATAAACAAAAGACTATGAGGTGTGTTGATGTTTCTTCAGAATAATCTAGGGTTAGTTGAGAATAATGGTTTAATTATCTCAGTATTTCCAGAATTAGGAATAAAAACCGGGTAAGCGCCAATCCTAAGAAGTTTAGCATTTCTAAACCACACAGTTGAGAAGTTTTACCTTTGTAAGTTTGGGTGCCACCGTGCATGTTTCTAAGAAGTGACAGAAGTTGTTGGAGCTGCCACCCTGAGCCACTTAAAATCAGATATTTCTCCAATTTGCTTTGTACATCTAATAAAGTTGTAATGCAGAGTGTACCCATACCATTTTAATGTTTTCCACAAACTTCTCTGCCATTAAAATCCTGACATCTCATTTTCTGATACATTCTAGAGAAAGATGACACTACCTCAGCGTGAAACCATCCCCTTGCTAATAAATAGTCCTGGGAAAATATAGAACACCTTACTTTTTTAAAAAAGGGAACATTTTAAAATAGTATTATATGACAATTTAATGTTCTTCTTACTGTTATGATGAACTTTAAAAATTATGTGATTTACATAAGAAGTAACCAAGTATACAAAATCAGGAAATTTAGACAGTAAGATTTTAAATTATCATTTTAAGTGCACTGTAGTAGAAAAAAATACTGAAAGAGATGACTTTTAGAAAAATCAGACAGAGGAAATGCAGCTCATGATGGAGTCCGTGAGTAATGAATAGATTTATTTGATCAGATAATGGGATTAGACTTTCTTCATGTTTGTTTTGGTTTAATGTCCCAGTCTTACTACCCATGATCCAAGGAATGATAGGCATAAATGTTGACCAAATTATCTTTGGAAAAGTTGGCACTTTGATTTGAATTCTCACAATGTAAGTAAATATTGCACTGGAAATTGTTTGAAATAGAAATGTCTCTTAGATTTGGAAATATCTGTGATTTATAGGCTATAGGACAAAAGGCAATTCCCCTGTTAATACGCACTGTTGGTAAATACGAAGTCTTCATAACTTCAGGGCAGAGCATACTTCTCATACTGACTGCATGTGAGCATTTTGTGGGCTGTCTGTGACCTATATGACCTTGAAATTGTCAATTGGTACCTAATCGGTAGGTTGGTCGTGAGGTTTAAATGAGGTAACTATATATAAATTTGGGCTTAGGGCAGTAGTGGCGAACCTATGGCAAGTGTGCTGCAGCGGGCACGCAAATCCCTCTCAGTCAGCGCATGAGCCAAGTGGCCCCAGGTGCTGAGCATCGGATAACAATTGTGTTTTTCTAAGCTACAACCTCAGTATTCGGATTTAATTGCAGTGCTGGCACTTTGCAATAAATGGGCTTTGGGTTGCAGTTTGGGCACTCGGTGTCTAAAAGGTTCGCCATCACTGCGGAGCTGAAGGTAGACATCATTCAGTATAAATTAGCGGCTGCCATTAACGTCATCAAAAGAGCGTCAGAGTTTCTAGGACGTTGTTGATGGAGTGAACTGTAGCTGCTTCCCTATAGTCACAAGCAGCACTAGAAACAAACCTTCAGTCAGATTTCAGCTTCTGTACTGTCCTCACAAGACTCGCCATTCCTGAGAAGGACTGCGCATGTGTATCATTCGGGGACATAGTTGCAAGTTTGTTTATAAGTATAGAATCTTCTCAAAGAAAGAATAATGCTCAGGAGTTTGAATGTTTTTAACACATAGTGAGCAAATATGTACTGAGTATCTTCTGTGAACTAACATTGTAATTCAAGATTTTTTTCTTTGTGTTTCATTTTTAATCGCAATACAAAAGCAGACTTTTTTGTTCGAGAAGTTTTAGCAGTGTGTAGATTCATGTGACTAGCACCATAGTCACACAGTTCTGTCACCCTGAAAACTTCTTCACCACAATGATATATTCACAGGCTCTCCGTCAGACCCTCAGCGGCCACTGAGCTGTTCTCCGTTACTGGCGCTCCCTCTTTCCGTACTGTTACACAAGGACAGTCATAAAGTGTGCTACCGTTTGAAATTGGTCTCTTCCACTCAGCATGAACTCTTTGAGATTCATTTTTGTTTTGGCTTGTATCAAAATTTCCTTGCTTTTTATTGCTGAGTTAGTCACTCATACCCTTTGATAAGAGGTGGTTTTTAAAACATTAGTAGCAGCAGGGAGGCTGAAACTGTATCAGTGAATTTTTGTTCTCTTCGGTTGTAAGAAGTGCTTTGATTTTTCTAACTTTGAATGGCTCTTTTAATCAGGCTTAATTCTGTAGCTTCATGCATTTGTTATTTGAAGAGTATTGCTTTCCTGAGATATACAAGTCCTGTAAATGTTTATATTTCCTTATACAATATGCAAAAACCTACATTCATCGCTGTCTCCATCATCAGAGACAAAATTGTCAAGCTCCCTGCTGAATACCAGCTTTCCAAGATGCAAAATTTAAAAAATCTGACTTTTCCATAAATAAACTCATTTATTTTTAAGAAAATATCTGCCAAATATAAAAATCTAAATGACCATAGCTTTTCTTTTTCTTTTTCTTTTTCTTTTTCTTTTTTTCTGATTTTTTTCCTGTACTGGGAATCAAACTCACAACCTTGGGCTTGCCAGGCAGGCTCTGTGCCGCTGAGCTAAACCCCCAGCCCCCACCATAGCTTTCCTTTCAAATGAAAATTGTGCTCCTTGACTACTTCAGCTCACAATTCATTCCCTCAGGGGCTTTTTTTTTTTTTTTTTTTTTTGAGACAGTCATGACGTGATACTTAAGTGTACAGCAGAGATAACTGATTAAGACTTTCCATTTTATTTCACAGAATGTCCAGAACTGGCTTACCAAAGCCTTGAGTTGTAATAAAATTCATACTGTTTACAACCTTACCAAGGACATTCTTAAGAGAAATTTCTCTTTCTTTTTCAATTCTGAGTTTATGGTGGTAAAAACAAGGATTACTATACAGGCTGAATAAAGTGCATATTTGAATAAATATTTAAATTTTTAAAATTTATTACAATAAAATACATATTGGCATTAACCTCTCTCGAAATACTCTTCATTTCACACATGCTTATCTGGTCTTCTTCATGAATGTCTTTCTGAGGTGTGATCAAAAACACAATGAATGCTCCGCTGCGTTTCATCCAAAGGCAAGGCAAGCTGGTAAAAACTTGATGGTGTGACCCGTGCACCTGATTCACAGGTCCTGGCATGTGTGACTTCTGGTTGTTCCCAGAGTCAAAATGACCATTATCAGTGAAATTCTGAATTGATTCAAGACATCAACGCAGACACAGTAGGATAACTAAAGACACAAAAAACACTTCTAGAGCTGCTGCCCAAAGTGGTGAAAAGCACGGGATCAGTGTTTTCTGAGTGAGAGGGAGTATATTTTGAGGGTGAGGGGTAATGACAATGTATCTTCTTACTGTAATAAATTTATTTTACATTTATACATTCACCGTATGTTTTGATCACACCTCATAGTTATTTAACATCCCTGCATTTATCTCATCCTAAGTGCTAGTAGTTTCATACTTTGTAGGTTTTATACCACCTGTGCAACTGCCAATACAGTGAGAAAAATGAAGCATTAGTGTCATTATGGAAACATCTTTAACTTTGCAGAACTGAGGCTGTCTTCAGACTCTGAAGATCTACAAACTGCACTTGGATTATGTTTCATGTTAGTTTAAAGAATAACTAAGCCAAGCGTGGTGGTGCACACCTGTAATCCCAGCACTCAGAAGGCTGAGGCAAGAGGATCATTGCAAGTTCAAGACCAGCCTGGGCTACAAAGTGAGCTCAAGGCCAGCTTGAACTGCATAGCGAGACCCTGTCTCAAAAAGACAACAAAGAAAAAGAATAACTAAGTTCCATGTAGAACATAGATCCTATGAGGAAAAAGGGGGAATGGAGCTGTGGAAGCAGGAAAAGACATGTGTAGGTCATGTCTTCCATCATGTCTTCAGGTGTCCGGGTGAACTGAAGATCAGTTGTTCTGCATGTTTGAGGACACAAGTGAAATTAAGGGGAGAACAGTTCTGCCCATCAGAAAGGAGGACGATGTGTCTTACACCCTCAAGATTTTCAAAACAGAGTTATCCTCTGTCTCTTAAAACATTTACTATTTCAAGCATCCGAAGGTAGAAGGTAGGATCAAATGATTTCTTGAGGATCTTCCACATTCTAATATTTTGGAGTCTAAATGTGTGGGGCTTGTAATGTTTCTAGGGGCCATTGTCTTAGTTCTGGAGATTTCTTTCAGACCACAGTTTCAGTATCTCTGAAAACTCAATTTCATTCTAAATCATTCTTGAGTTTTATATGGTGTTTCAGAGCCCCTCCCAAGATGCTGTCCTGAATAACCTGCAGGGGAGATTGAATCAGACTTGAGATAGGATTCACACACATATTGAGGACTAATGGAGCGGATCGTCACCAGAGCAGCCCCTTCTTCCCAGCTTCCCTGAAAGCATCTGAGCCACAGAATCTCTGCTCTCTGTCCATTCTATGCAGTGGCTCCTGGGATAGAAGTGCTCAGTCTTCGATTTGGTGCTCTCGCTGCAAGAGTTGAGCAAACTTTGGTCTGGGTGGTAAAATTTCCCTACAGGATAGCTAAGCTTTATACTGATGTTTGATTCCTCTCCACTTTGGAATCTGGTGCTATTAAATGTACCAGAAGTAGACTGTAAATGTTTAGGGACCACAAAAGTTCAATTTTGTTGTGTGCATGTGTAATATAATTCTCTTAGGGAAGAAAATTGAAATCACATTTTATATTTATAAAAAGATTATTTTCAAGAGTCTATTTTTGCTTCAAGAAAAGTCCTGAAGTTGTATTCGTCCCAACAGTTATGTTTCATTAAGAAATTTTCAAAAATAACTGCTGGCATCATCAAGGTCTTAGAAATTGTTATGGTTTTTGCCTAGATCTCCCCTCAAAGCCTCATGCAGTCATGGAGGGTAGGCTTTTCAGAGGTCACTAAATCTAGAGTTTGTGATTGGTTCATTGTCTCATGCTGGGAAGGGCAGTGTGAGTGCTACACCTGCCCTAGGGTGGGTAGCCACCATACAATATAGGGACAGAGAAGAGGCTTGCTCCTCCCCTTTTGCTGTTTTGGCTTTTGCTGTTTTCCACCACCATGAACTGTTGCCTTCTGCCATGTGCCACTCTGCCTTGGAGCCAGCCAAGTATGGACTGAAACCTCCACAAACTGATCTAAATAAACCTTTCCTTCTTTAATTCTTGGCATTAGGTATTTTGTCCCAGCAGTGAGAAAAAAGTAACCAAGATAGACTTGAAACTGTTAATGGACCTTAGCCTGTATTCAAAGGTAGACAAGTAAGTCCTATTCCAGCAGCGATAACTAGACTGATTGAAAAGATCAGATGTTGTTTCTTCAGGCTAGAAGAACAAATGAATATGATTGAAGACTATAAAATTTTGTAACATATGGATGACATTAAACACACCCAAATATCAAATCCCTGAAAAGTAACCCAAAGGAAAACCTTTGGAATAACTTTTTATGCAGTAGCTGCATTAAAATTATTGCCACAGTAGGTGATAAAAATCTTTTTTTAGAAAGTGGATTTAAGAAAACTCTGTGTTTAATAGAGCTATAATAAAAGTCAGTGGAAAATATCTCTTCTGAGAGATGAAATGGATTCATAACTTTTAAACTGAAAATTAGAGAATTTTGGGCCAAACAGCTCTGTGAAGTTGACATAGAATGATGGTTATCATACCACTATGTTCACAGAGAAAAACTAAAGTTTAAATCTTAATCTGGTTGACATTAAAATATGTTATTTAAAATATTTTCCTAGTTCTATTTTTTTCTCTTGTAACCAATTACGCATAACACCAAGTAGACCTCCCAGGTGCACTTGGTCGATACCACTGCTCCCCCTCATCTGTTTCAGGGGGGTGGTTGTCCTTGTACTTTTACCATCTCCCTAGCAACACATCTGCCTCACTTAGCAGCCATGCTTTTCAAGTTGCACTTTGACTGTCTCTCGCTGTAACTTCTAATTTGTTAATTTTGATCAATCTCAAATCATATAAATTTGCAAAGATAGTACCAGAAATATCCATATGTCCCATCATTTATCTCTACTAAATATTAATTTTGCCACTCAGGCGTTAGTTGTCTTACTCTCTAAGGTCAACAGAATGTTGATTTATGTTTCACATATATAAATTTACAGGCATCTATCATTAATAAGCATATATGTGTGTGTAGCTTCTCCTGCTGCACCATTTGAGAATTACTACAGACATCAAGACACTTCACCATGAATATCTTGAGACCTAAACATATCTCTGCAAACTATCTGGGAGTGTTGATAGAGTAGTATTGACAGAATACTACTGTGTAGCAGTAGTCTACTCATATTTCCCTGATTGTTCCAGTAATATCATTTAAATCACTTTGTTCTTTTTCCAATCTAAGATCCAATCCAAGACTATACTGTGTTCAGTTGCCATACTTTAATCTTTATTAAGTAATTCTCTAGGTTGTTTTGTTGTTGCTGCTGCTGGACCATATAATATTGATACTGTTTAAAAGTCCAGACTAGTTGTTTTGCAGAATGTCCTGCATTTTGAATGTTTCATTGTTTCCACATAATTAGATTCAGATTAAGCATTACTGTAAGGGTATCTGCATAGTCAGTGTTCTGCCTTCTCAGTGTCCTTCTCAGGGGACATAAGATGTCCACTGTGTTCCTTTACCCTTTGTGTTAATGTAAAGATAGTGGCTGCATGAACTCTCCATTGTAAAAAAAATCAGTGTGGAGATTCCTCAAAAAACTATGGTTAGAGGTCCTATTTAACCCAGCTATTCCTCTTTTGAGTACTTTCTCAGGAGAAATGGAAACATCATATCACAGCAATATATGTGCACGCATGTTTGTAGCAGCACAATTTGTCATAGCTAAACCTTGGAAGCAATCCAAATGTCCATCAACCAAGGAATGCATAAAAAAGATGTGATATTTTTATACAGTGGAGTACTTCTCAGCTATAAAGAAAGATAAACTTAAGGCTTTTATAGGTAAATGGATGCAAGTAGAAACCATACTCATAAGTGAAATAAATCAGAATCACATGTCTAAACATCATATTGTCTCCCTACTACAAGAAACTGAAAGAGTGAACAAGATCAAAAAGGTATAATAGATATAGTGAAAGGGAAAGAAACTGCTCAAAAGGAAAGAACAACTGGGATAGGGAAAAGAGAAAAGAAAGAAGGGGAAAAAAGATATTTATATATACAAAAGATAGCCAAGATAACTGTACCACTAATTTCTATTGGTTTATTGAAAGGAACAGTTAGTGCTCATATTGTTTGACCAGTTTTGTATGCCTGTATCTGGTAATCTGAGCAACTACTTTGAAGATAACAATATACAATATAATAACAATTGTTAATTTCAAAAAGAAGTCTTTCTTTTTCAAATTTAATCTACACAGCGACATTTTGAGATCAAGTAAATAACTCCATCATAAGGAACATTTTTCTTTTACAATTCAAATGTAATCTACACAGTGACACTGGAAAAGTGTGCAAATAATAATCCTGTTCCCCCCAAATTTTCATTAAGTGATTTTAACTTCTGCTCATGACTATTACCTGAATCAGTTACTATGTGGTAGTTAAATTCTAATTTTCTGTTTCTGTCATTACATTTATATTTGTTAACTGGCTTACCTTGCTTTCTCTTCTGTTTCCCTTTAAAAATAATTTAGTCATTATAAACTTATAGATATACCTTTTCTTTTTCCCTTAGTTTTTGACCTGATTTACCCCAAATTTTATTAAGGTATAATTGACAAGTAAACATTAAATACATTTATAGTGTGCACAATATGGTTTGATATATCTGTGCATTGTAAAATTTTTATACTGAGCTAATTAAGATATCTGTCTACTCATATACTCTTGTTTTTGTGGCAAGAACATTAATGATCTACTGCCTTAGCGATTTTCAATTATATAATTCTTTATTACTTCATTACTATGATTATTTTGTAGCACAGGGACTCAAGCCCAGGGTTATTATTAACTACAGTATAATAATCGTACAGACAGTTCCACCCTAGCTAAAACTTTGTACCCTTTGATCATTTTTTCAGTCCAGTATTATAATCTATTTCTGTCATTATTCACCTTGATTCCTATAGTGTATCACACTTCATCAGCAGCACCCTTCCAAGTTGCCTTGGTTGCTTTTGATGGGTCTGCATCAGTTTGACCGTAGCCTCTATGATGCAGCCAGATAAGTATCTAGGAACATCAACTCTAACTTCACTTTTCATTTCTAAGATGCCTGGTTCCTTTTAGTGTTCAGAAACTCATACCTGAACACTGTGTTTGCTCATCGCTAGTGGAGTTTCTTTGCTTCTAGGCTCTCTCGGTGGCTACCAGAGCACACACACACATACACACGCAGGCGCACACACACACACATCGTGTTGCTGCAGCATTTGTTCTAGTGACAAGGCCTAGAAGCCACGACACCTACCTTCTCATCCCCCATTCAAAGGTTTACCTTTCCCTTCTCCCATGTATGCATCCTCTAAGCCACAATATCAACGCGTTTACTTATTTTCAAAGTCCTACAATGTGCACAAAATGGTGTCACATCTGCTACCCTAAAACTACCAATAACAAGAAGTCAGGTTCAAAAGCTCCTGTAATTCTTCATGCCCTTAGAATTTATCTCTCTCTATATACTTTTAACAACAAACGAGTATGAATTATTTCTTCTCATCAGTTTGATATTTTTACCTGTTTTAACTCACCTGTTTCATTTTTTAGCTGTTTCAATTTTATTGTGATAAAAATGTAAGCTTTACCATTTTTAATAAATTTTAAAAATATAAGAAACTATTATTAACTAACGTCATGGCATTGTTCAGCAGATCTCTAGAATTTATTCATCTTGCACAGTTGAAATTCTATTATATTTTAAATATGATCTTTTCAAGAAGTTATTTTCTGGTGTTGCTGATTTACCATTTTTGCAGTCAAGCTAATGCTGCTTTTGAACTGTAAGAAACCTAAATGTATATTGCTAACTGTATTAGAAACCTATACCGTCTCATCATCCCATGCAACATCCACTTAGAAACCATTTAAGAAAGGGAAAACAGCTATTTTCCCTTCTTTTACTGACAAAGATTTAAATTTTATTATCCCTCCAACTTCAGGATCAAGAGAAGTTTTTAAAAGCATATTAGGACTGCAAAGCAATGCAGAGCAGTGGTTAACAAAAGATCTATGGAACTAGATTTCAGGCAGGCAAATCCTGGTCCGTGTTTTGTTATAGGTTTGATGTTTAGTGGTTGTCTCCCTCTCCTCTCCTCTCCTCTCCTCTCCTCTCCTCTCCCCTCCTCTCCTTTTCTCTCCCTTCCCCTCTCCTCCTCTCCTCCCTTCTCCCCTGTTCCCCTCCCTTTCTCCCTCTCTGTATTTTGGACATATGAGGAAAAGTTATGGCTTAGCTAGAAGTTCCAGCATTGAGCACGGGCTTGTCCCTTTGAAGTATCTGAAAAACAAAAATAAAAATTCCTCCCTCAAAATTCCAGTTGGTGCTGCTGATCCCAGAGCAGGCTGGCTGTGCCAGGATGCCAAGCATGACTGCCACTATAATCACTGAGGCATCTGCCAGCGATCTAATGGCTTCAAACTAGGTAGGAAAGTCTGTATTATGTCTAATAATAGCTCTGGAAATTTTCCTGAAACACTTGCTCACACACAGCATGTTATAACTAAAACAAATACATTGTTTCTACTGTTGCCGGTAAGTTTTGCTATGGTGTTAACCAAAACAGTGGCCCACAATCATTTGCTGTGGCTACTTTATGGTTTTACTTGTAGTGGTCTTAGATTGCAGCTAAGAGTAACAAGATGTATTCCTATAGTTATTCTGCACTCTTAGTGCACAGCTTCTTATAAACTAGAGATTTAAGCAAACGTCCATCCATGCAATAAAAGAAAAAAAAATGTCTGTTATCACCATCCTTTGTTACACATAAGGATTCTTTTCAAGACCGTGCATAATTATGACTCATCTGCATTTGTGTGGAAGATTCGGAGAACATGTGCAAGGCGTGGAAAGTAATGTACTAGCTTCTGTATATGCGCCACGGGGTCTTCCAGGGGTGCTGCCAGAGAGACAGAGTCACTCTGTAAAAGTTTGGGAAAGTGAGAAAGGAGAAAAGTGGACGTACTTGGATTCACAGAGTAGATTGGACGTTGAGGTGATGGTTTACTCAAGACAGAAAATTACCACGAAGCCTATGAAGCCTGCTGGGGGCACCTGAGAAGTGAGGGCAGACGGTCATATGGTTTGGTAATATTTGCTAAAATAAGACATTTTGACTCCAGTTGATTAAGACCACCATTTTCTTCAGCCCATTTCTCCTCATGTCGCATGATCCTGGAGATAACTTTGGGGATAGAGGGCAGAGTCTAGTGAGCTATACATGGGTCTCCCTCCACTTCTGGGTGGAGTAAGGTATTGTTAAGGTATTGCTCAGCATCACAAGGAACAAATGGTGGCTAGATCCTGCCACACACTCAGTTGACCCACGCTATAGGGCCAGAGTCTGTGTGGTTATGTGTGCTCCAGTGGCCTCTGGAAATACACAGTCAGCAGAGAAGTTTCTGACAGAAATTTCTCTGTGGGAAACTCTTTCAAGTACCAGACATGCAGACATAACTGGATGATTTAGTTCTAATTGATCCCTAGGCAAGATGCAAGTTCTTACCACGGTCAGCCACATTAATGGAAGGCCGAGTTATCTGTCTGTTGTCTCTAGAATGATAACACAAAATCATCATCATACAGAAATGTGATCAAAGGGTTAGCAGCCAAAATATGTAGGAGTCAGGCAGCTAATTTATAGAATGTTATTTTTTTTGAATTTTGTGAGCTTTTTGTATCTTTTTATATATATAATTTGCTGACTTTTCCCTCAAGCTAGATAAATACTCACCTTCATGCCTAATTTTGTACTTGTAATTTCAGGTACATAACCTAAAAGAGGACTTCCCCTTGAATTTTTTAGACTTCACATTCTTTACACTCTGGACTTGCCCAACCCTGGACTTGCATATAAAGTGTGCATTCAGGAAACAATAGACAACCCCTCATTGACAGATACTGTAATAAGTTGGCAACTTTTTCCTCTAAGAAACAAAATTTCAGATGCTGACTGCCAGTACTTTGCACCTCATCTACATTCTGTGAGTGCTCAGAATCTCTCCAGAGTAAGTCCGAATAAGTTTAAATGGTAGGTGGAATCACTTCCCATCAGGCTCCCCAGAACAGTGTCTGTTTCTAAGACTGAGTCAGGAAGCATATAAAAGGCTCAAATATACTGCAAAGTAAGGACCCTATGGAAAACTATAGGCGTCGTGTCAGAAAGACACAGGAAGTAATTGGAAAGAGTCAAAAAGACGAATGACTACAGTGTATTGTTTTACATAAGATGTATTAAAATCCATGAGTACACATTGATACCAAAAAGTGAAATCAAAGCAAAACAAAAACTTTTTTGATCACTTTTGAAGGCTGTGAGAGCATAAACTCTCTGACAGTTGGCTGACAGAGGGAAAGAAATGTATCTTGTCTTTCTTGTACAAACTGTAATTCAGGTTAACCAAATAGGTGACAAGAAAAGATCTGCTATGCAGACTTCCAGCTAACCATGGCAGAAGCAATGAACGAATTGATCTATCATTGTTTTGCTACTGAACTAAGAAACCTAGGAACTGATCATCAACTGCTGCCCAACCACATAAGTGATAGATGACCTGGAATCGCCAAACCCCACCAATTACAAAAAAGGAGACAACAGATACTGCATACCTTTGATGTGACACAGTAGCAGGTGCAGTCCCACTCAGGAAATATGTTTGCCAAAAAGCACAACACATATTTGATCAAAGATGTAGGTCTAACTACCAATTTTCAAGAAAGAAGAGCATGTCACATTATGTCTCAGAAGCCAAACAGGAAAATACCAAATGTAAAATACTCTACAGGACAAATGACTCGGTTTTGTCTGCAAAGAAATGGCAAGAGAAAAAAAAAAAAAGAGAGCTCTATCACAAATTATCATTAGGCCAGGTGTGGTGGCTCATGCCTATAATCCCAGCACTCAGGAAGCTGAGGCAGGAGGTTCACTGCAAGTTTGAGGTCAGCCTGGGCTACAAAGTGAGTTCAAGGCTAGCCTGAATTACATAGTGAAACTCTGTCTTAAAAAGACAAAAAAAGTTATTATTTAAAAACTTACCGTACTGGTGTTCTTACAGTGTTTAAACATGGGCTTATCATTGAGAAATACAAGCTGATGAATTCACAAATAAAAGGATATGATGTCTGAGTTCTGTTTCAAAATAGCTGGAGAGCAATAAAGTGAGTTCAGAGGCAGTAAGGTTGGCTGCATGCATAACTGTTAAATCTCAAATAACAGAGGCATGAAGATTTATTATTTTGTCCTAGTTATTTCTTTATAACTGAAAATTCTCAGTTTAATGGTAAGCAAAGGTACACAGCAAATAAGGAAAACAAATACCAAGATATTATACCTGAGAATCTTTATTAGTTGTTTTGGAAAATAAAGAAAAAACTTGATCAATAGAAAAAGTTCACTTACGATATTTGTGCAGTATTATATAGAGATGTTATAGGTCGTGTGATAGAGACCACTATGAAGCAACTCTAAGCAGGACTTAAATTAATCAGTGGGCTTTCCATGTTCACTTGTGAGTCTGTCCAAGGCTTAGGCTCCTTGTCTGAAGATGAGTGATGGACTCATAGTAAGTGAAACTCTGTGAGTGACTAATCCCTACTAAAATTTGTAATGGTGGAGGAAGCCCAGAAAGCCTCAAAGGATAAGACAAGATCACAGCCAAGGACACCTGGATCCAATCTCAACTAGATAAAGGCTATAGTCTCAGGCAGCTCACTCCTGGGGGGATTAACTTAATCCTTACTAAGTATTAATATAATACCTTACTTGGAGAAGTCCTTGAGTAATTCCCCCTTCTTGAGTACTCCCCTCCCTTCCTTGGATAACCAAATAAATATGCACCACCCAGAGAAGGTCTTGGTCTTACCCTTGAGAGAATTTTGAATTCTGTGAGGGGGCTATGGTCCTCCTGGAGCTCTGAAATCCTTCCATTTGCCCCTTTTTATTTAGTTTTCACAGTACACTTATGCAGGAGATTGTGGGCCTGATCAGCCCTCAGTAACTAAGGGATAGTACTAACCTGATAGTAGTGGTATGCTGGTAAGTGACTCTGAAGAAGAAATCCATCCTTTGTAGTGACTACCAGTTTTCAGGGTGTAAATACTACCCTTGTGGAAGAGTTCAAGCTATTAATTGGAGATCATTGAATGTGGTCTTGGGAAGAAATATGCATAACCAATTTTATGAGTGTGCAGAGCCAGCCCCAGCACACTGCAAGGGGAGGTAACAGAGAAGCACTTGCTTCACGACTCAGACTCTGGATTTGGCATCAGATTCCAAGCGTATGCTGCACTCTTCTTTGTCCTTGATCAACTTCATTTCTTAAGCCTTAATTTCCCCTCTGTAAAGTGGAGATAATGATCTCTACTACACTAAGGTATAAGGATTAAGTCCAATCACACTTGTAATAAACTTAATGTGTTTCCAGTTGCCCGGTGAGTGCTGGTTTGTGCTAATGTCCCTTCTTCTCTTGAAGTTAAAATAGAAGAAAGAATTCTTAGTTTGGAGTGTTTCAGAATATCAAAAGAAGGGAGTGAAGCTGATCATCTTTTCAAGAGGCTTCCTGCCCAGGATTTCTATAATTAGTTAAAATTGCAGGTTTTGGGCACAGTGTCACAATCCTGCCAGAAACTCACCAAGCTCTAATTTGGTTGGATATTAATTAGTAGGCTGGGAAGTTAATGTGATGCTATTCCAACTAGAATACAACTATTTGCTAAAGGTAGGACCATCTGTCCCGTGAGATCTGGCACTGCAAATACACAGTAAGAATTATCTTAGAGTTGACGTGGTAAAAAGGCTGTAACTTTCTTAATCTTCTCTTAGGGAATGTTGAGGCCGAGCCAAGATATTTCTGGTATGAATAAGTTTCTTAGGACTATGTTGGCACATCGGAAATGTTTCTATTCACAGCTTTAATTATGTCTGAGCAGACTTATTAAGAACAGCAGTGACCAGGCATGGTATCACAAGCCTGTAGTCCCAGCACTCTGAGAAGCAGGATTATCACAAGTTCAAACCCAGTCTGGACAATTTAGGAAGATTTGGTCTCAAAAATAAATGCACGCGCGCACACACACACACACACACACACACACACACACACACCATACATCAGGTTGAGAATGTAGCTCATTGTGACCCTGTGTTCAATGCCCAGTAATGCAATAATAACAATGATAATAGTGTACTTTATTTTCCACATTCTTTAAGTTAGGTGATTAACCATGGTCACAGTTAATAAAAGAGTTCTTTTCGTTTTACTTCCTGAATATCTTATTTTTTTCAGTGGAATAATATAAGATTAAGGTCATCTCTGGTTAGTCAATAATGATGCAGTTTTTATAATCACTGAATTATGCTATGTCTCTTTACTTTCATATTTTATTATAAATAAAGCTACAGAGAAGCTGAATTACAAACCAAGTTCATATTTAGAATCCAGAAATGCTAATACTAAAAGCACTGGAAATTTGATTTACATATGTGGGTTGATGTGCTCCTACTGAGAATACAGCTTGGGGATGTATTTTCCCGTGAGGGAGAGTTTCATGAATCATGAATCTACATATTTTGGATTGCTGAGCAAATACTGAGCAGAGAAGAAGCAGTAATTCTGTACTATCCATCCAAAGCAGTATGCTGTATCATCATCCATCATAATTTCCTTTGATCTTTCAAAGAATAGTTTTCCATTAGAAAATTAAAACATCTGCCCCTTGGAAACTTAACTTCCTGTTTCCTCAGAATAGTGTTATTTATACTAAATTAAATTTAGTGGATCATAATAAGTGTGTTTTAGGAAATGAAATTGAACAAAATGAAGAGGAAAATATCATGCATGAGAGGGATATATCGTGTTTTAAAAAATGTTTCAAGTATCTGCGGATGTGTATGTATATGTGTGTATGTGCATGTGCGTGTGTGTGTGCTTTCTGAGTTGTAAAGAAAAACTTATTTCTGAGTCATGGGAAAAAGAATTAGAAAGCTCATGCTTTTCTGGTTCATATAAAAATGATATTTACACTAACAAATCAGCATGAAATTTTTGTTAAATCATAGTAAACATAAAGAAGGACAAGGGGGTCGTCTAGGCCTTGCTGGCTACGGCAGAGAGAGGAGTCGCACTTTTGGGGAACGTGGCTGTGGAAATGCACCATCTGATCTTGTTTGTGTTTGTTTGGTTATTTGTTTGTTTGGGGACCTTTTGAGACAGGGTCTCGCTATGCGGTTCAGGCTGCCCTTGAACTCTCTTTGTAGCCCAGGCTGGCCTTGAATTTGCAGTGATCTTCCTGCCTCCGCCTCCTGAGTGCTGGGATTACTGGCGTGTGCCACCACACCTCGCCAGGCACCATCTGTTTTAATTTCATCCTCTAAAGCAGAAAGGATACTACTACATGACCTTCCTATCTATCCATTCCATATTTATTATATTGTATTATAATATATGTACATATATGAGATAATAAATTTTATTTGTTATTACACTATATTCTACCAATTTATTGCAAATTTCAAAGGTTTTGCTTATATCTTTTCACTTATCACATTCCTCAAACACACTAAATATGCAGTAAATAATTGTTAATATTGATAATGGCTAGAGTTCACTCCAGTTTACTATTCATCCACCTTTATTGATCTGTTTGTATATTTATAGATACTTCACATTCCACAAGGTTTTGCAGCAACTTATGTCTTGAACAAATGAGCAAATATTGGTTGAATTATAGTGAAAATCATTACTGTGTGTATTCACATACATACATTTGTACATCATCAAATAAGTAAAGCCAGAGGAAAAAAATATAATCAGACAATAAGTTCTTTCATAGTTCTCTTTGAGTTTCGCTCTTGCATCTGAACTTCCCATTAGACAAATGAAAAGGGACTATATATCAGTTATGTGATTCTTATTATTAAAGGAAAGAAGAAAGATGCCTTCAAAAGAAACAAAATTTTCCTTGTATGCATCACCAAAAAGATATTTCTCACACAAAAATTCATTTGCGAGGAAGTGTCTGTACTCGACACTATCCACATCACCGCTCCAGAAGAAACTGAGGCAGTGGATGTCATTTATTTCTCCTTCATAACTGTGAAGGCTTTATGACAAAATACAGCAAAGTAAATCTGTAAGAAGACAGGAAATTATGGCCCAACAATGTGAACTTTTCCCTTTTCCTCACTTAGAACTTTAGAGGAAATTATTCAAAGAATCCTCTCCAAGTCCCACCTTTCACAACCATTTTTGACTAACCTGGTCGGTAGTGAGTGTAAGACTGCATTTGCTGGGCATGAGCCTAGCCAATAGGCATTTGGAGCTGCTGGTTGAAAGCAAATCTGTCTGCTTTGGAAAAAGCTATGATTGAGTAAACAGGTCAATATGCATTGGTGAGACTGGCAACTTTACCAGCATTTCCATCTGAGAGAGAGGATGCGCCATTCCGCCTGCAGACAAAAATGAGCTTGTCTGCAGCAACTGTGTACCTGGCTTGATTCCACAGTGTCATTCCAGAGCCGTTTCTAATGTGAGTAATTTTTACTCACGCTTTGCTTTTTTTTGTTTTTTCTGTATTCATATTCTTTCATATTGCTGCTACTCATCAGTTCAATATGCTAGGACAATTCTTGGTTGTTTTTTTTTTAAGGTTTCATGTATGTCTGGAGATTCTGCTGGTTTTATACAAAAATTTACACATTATATATGGAGGAACTAGAAAAATAGAAGGGCTAGTGTCTGAAGCACTAAACAGAGTCATTAGAATGATCAGGGATTTATGAAGTGCCTGCTTTGAATAGAGGTGGAAGAATCACTTCTTCAACTCAGATTTCATAGTAAGCAACATTCTGATAGAGGTAAAAGACAGAACTGAGGGGAAGCCAGTAGTTAAACACAGATAATAGGCTTGGAGTCTGGCCTCAGTTGCAAGTGGAACAGTGGGAAAATAGCCAACACTTAGAGAAAGGGGACTCAGGAATCACTAGGTTAACTTTTATCCTTTATTACTTGAAGGAAAAGTAGGCTCTTAAAAATGTGACATGGGAAGAACAAGGAAGAGAGGGTAAAATGAAACATCTTTGGGCCGGTTCTAATGAACTCAAGGAGAGGTAACCTTCAGGAAAGCATAGAAACAATTACCAGGCTGCCATTTTATTTTTATAATAGGGCTGCCAATGAGGCTCATTTAGAAGAAAATGTAAGTTATTGGGTAATTGTTTACAGTTCAGCCATCTCTGAGAAGAAAATGGTTTGACTGTAATTTACTTGTGTAATCATCAGAGAGTTTAGGTACTGGTCCTGATACAGATTGGCTGTTTGTAACAGTAGAGAACTTTGTCGGAAAGACATTGAGGTGCTCTCAGAATCACCAGGAAGCCTGAAGACCCAGGTTCAAGACATTGGATGAAGCCAAGGGCAGTGAGGAAGCTGGAAAAAGAGCCTACATTCGTGCTGTGAATCCATCTCCCGAAAGCAGGGCTGTTGATGCCCCTACGAAGTAGCCGCCGAGGGCCAGCCTTGCTACTCTCCATCCTGCTGCTGCTGCTGTTGCTTTTAGCAGATGGAGGAAAGGCAAGATATGTCTGTTTGGCTAGTCCTGTACTCTTGTCTTAGCCTCAAAGAATGCTGAGCAAGTGAAACTAGCCATTTGTGCTCTGTGAGAAATCAGCATTGCCTTCCACCAAAGCTCCTAAGGTGCAGAATTCTTCAGAGAGATCTAAAGTTTAAGTTCTGGACATCCAGAGGATGGTGAGGTGGTGGGAAGGATAAATGGCCACTAAAGTTTCCTTTCAGACATTCAGAAATTTTTTTTAGTTATTGGGTGATTTTTGCAGCTAAATTCTTCAGACATCCTAGAAGTGGGAATTCAGAGTCTTAATTTTCTGTTCATTTACATGGTCAAGTTCAAACCTGCACAGCCACTGGCAGCTTGAAGAACTTCTTAGTGCCAACATTTTAAGTTTTGATATCAAATCCATTACATTGTTTGTGTTTCTATTTGAAATGGAATAATTGAAAATCAATCTAAGTATTTAGGCTTTTACCCTGCGTATACGTTCCAGGGGCCCGCAGGAAAGCTTTGTTAAGGACGGCAGAGCACGACCTGGCCCTTGTAGGCGCCAGCTGGGCCGGCACATCCTCCTCTCCACCAGGCGCTGCGCCAGCCACCCTGTCCTTTTCCAGCTGCCGCTCCTTCGGGGTGTAGGCCAGGCTTCTTCCTGTCTCTTGTTAGTTGACAATGCCAGTTACAGAGAATCATGCCAGACCACACTCTGGTGTGGCAGTTGTACAACCAAGGACATGGAAAAATTACACAGCTAGCTGTGATTAAAATTCCTGATTCATATATATGCAGTTTAAAATGACACAAGATTCTGAACGTGCAGAATGAGAACCTAAATAACTCCCTTTACATGGTTGTTCTAAAATACATGGTTGTCACCAAAATAGTTTCTATACTCCTTCCTGGGAGGATGTCTTCCTAAGCTGTTCAAGCCTAAACTTAGAAAATATGCTTATTTTTAACTTTGGTACCTCTGTGGGTTATTCCAAGCAGCTTTTCTTGGGATTTTCTACTGTTGTAAAATGCCACGAATAGAGTTTATGCTGCACAAAGCTTAATTTTGTCTATCTTATCCTTAAAAATAAACACAGGAAACCCCACAGGGTGATTGCTTATACCAACCCAACCCAAGCTGAAGGATGTCAGTGTGGTGATGCTGTTGGCAGAGATGACCCTGAGCAAGTTCTGGGGCTGGGCTCTTACACTGCATTTTTATTAATAGCCGCATGTCTTCAGATCTGATTCATTCCTAGCCATGGGCCCTTGAGCCTTTAGTAATTTGCATAAGTGCTCAGAACCATGCCAATTTTTTCTTTTCATTCCAATATATTTTGCATTAAGAGAAAAAAACTACATTGATTTTTGATAAGCAAATGACAACCCAACTAATGAGCTATAACTTATAGCTGGAGAGAGTTACAGCTTAGCATACCATGGAGAAGCTAAATATCCTAATAAATTGTTGGCTTCAGTCTTTCCCATGTACAGTCACGTGTCACATCATGCCATTTTTGGCCAGTGTCTGTTTCTGTGACAATGGTCCCATAAAATAATAATGGAGCTGGGAAATTCTTATCTCCTAGTGAAGTAGCCATTTTACCATTGCAGCACGATGCAGTATTTACATGTCTGTGGGGATACTAGTGTAAACAACCCTATTACACTGCCAGTCATAGAAAAAAGACACAGCACATGTGGTTATATACATGATATTTGTTTGTTTGTTTCTTTTTCTCTTTTTGCAACAGGGTTCTCTCTATGCAGTTCAGGCTGGCCTTGAGCTCACTATGTAGCCCACACTGGCCTCAAACTTGCAATGATCCTCCTACCTCAGTCTCCAGAGTGTTGGGTTACAGGCATGTACCACCACGCCCAGCTGTACATGATATTTGATAGTAATAATACATGACTCCATGATTGGTTTATTGTTTATTATATTACACTTCTTTCATTATTTTAGAGTATAGTCCTTCCACTTACTATAAAATACTATACCATGTTATGCTGATAGCAGTCTTACACACCTTTTTATGGCAACCCTTGATTACATCAAGCAGCCGCACTGAGTGACTGACCTGTATCATCTAGGTTTATGTAAGTACCCCCTTTGATGTTCACACAACAGCAAAATTGCCTTAATGATACACATATCCTAACCTTCACTGGGTAGTTTCTGCAAGATTCAGGGACACTAAACTTGCATTGTGTGGTCAAAATGACAGCAGCTTATCATGGATCAAGTGTTCCAAACATTTTTGTCAGTGGTCCAAAAGGAGACAGTTGCTTTTCATTTTATTTTCAAATGTGATTCTTAGAATTATAAGTTACACTAGGTCAGATGGAGAGTGGAACTTGGAGGTGACCTTGTTCCCCAAAAAGAACCCTAGAGGGAGCACTGAGGATTTTGCTTGTTTTATGAATCCTTGTTGCTTGTCTGCCTTTCCCCTAGACCTGCTATAATATCATATTCTTCATCAAAAATAAGCTAAAGAGAAATATAACTGGGAAGGCTGTGATGGAATTAGCTCTTACCAGCTTGAGAGAGACAATTATGTGTGTTTCCTCCCACATTTACATCAAATAACATGTTGATAGCTAAAAGTCAGCTACAGGAAAGATATTTACACCAGGGACATTGGCAGTGCTGCCTCTCCCACGAGAGTAAATTGTTAACATTAAGCTTCTACTGACAACTCCCTGTTGAAAGGAACATTTCATATTGTAAGCTTACTTTTACTACTTCCTGATTCTCACTTGTCAGTGTGGGTAAAATTTCTAAATACCTGGACAAAAGTATGTCTTATTTATGCCTTTGTATACTGACGATATTTAGGGTTGGGGTAACAAATTTTCTGAAATACTGATGCATTTGTTTACTGTGCAGTATTTGGAACACTTGATCCATGATAAATTGCTGTCATTTTGACCACACAATGCATGTTTAGTGTCCCTGAATCTTGCAGAAAGTGCCCAATTAAAGGATAGAGTATGTGTACCATTAAGGCAATTTTGCTGTTGTGTGAACATAAAAGAGTGTACTTACACTGATTTCTCAGTGCATAGTTGGGTATCTTTTCACCCAAGCTAGAGCACAGAGAATAAAGATTATTTCTGATCACAAAATTCAGAGAAGCTTCATGGGGACAAAGCCATTGCAACTATATCTTCAAAACTGGTGTGCATATTAAAGTTGAACACTGGTTTTTTTATGAGACACTACCAGGCTCACATTAAAGCAGCTTGTGAATTTATAGTTTGCTGATAGTTCCAAAATGAGCTTATCAGTATTGGAGTCAGGGAAACTTAGCAAAAATGAGGTGTAAATGTCTTGAGTGTAGGGAGTTGCTACCATATTCAGAAGATGCCCATGCAGAAAGTGCATTTTGCTCATCTTTGTGCCCTTTATAAATTGTACTCAAAGCCCTGTTTGAAGAAAATCTGTAATAAAACATTGTGATTACTGGTGACTGATTATATGTCAGACACTTCACGTATACAACATTGTCAAAGGCAAAAATCAGAAAAAATGTCATTCAGACTATGACTACCCTAGATCTGAAGCTCAGGTGACTGCAAAGTGATGTCACCTTAGACTTTTACCAGGAGGAATGAGAAGTTACAGGTGGGCAAATTTACAGTTGAGATTTTACAATCAGGAAAATCTCAGTCATCTGGAAAGGAAATGTTTATCTCTGTATCTGGCTATTTTTTTAGCTAATCAATCATGAGACAAAGACATTAACTGAGGCAAAAGAGGAAAAGTCTGTATGCCTGACCTTATTGAAAAGGGTCAGGCAAAAGGGGAAAGACCTGTGTTTGACCTTGTCAATATCTAAAGCTTGCAGTTACTTGAAATCTGTTGTTATCATCAGATTAAAAACATCAGAAATTGGCATCTAGAGAAGCTGAAAGACTTGCTGAGGCCATATAGCTAAACAAAAACAGAATTAGAATTTTATCCCATCATTTTTCAGGCTTTCCCTTTTCACTAGGCCACAGTACTCATATCAAATGCATGCTTTAACAGTAAATTTTAGAATTTGTTAAATTTTATTTTATATATATTTTCATTCACACACACACACACACACATACACACACTCACACACACACACTTTCTAGTGTGGTGAGAAAAACCTTCAAGGATTCACTTACAGATGTCTGGAGCTGAAATTCATCTCTTCACGAGCTACTTTATAAGAGTGTCACTCCTTTACCATAAAGAAATTGACCTTTCAAATGAATGATTAGAGAGAAATATGGGATTATATTCTAGGACCTTAATATTCTGAGTGAATTTTTAGAATGATTGCTCTTGCAAAAATCAATAGGGTTAATGCTAACATAAAGTACCATCATTTCCTTTTGATCTCTGTTCTCTGGGACCCTGTGGTTTGCAGGACGTGCTTACAGATCCTCCTAGGCTTCCTGGCTGGGTGAAAAAGGGTGAAGGTGACAGAAAAGTAGTGGAATAGGCTTGGCTTCCCAGCTTCTGCCAGATGTATTGGGAATGCTTACTGGACATAAAAGTTACTCAGAGTCAGTAATGAAGGTATTTAAAATGTGCAAACCAGTGATCTGATAGAATAAATTATTTTTATCAAAACAAATGCTGAATGTTAATTTCTCCAGAAGGCTTGTGAGTCTCTGAGCTTATTGGTGATCGCCAGCTTCATGGAGACTCTTGCTGTGCTTTTGCTGTTCCCAGCAATGCGATGTTGAGATGCACCTGAAATGCGCATCGGCACAGCAGGAGAATCTAACCTGGCTGGCCTGAATCATTTGGCATCTATTCTGTGCTCAAACTCGTCTGGTAATTATGAGTGCGGGGAGATAGTCCGTGCTTGAATTTTGTGAAAGTACCCAATCATCTAGTAGTTCTTCTTTTTTCAAAAAAATCACCTTTTATAATTTTTTTTACTAAACAGACCAGGTGTTGTTCCATAGTTGCATTATAGTCACCAAACACCAAAGCAAAAATGAAAGCAAAATAAAAGCTACTACACTTCTGGTTGTGCTACCTTCCAAAGTCTAGTAATTGTGTCTCTTCACAGGGGAAGAGAAAAGTTTAGGATTTGAGGACTGTTGTAGCAAAGAAATTTAGCAGTCAGTACCAGCAGTGAGAGCATGGGATTCTTAAGGTAGGAACAAGAAAGCAAGTTCAACGTTTTCCTGGTTCCTCTTGGCTCCCCATCCATGGGTAGCCCCACCACGACCACCACACACGCACATACCGTGTGTCATGTGCCCAGAAACTTGGGTGTGAGAAGAGAATCTCTGACGAGCCTCTGTTCCTTCCCTTGTGACTCCTGCTTTAAGGGGAGGAGAGTCACAGTTGGGACAAAATAGCAAAATGAAAAGTAAGACAAACTGGCCAGATGTTATTAGAAAAGAGAAGAAAATGAAATTCAGGAACTCTGAGCTGCAGTGACCCATTCAAAAACAAAACAAGGGGATTATTTGTGTGAGTCAGAGTTTGTAGACATTTTACAGAAATTGAATTTTAGGAAATTATGTTTTGAAGGAAGTAGATGGAGACGGGCAGCAGAGGAAACTGCAAGTGGAAAAGCTTAAAGCAGAGGAGAAAAGATACGGACCGGTTAAGGATGTGTACAGAGGAGATACTGGCCAAACTATGGAGATCGGCATCTCCATTTTAAATTTTCCGGCTGAAATCATAATCACTGGTGAGTTGGCAATTAATCTGAGATAAGAATTGGAAGTTTTCTAACTCTTCTTTGATGAGTTTCTGAGAGTCACTGAGTATGGCCATGGCATCGGCAGACCTGAGTCGTGCACAATTAGCAAGGAAAGGAGACAGCAAAGAGATTAGTAAGAGATTAGAGGGAAAGCGATGATGTGGAAGGCTCTTGGTGCAGCCCACACTAACTCTTCTCCCCTTTTAGGGGGACATATTCTCAAGATTCTTATGAATAGTTTCTCTAAAAGAATAGTATATTAGTTGACTTGTCATTACTGTAAAAAAAAAAAAAATGCCCAAAATAATCAGTTGAATAAGGGTAAAGGTTTATTTTGGCTCACGTTTTCATTGCTTCAGCTCATAGTTGCTCAGCCCTATGGTAGCACAGTACTTCACGGTGGGCGTGTGGGGCAGAGAAAGCCTGTTCACCTCATGAAGGTGGGGAAGCAAAGTGAGAGACAGGAGGGGCAGGGTCCCAGGATCTCTTTCAAGCACCTGCTTCCGTGGCCTCACTTCCTGCCTCTAGGCCCCACTTGTTAAAGATTTCACCACTTGCCAGTAGCACCATGGGGTGGGGACCAACTCTCAACACAGGGGCCTTTGGGAGATGTTGCCTTTCCTATCCCAACAATACCAAGCATTTCTCAAAGTGAGATCCTACACTGGCAGCATCAGTATCCCTGGGAACTTACCTTTAAAACAGCACTTTGAAGCCTCCTGTTGAGCCGACTGAACCAAAAACTTTGTTAGCCAGCACCCTGTGTTTAAAGAAGTCCTCCAGGTAATTTTCATGCTTGTTCACATCTGAAAACACTGCCTTAAGGGTCTTATTCCAATATAAATGTGCTCTAGAAAGTAGAGTTGATGATTTTTTTCTCCTAAACTTATCAACACTTTATAGTTCTCGGATTAAATCTAGGAGAAAAACGAGTCAGGAGGTGCCCTTCCACAAATGCTAATCCTCCTCTTGCGGGGAGCAAAAAGAAAACTTTAGCTGGCCGTAGCATCTATGGACGGCAGCTGCTAGAGCACCCAGCTGGGGTGTGTCCTGCAGAGTGTCACTCACTGCCCTGGGTGCGCAGATCCAGGAATCATATTTTTTAAGTGATTTCTTAATCTGGAACTCAGGAATTTATTTTGCCAGAGCTTCAGAAATCCAATCATTAATTACATCTTAGACAAAAATATAACTAGTAAAAACACAGCTGGTAAAAACGTATACAGCTGGTTAATGTCAGCAAACATTCTTCAAATGCACAGAGGTCACTGGGAGGTGCAGCCTCTGTGGGTCAAATAAGGTGGCAAAGGCACCACCCTGAAAGGGGGAAGCGGGAGTTCGAACTCACTGAGTACTACACAGAGGAGAAACTGAGCTATGACTTTGTCCCCAAAGGAGGGAAAAAGAGAGTTATGGTGAGGGCCAGGAGGCAGACGAGGAGTCCAAGAAGAGACAGAAAGTTCCCGTCGATGAGAAAAGGCACCATCTTTTAGTTAGAGTCATAGCTAGTTTTTTTTTAAGACTTATAATAAAAGTTGATTGATTAATATATGACCTTTATGGAAAATTACTAAAACTATAATAAATAATCATAGATTCTCACAACAATTCTATGAAACAGGTACTATTACTACTATCTCTGCTTAAGAGATGAGGAAACTGAAATTCTTAGGAGGAAAGTTAAATAGCTGATGAGTAAACCTCTAGGATTCAAGCCAGGCAGACTTACCCCAGAAGCTGAGCCCCTTACTTCTCTGATATTTTTTATATTTTATATAAATCCCTCGAGTTCTCAGGCCTCTGAGATGACTTGTCAGTATCCCATATGGATCATCTTTTTAGAATGATTCCCTCATCATTTTCTGATTAAAGAAGTAATATATGACCATCACAGCCAACTCAGAATACTCAAAGTGTATGTAGAAATTAAAGGTCATTTCGGTCCCATCACATGATATTACTGATGTTTTCGCACACTGTTATTTATCCTTGCGCTTGGTGCCTCAAATCTGTCTAGCACTGCCTATAACATGCAATCAGCCTCTACGCAGACACTGATTCACTAGGTTTGCAAAGAGTCAAGTCTTGTGTATTTTTAATAAGTACCTGTCCTCTAGTACCATAGTTCAAGCCTACTTCTAAAAACACTGGTTGATACTTGATATTTTCAAGTGTCCCTATGTAGAACATTCTATATCGAGTTTATCTCTGAATTCTGTAGCACCTTGTTATATATAGAGAAGTACTTCTCCAGCCCTGACCTGCCTTGGAATCACCCAGAAGACTTGTTAAAACAAATACTTCAGAGTTTCTGACTCAGCTATAAATGGAGCCCAGGACTGTACATTTTGAACAAATTCTCTTGTTATGGTGATGCTTCCAGGACATGGGCCACACTTTAAAAACCACTGTAATAGGAGTCCTTCCAAATGACAGTCCTTGCTGAACACACTTCTTGTGATCTTTGGAAATCCCTTAAAATTCAAGGGTGAGAGGCTGACCCTGATGCAATAATTTAAAAACAAACCAGTGACATATAGTAGCATGGTTACTATCATTCCTTTGTCAGGAACTCCATATGTGAAAACTCTATTCAGCTGTTTCCATGTCTCTATGACAACAATAAAAGTATGTCAAGAAAAGAATAGCTGTTGACGCTTTTGCTAAAGTCTTAAATGTCCAGATGATTGTTGGTGGCAATGGAAGGAACAGAGGCCCAAGGTCAGTTACATCCAACAACAAGCATAGCACCCATCACAGAAGTCTAATGTGTGACATTTCTTAAGTAGGACAAATTCCAGAGGAGGATGTTGATGCTACTGGCAGGTTTTATGAATTATACATGATGAACTATTTTAAAATTCAGCAGAAAACTGTCATTTACTTCTACAATAAAAGGTATTATATGAGAAGTGGAGTTCTGAATGAGTAAATATGAGATGTTAAAAATATGATGGTTCTTAAGCATACCCCTCTTTGCACTCTAGCATTTGGCAGAGACAACCAAGCTTTTAAAAGTAGGAAACCCAGCAGTTTGAGAGTCCAGCAGAAGCCATCCTGACCTACTGTTGTTCGGTGCTTCCAAGTCAGCAACCAGTTTCTAAAATGCACTGCTTCCATTTGATTGGATTTTGGCTTTAGCCCCTAGACTGGGGTGACAGAAATGTACGGGTATACCAGGCTTTCTGCATTGACCTGCCCATCACTAGAAACACAGGAAGCTCACTGCTGGAATGTAATTCACACTCTGAATGTTACAATTAGAGATTTTCATCATGACTAGGAATTCATCATGACTAGGAATTGCTGAGATCATCTAGGAGAATTCAGTTACTTATTATTTAGTCAAATATCTATTGAGCACTTCTTACCTTTCAAGCATTATTGTAGATTCAGGAGACAGAACAATGGGAAAATGGGTGTGTGTGCACACACACAGTCTTGGCTCTCAAGGAGCTTATGTTGTAGTGGTGAGGAGTTTTATTTTGGGTTATCTTGCTATGTGAAGGACCAATAGGAAGGCATCATTTAGAAATGCAGAATTTCAAGCCTCATCTCAGATGTCTAAAACAGAATCTGTATTTTATTTTATAAGATCCCCATGTGATTTGGACCCACATTAAAATTCTAGAATCTCTGCTCTGGAAAACAGAGCCTGAAGCAGGGATTAAAGTTCTGGTTTTATTTGGGAGTGAAAGCCCAGGAGAGTAAAAATAAAGGGGAAAGAAAGTAAGGGAAGCAAAGCTGCAAAGAGCAGAGATACGGTACTGCCTACGACTTTGAAATCTATCTGGAAAGGGCACGGCAGGTCATTCAGCAGGTGCGTTCTCTCGGCATATGGAGTTTCTCCTTCTGCAGACAGTTTGCAAAAGAGATGCACACCTGGTTCCCTCCTGACTCCTGCTTTCTTTAGACTGAGGTTCACATCACTCGGAAGTACTACTTCTGCTCTTTTGGGTTACAACATCTGCGTCTGAGAGTAAAGAAGTGGCTGCATCTCAGAAAAAGTGAAGAACAAACAAAAGCAATTGAAGATTTCTGAGGGCACACAGTTTGGGTCTCAAAATAATGTGTATGTAAAATTCCACCCAGTTAGCTGAGTGGAACTGATTAGAAATGGCATTGTGTGTAGCAGAAGCATTAGAAGCCCTCTGTCAGACAACATAATTCACCATAGGAGTTTGAATGCTAAGTGAGAAAATGTCATCAGGACCAGGAGTTACTGAAGTCTTTTTCAACTTACTACTATTCCCGGGCTCTGACTGGATTTCCACATATTTATTATTTTATTAGCTCCTTTCTTAACTCCAGATTCCTAGTCCTGCTTCCCCACATTTATGTGAACCTGTAGTGAACTTATTAATATTTTCTGAGTCTTACATATGTAGGCTTATCCCTACTAACCTAGTGCACTAACCCAAACCACACCGTCCACCTGTCTGCTCTGATTTTATCCTGTTCAGGTCCTCATTCTTTGAGGACCAGAAATGAAGTCTGGAGATAACGAAATAATCTGGGTCAGTAACTATAGATATGAAAATGTTTGGAAATGTTGAAGAACAAATCACATGTCCCAGAGTGAAGCATATTCAAGACTCTGGCGATGCCACAGCCCTCATTCTCCCAAAATGCTCTAGCAGAAGAGACTCCTACTTGGATCATCCAGATTTCACTCAGTACTGAAGCTGTGGAAATTGTAAAACTGTGGCAAATATCTAAATTTCAGGAGTAGCTATCTCCAAGCAATGAGGATATATTTTTTGCATCTATCATATTAATTGTTTCAAACTCTATGATAAAGTTCTGTGGCTTCCATGTAATTACTAAGCTCATTGGGTAAGTAATGAAAATAAATACATTTTAAGGAATAATGATTTCTCGCCACTTACTTTTTTACTTTATAACAAGAAACTTCAATTATTTTTATACAATTGTATATTTCCTCGTGAAATTTAGAACAAAATAAGGGAAAATGAGAATGACATGTAGCTATTAAGTTTTAAATCACTTGTCTGTTTTATAGACAGTCAGTAAATCTCCCTAAACTCTACAGTTTGGAAAACTCTAGATTTCCACAGCTCTTGAAAACATAAAGGAGAGCGTCTTTTTTCAGAGCCAAAGAGAAGAAATATCTGAAGAGTCAGAAGGCAGATACTGTGCTCTCGGAAGGCAGCACTGTACTGCCAGATGTCTAATGAGGCATTTCAAGAATATGATTTCTTAGTGCTGGTGAAATGCAGATGCATCTATACAGCCCTACAGTAATGAGAGGTCCTTTAAAAATGTCAGTATGTGATGTTGGTTAGCCCCAAACTCTAGACTCCTTTCAAGGAGATACTCAGTGTCACAGGCTACTCTTAAACTTGTGGTTTTTTTTTTTTTTTTTCCTGAACAAGTCCTTCTAATGTTCTACTTGAAATTTCAGTCTCTTCCTGTATACCCCAGAACTAGCAGAAGTGTATGTTCCAGTAGTTGACCATTTGATCAACCCTGATTAGCTTGTCAGAGGTAATTTTGTATAAATGTTAAGAGACATGATTCCTTTTTTCTATAAATTATTTTGACTGCTAACTACCACTTATATTTCTTATGCCATTATTTTTGTTTGTTTGTTTTTGTGTTTGCTTTTCTGCTGGCACCAGGAATCAAACTCACGACCTTGTGCTTGCTAGGCAGGCACTGTGCCACTGAGCTAAACCCCCAGCCCCTGTTATGCCATTATAAAGATAATAATAATCACTAATAAGATTTACATAAAAATATATACATATTTTCCAAAGATGATTCATAAGTTAGTTCAGAATTCCTTACCACTGAAAAACGCTCCTTACCTGGATGCTAACGTGCTTTTCCAAAGATTCCATAGGTCTCAGGGTAAAGGCTCTAGGGACAAGAGGGAAGGTTGACTTTCTCACTGTGTTTGCTACGTTGATTTGGGCCACCAGAGGTTCCAAGTCTCTAACACCATTAGTGTTTAATAACTTGAAACCAGTTGATTCAACTGAGAATACCATATTTACAGGCATGAATTAGTAATTGTCTTTTTGCTTCCCTGTAATTACTAAGCTTATTGGATAATTGCTGAAAATAAATATGTTTTAAGGGATAATGATTCCTGACCATTTACTTTTCGCATTAAGCCAAATCCCTCAGTAAGTATAGCTATTCATATACTCATCTGTCTCTGAACACATAGTACAAGCATTAGGACCTCCTACACCCCTGTTTGTTAAGCAATGAACTGTGGTATTCACTTTGATTATCCAACCTGGGTGATGCACTTTTAGATCCATCATTCATAACTAAGTATCCATAAATACACTTCTAATCCTATTGCTATTTATGTTTTAATTTCCTCATTAACAATTGATGATAATACAATTTCCAGATTTTTTATATATTTAGAAAATGACTTTTCAAATTAGTAGACAATTGGAATAGGTCTATAAACCAGAATATATGATATAGACAGATTAGCACAGGAATTTGTCTTGGTACCTTTTTTAAACACAAAGTAAATATCACTGAAAGAAAAATCATAAAGTGTTTTATTTGGCCTAAGAGTAGTAAGAAGAATACATGTGATAATATTAAAAATATTTCCATTAAAATATGTTATTAACATGTAATATTTCAAAACCTTGTTGTGCATTTAAAAGTTATACTATATGTATGTGTGCTAAATATGCTTCTGTCAGGCACTCAAAATCCTTTAGATGAGGAGAAAGACTGTTATATAAAAGATTTTACGTACATTATTTCAATGGATTTGGTGCCAGAAACAAAATACAATCATGTGAATACTTCTTAAAATATGCAACATGGGAAACAAATCACTCCACAGTTATGTACCTTGCTTGAAAAGAAAACGTTTATTATTCCCTTGTGTTATGGAATATCAACAGTTTTTTGGATTCAGCTAAAAGATAGGTGTAGACACAGAGACATTTTACAGTTTTAAATGTTATAGTACTCATTAGAAACATAGTTTGAGACATCCTCCCCCCAAAACCACTTTGACAGGGATAATATTTATAAGTGGAAAAGTTTTCTCAAAGGCAGTCTTCATATTTTAATTTGCAAGAAATTAAAAAGTTTTCTCAAAGGCAGTCTTCATATTTTAATTTGCAAGAAATTAAAATATGTATAAGTGCTGTCATATCTTTGGAACATTTATAATATACAAAAATATTTAGTTCAGAAAAAACCCTATAGATAATAAGACCTACTGATATATTTATTTGCATTAGAATTTATTTGATGAACAGAATTAAAAAGTGATTATCTACAGATATATTTTCATATTGCACAAAGGGTTGGTTGGAAGTTCTGCATTCCAACTGCAGTCTATCTCTGTTGGTTAATTCTGAAGTTGTAGATAATAGGGTGATTCTTTTATTACGATGGAATTTTTTAGCATTTCTTTTTCAGTTCCTCCAATTTTAAGTTTGCTCCTTGTTCCTAGTCTTCATGAGTCCTTTCTTTATACCATTATCTTTTACAGTATGCTCTATATTTTAAGGGTTTTTTTGTTTTGGTTTGGTGTGGGTTTGGAGGGGCTAGGGTGGTGTTTGGGGTTTTTTTGCCTTTTGGAAATTTCTATTTGGCCTTTAAACTCACCAAAAGCAGTCTCTGAAAGCTTGCTTTGATCTCCCCATAGGACAAGTGTAGTGAAATCTTTGCAATAAAAGTGTTCTGAATCAACTCAGCTTTCAAATTAGTCACAAATGACCACAGACGCACTTCGGAATGGAGATTTGCATTTAACTTCCAATAAATTAACTATAATAGGAGAAATACTAGTGAATGACACAGGTTAATTTTCACTCCCCTATAACCAGAGAATTACTGCAGTTCATGTGAAGAGGGAGGGTGTCCGGGGATATAAGGCCCTAAGAAAGACTCCATCTCATCCCAGCAACATCAGTGTCTGGTGCTGTGTGTTCTTTCAAGTAACCAACTTCTGTCAATCTACCGTTATGAAGGTCAGCTGGAGATGCTGTTTGCTTGACTTGGCTCATAGAATTCTTGCTAGCATGCCATGAAATAGCACTCTGAGCCCTATAGCATAGAAAAATATACAGTATGATTATGCTATGTCTTTACCATGATACAATAAAAGCTGAATAATATTACTAGTGGTTTTAAGATCCTAGGCCATTGCTTTGCTGTTCAAATAGAAAAGAATTTCTCTTGAAAAAATAAAAATAAAAACTTATAAATCCTAATTTTAAAAAATCAAACTTTTACTCATGTATATACTCTGGACCAAACCCTACCACAACAAATTAATATTCTGGGATGCCTTGGAAGTTCATATGAACGCCATATACATGTCTAATGCCCTCAACACAGGACATAGCAGAGTACACACATTAAATATGTGTTAGCTGGTGTTCTTATGAACTTCCATGCATGGGAGGTGGCGGGGGGACCAGCAACACAAAACTTCAAAGCTGTTACCACAGTTAGATTTAGAAATTTTATATCCTAGTTGTTATTATGTAAAAAGTTTTTAAAAGTACTACACCTGTGAACCAGTTTTATAAAACATAAAAGTGACAATCCTAAATTGTAATCAAGAAGTTTATACATAAATGAATATTTATTATTGCTGTGAGATATTTTCATGATTTTCTTAGTGAACTTCAAAATGTCTTATTCTTGCTTCTCCCAACCTAAAATCCTCACTGTTCCTATCAGCATACAGCTATCAAAGGAGCTAGCAGCATCCCCCAAACTAAATACAGCTCCTAGACATTGCTGAAGAAGTATACTTAGGGTCTCTAATGCGTTTCAAAGGTTTGTAAGAATATGCGTTGTTGTCCTCTATATTCAAAGAAAATGATGCTGACTGAAGTACCCAAGTGGGTTATATGCCATTATTCATCCAAGAATGAAACAGCTCATGTGTTTATAATGTCACTTTCACCTTGTCTTTTTCTTTATCCACATACAGTCATAAAACTTTTGAAAAACTCAGCTGCACTTCCCCATTTCCTTCTCCAGTGGGAGTCTAAATGCTGCTATTATGTAGGAAAGCAGGAGCTGGAAATGTTTTTCCTAAATGGAACATGGGTCTTTCTACTTGAGTGATGTATTTCTGGGAACTTTTGTTAGGTGCTCACAAAATACTGGTTTCTATAATGGAAAGAGAAAAATAAAAAATATAGGATTGGGTCTTGCCTTCAAGGAGCTCACAGTGTAGGAGTGAAGACTGATGTATAACCAAGTAAAACTGCAGAAAACAAGAAAACCAAGACAGTTACTTTGCTTTTGTTAATCAATTTAAATGGCTATGCTCCTTGTAAATGCAATAGGAATTACTGTAATTATTTTCAATACAAAGAATACCTGAGATAAATTATTTGATCCAAAAAGATACAGAAATGGATACATACTAACTTACATATTCAGACAAGGATTTGCTCATTTGGAATAGCCACATTAGAAAGCTGTGCAGTGCACTGATTAGAATATTATTAGCTATCTTCTGGTTTACTTACTTGCAAAAGCATTTCACTTTATTGTCAAATCTGTTAGCTCCAATTTACATTTGCAGATTTTTGGTTTAAAAAAAAAGCTATACATCTTTCTTTAATTATATTTCAGATGATATTTTAAGGAAATTTCACATTGTTTTTAAATGTGTCTTTAGTTCCCATTATTCTGGAGATAGTTTTTTAATTGAGCCCATTCTTATAATTCACATTAGATGTGTTATTATACAACCTTTATGATTGCAGATATTTACTCAACAATAACAGCTGGCCCTACATGAAGCCAGACACTAAATCTATTCTGAGCTGGAAGACTCTGATTTCACTTAGAGTTGTTTTCACTTCAGTTCACTAAAATACAACAAACACTTAGTACAGTCAATGCGAGATCAAGACAAAGATTAATGAACACAGTTCCGGATGCTTCCTTTGCTTTTCTCATTGAGTGGTATATTCAGAGTGGTCAACACAGTCCATGTAGTGGACACCGAGGTAGTAGACAATGTCAGAATGTTTGCAAGTTGTATGCAGACAAAGTCTTCCTCTGTGGAGTTTATTATGCCATTTATGACAACTTTATGGTATTTTTAGTATACACATTAAAAGCTGTGAGAAGGAAGTAAGGGAAAAGGAAAATGTTCAGGAGGAAAAAATGGAAACAAGGCTTTTATAAATGAGGGGAAGAGGGATAGAAGGATGGGGAGGGGATTGGGAAAAAAGAAGAAGCACAATATATCATGTATAGGTACAAATTGCCTAGGGTGGATATGCTCATTGTCCTATATCTAAAATGTACCAGTAAAATTAATTTTAAATATGAAAAAAGATATAGCTTCAATCAATAAGGATCAAGATTGGCACAAAAATATCTGTGCATAAATTGTATGATTGCCTCAGATGGTGTGACCACAGAAAAAATTGACAGAAGAAACATGAAAGACTAATGGAAACATAGTTTCAAGAGAAAGTTAACTGATTTTGAGGGAGCAGCTATGAAGTACACAGATTGATTTTGCATTTGTAGTCATTGATCTCATCTTAAGCTATGCAGCACCTCTATTTCAGTGCTAATATAGTATATTTCATTTGTAAAAGTAGTCAAACCAATATTTACATCATGAACTTTGGCTACTACTAAGCTATGTTAAAATGTTGCTGTACCTTTCATGATGGCACATTAAACCAACCATAGAATTACGGAAGACAAACTATTGGCTGATACCACAATAAAAAGGGAATTCAGACTTTTCTGAAGAGGCAGGTTAGATACCTGAGTATTACACTGCCGAAAGTTAAAATACAGGGGTAGCTATGATTGAGAAGGGGATAGAAGCTAGTAAAATTTTGAGAAGCAAAGAACAGATTCTTAGTAGAGCTAGGGACATAAAGATGCTGCTGTCGGAAGCTCAGTAGGTAATGAGGTAGTTATAAGAGTTAAAAGAATAGAGATCCTTGTTGTATAGTGGCAAAAAACCAAGAGGAATTGTTTCCTTCAATTCCATATGAAACAGAACCTGTGAAATATAAACTGGAATGATGACCAGTAAAAGGGTGGAAATGTGGCCAATTTCTTTTACTGCTTAGAGTAAATAGAAGAAGAGAGCCAGGCGTGGCATGCCTATAATCCCAGCACTTGGGAGGCTGAGGCAGGAGGATCACTTCAAATTCGAGGCCAGCCAGGCTACGTAGTGAGTTCTAGGCCAGGCTGGACTACAGAGCAAGACCCTGTCTCAAAAGAAGAAAAAGGAAAGATATGTAGATTATTATATAGAAAAGGAATTGGGGCTTGATGATTTTAGAAAAGTCTCAATTTAGTCAGATGACAAACAATGTAAAATTAGAGACTGCTTTTAAAATGTGGCATAGGGAAAAAAGCCAAGGGTGTTGCTGTGCTGAAACCTTCAGCAGATGAAAAGCTTACAGTGTTTGTTTATAAGAGATTAAGGTTATAGGTCATAGGTCTTCTCAGTTAGACCTTGTATGATTCAAGAATGTTGGCAGAATCAAGATGGCAGAATGAGGAGTAAACTTCATCCTCTCTGAGATCCAGAATCCGGACACTGGCAAACAACTTGAGGAAGAACAAAACAGAAGTAGATCACAGGAAGTCAGAAAGGAACTGACCCAGAAAATTAAAGCTACACAGAAATTTGAGAAAAGAACCACAATGCAGAGGACGGAATGAAACAGTCTGGACTCCCACCATGGTTTCTGGCTCAGAGCTCATGGGGAGTGGAGCATGACTTTGCAGAAGCAAGGCGAGCACTGGGAGCTCCAGGGAGAAACAGCAGTGGACACTGGGTTAGTGATATGGGCCCCAGGGGGAGCCTGAGGTTGTTGCGATCTACAGGGACAGTGTGGGGTTTTGCCGCAAAGGTCCTCCTTCCACATGGCAGGCCAACAGCTGAACAGGATTCCAGGAAAGGCACCCGCCATATTGCCAGAGATTGCTTGGTCAGACACCATTCCAGGAAGGAGTTGACTGTTTGAATTTGGGACTCTGAACAGCTGGGAGACAGCTTCACTTGAAAGTTCCCAGTGTTACCCTCCCACAGTGACTGGGTGAGAGACAGCCATGGGAGACAGCCACAGGCAGGAAGCAGGCTGTAAAGAGACTCCTTGAGGGGTGTTAGCTTAGGCCTAGCAGGACATGACCTCCGCCTACCATGGTGGGAGGCCAGACACAGCTTAGGTTACACTGGGTCTAAAAGTACCAGCATAGAATTATTTGAGCCTCACCCTAATGCCGGTGTTCAGCACAGATCTGGAGGCTGACTGTGTTTCTTAACCTACCAATGCGAGTACAAACATGTCTCAGCTTATACATTGCCATAGCCTGAGGTAAACAGAGGGACCTCTGGAATGGGGGCTATAACCTACAGAGCTCACTAGCGAAACAGAGTTAATGTAAGATACAGAAATATATAAGGATCTACGGGAGAGGCTTGCAATGGCCATCTGCAGTCAGGTATAGGACAGTGCGAAAGGGCTGTCTGTCAAGGGCTGGAGAGTCCAAGGATCCGGTCAAAGGCTGAAGGCCTGAAGCTCCCTGTAGAGTCTCCTACAAGTCCATATCAGGAGGCTGAATGGTCTGTTATGGAAGGCTGAAGGGTCCATACTGGAAACCAGGAGATGTATGTCCAAGCCGAAGAAGGGATTATCTCAGGAAGATACACAGACAGATCATGTGCCTTCCACAGGAGAAATACAAGGTGCTTGAGAAAATTCTATCAGCAGGAACACTGCTAGCTTAGACTCCAAGGAACAGAAAGAGGACAAAGTGAAAGGGGATATTAAATAGAAAGTTAGATTTTTCCTTACGGTAAGTGAAATTATAAAGCCACTCAGTTTCAAACGTATACTACTGTTCATGTAAAAGAAAGGATAACTCAGAAGGCAGAACTGGTAGTCCAGAGGGCAAAACCAAGAACCTTTGGTTACGAGTGCAGTCTGCTTACCACCTCAATTTGGACCTTGTGAGATCCTGAGCACAGAAAATCCTATTAATTCCACTTAGGCTCTTGATCTCGAGAACTGTGATATGATAAATGCCCATTGTTCTAAGCCACCAAGGTTACTGTTAATGTGTTATGCAGTAATCTAATACTGATATTAATAGCTAGATTCACTAAAAAACACTGGAGTTTATTTGATATAATTTAGAAGATAGAACAGAGTGGTTCTTTGGGATTTTTGTGGTACCCACTCCTAATTTTTTTATAAAATGCTTGCCTTGAAATTTTTAAATGCTGTATTTCCTATATCATTTCTATTAAGTTATAAATGCATATATTCCTGGACCCAGAAAGTTGCCTAACATCTTCTGCTTCAAATCCATCTCCACATACACTTAGAAACATACATTTCAAGTTGCTTTAAAGCCATAACTACACAGAGAGCATTATGGATGTCTATCTCTTAGCTTTCTCTATCTCTTAGCTTTCATGTGTAACCATTAATATTATTCATTGAAGTACTTGCTATATAAAAATTATTATATGTCAACCTGAATCTATAGAACCAACTTGAAGAAAAAGTCCACTTTGGAAGATTTTGGTTTTCCTGCTTTAAAAACATCAGAACATAATTAGGCCTCTATCTGGAAGGAAATGGTGTGTTTTGTGTTCACGTTTTTTGAACATCTTTGTCAAAGGTGGGCAGGTTGTAAGAATGGCCAACTCAGCATTCTAGAGCACACCATTGTGAAACATTGTTTTCCTTAAGAGTAGCAACTGAAAATATAGAGAGGTAGGAGAGAAAGTTGTATGGTATGCTAAGAAGTTGCTAAAATACTGAAGAAAGATAAGTGATCAAAGTGGGAAGACTAATCCTCTCTTAGAAGAAATGTGTGCTATTTTTTAAATAAGGAAATTAGAGTTTTGTGTTGAGAGATACTGCACTGGTCAGGGTTCACCTATAGAGAATAAATCCATAGTAGCTAATTCAAAATAGAAAAGGATTTATAGGAATATATTAGATGACTTACACACTACATTTTGCCTGAGTGTCCTAAAACCCCGTCATAGGACTGGGCTGCTGACAGAGCTACCCTGCCAACTTTTGAAGCGTCATTCTCCTGTACCTCTGCTGTCACCGCCATGGCAAGCAGAAAGACCACAAGACATCCGGGATTTAGAGGCAGATTTATTTACATCAACAGGCACCGATTGGGATCATTCCCAGCATATCAGGCCCTGAGCTCTGGTGGTCTAGGGCTTATATGGGATAGGCAAGCAGTATGTACAAAGGCAGAATGGCTTGTGAGTTGAGGGTTGGTTTGTACAATGCGCATCATAATGACCAGCTATGCATCACAGTGACCAGCCATTTCTAAGACCTGGGCAACTAAGAAACTGAAGTATACTGGCTTGGGTGGGGGGTTTCTGTTACATCACGACTGCATTACATCTGGTGCCTTGGGAGCATTTTTTCTTAGTGTAACCTAATTCATATCTGGAACCCAAGCAGCAAGAACGTATAGGAAATGCAGTGTTTAAGTTTGCCAGGCCGGGATATGTAATAGAAGGTTGACATTGCTGTTGAACAACCCACAGTATCCCCCATCAGACACCTAATAAATTAAGATGACCTGGGAAAGACATTTCATTTAGGACAAATTCCGCATTAGGGAGGTAGTAATGAAAAGATCAGATATACAGAGGATGATTTATTTTCTTTGAATTTCCTAATTTTGTCTTTTTTAAAAACTTAAATGAGAATTTACATTCTTTTCTATGTAAATTCTACATTGAGTGATTAAAATTAAATTAAATGAAGATTAGAAAAAACACTGACTTTTAATTTTCCACTGGCATTTCTTTTATGCTTTTGTAAAATTTGCTCTATCATAGGGTCACAGATCCACCAAGTCTTCTAGTCATTTCTAACTTACAGCAAGAGCTCACCTATGTCATGTAAGACAATACCTCTGTGTCATAGTTTATAGAACATATTGTTATCCTGAGATGAGTCCTACTTACACACATTTTTTGGCATTGGGCCTGCTCTTTATCTGAACTAGCTTCAAAATATTAATGTCAAAAATAACCTCGGCTTACAATGGGCTTACAGCAGTGATGATAGTTTTAGTAACTGAGTCAACCTTAGGCCCAGTGCCACTTGGAGGATCAAGTCAGATGCTAGGATATTATTTTCTGTGACTTACACCCAGAACATTAGGGCTCAGATATATGTTGTCACAAAGAAGACTAGAAATCAGTAGTGGTGAACAGTCTCGTCCCTGCTGTAATATTCGCAAAAAACAGTAGGTATTATACAATATTTGATGATGAGTTGACAATGACTAAATTAGCATAGCTGCCATTTGAGAGAATTGGACCCTTTGAAATAGCTCTCAATAGTATTCCTTAGTGAAACCCTAATGGAATTAACCATTTCTCATTCTAATGCTTATTTAGATTTAGTTGGGTAACTGCCAAATTTAGTTGGCGTTAGAGCTGCTTAGTAACAATAACAAACATCTAAACAAACTACTAACCTATTCTAGTAAGCTAAGAGCTGAAGGGAAAGCAAAACCAGATGCAAAGCAAGTAATCAGGTGAGTGATATGATTTTTTTAACCTTTACCTTCCCTAGTAACTCATTTTCTTCGGTCTTCTCTTCCTTTTTGACTGTTCATCTTTTTCAGCATTCAAAGCAATAATGCCTGTGGTTTTTGTCTCCCACCCTCAACCCATATCTCTTCATTACTTAGTATCCTGAAAGTAGAAATTGTAATTTGAAAAACACATGTGCTCCTTCAGCCAAACAGCAGAGGGATTATGAAGGAAGATAGCTATAACTAAGGTGATCATTCAGCTCAGTTTGTTCGGGACCTTCTTGGGCTATGCCTATTAATAGCATCTCCTTTCATTCTCCAAACTGTCTTGGATTGGATGATAAATTGCATGTTTATTTCAGTCATTACCAAGAAAAGGTAAAGGATGGTGTAAAAAAGTATAGAAACTTTCTCTAAAACTGTTGATGATAGTTGACTTTTGGTAGATTTAAGTTAAATTATCCTCTTATTAATAGCCACAAGGACAGAGTTGCCTATATTGTCTGTATAGAGATTGGAATCTCTATGTACTCTTTGGAACTATTTTATTGGTTGGTGGCACTTTAGGTGTTTAAGCAATTGTTCTTGTTTACATGCATGAAAATTAAACTACTCAAAATTTTTTGCATGTCTATAGTGAGAGGATATGCTCCATTCAATAATTTAGGAAGAATATTGTTAATGAAAATTCTTATTTGAAATTACAGTTCAGACATATAAATGGAGGTTTATTCAAATGTATTCACCATACCTCTTTTTAAAATATTTTTTTCAAGGACACTATTGTTAGAAATTTTGGTAAAGAAAACATATTTTAATGAAAACTATTTGACATGCTCAGCAAACAGAGTAACAATTAATACAATACTTTTTAAATGCTTTAACATTCTTGTTCATTCATCATTTCTGAAGGATATTTTCTGCTATTTCAGTGTTTATTATACTTTAAAGAAAATTCTTGCCTCAAACCAGGTTTTATTCTCATTGATAGCAAGTAATTCATTTTTATCATACTTGAAAATAATATTAATATTGTAGGAATTTTAATTGAATCTGAGAGAAGTTATTTCCTTTGTCCTCCTTTCTAACTCCATTGTTTTATGGTGTGTCAATAAATAAAGTTCACTGCAAACGCTTAGGTTTTAGGGTCCATAAGTAAGTTATAACAGACAGTATTCCCATATGAAAATTCATAGTGTTCGCTTGTGGTTAGTAGAAGTTTATGGAGATTTTTGAGACACCATTAGGGTGTTATATCTTTAAAATAAATATGACATGGGGGAGTAAAGTAGCTGGTGGTTAGAATTACCAAATATATCCTATAAACAGTTCAGATATATAGCTTTCAATTAAAATGAACATGTTTTCATTTTAAATTTTTTACCTTGTTAATAATTAACATAAGGCAAAAACTCCATTTGGACCATGAAATAACAGAACATAATTCCAAAAGCGTTTTCATAGTATTTTTTTCTATAAAAATTGTTGTCCAAAGGTTTTATTGCCCAATTTTCTTTTCACAATTAGTAAATATTAGTATTTTTGTAGAGTAGAATTTGTCATGAATTTCTGCCATTATACGGATGACGTGGGAATAATCACAATGTCATGCTTTCGTTCTCAGTTTTTTGATGAGTTTTAAATTCTTTCTTTGCCAAATGGAAAAAGTAGAGCCCATGTTATGACAGTCATGATTGCATTGTGTGTATTAGCCGTTCCATTTACTGAGACTATTTAGTGGTCAGTCCTATATTTATAAGTTAGTAAAAATGGCAGGTAAGTTATTGAAAGAAATAGTCATTTTTTGAGTAGTCATTATGTTCACCTATGTTAGCACCCAAAGGAGGAAGGTGTGGAGAGCTCTTACCTGTTACTAGTGAGACAGCAACACGTTTTCTAGAAGACTGAGAAAAGAGCAGGGAGAGAAAGAATCTGCCAATCTTGAGATTTGTCTTGCTTTTAAAGGGATTCATAAATTTTTTTTTCATAAATGCAATTGATGTGCAAGTTTCTTTTGTGTAATTTTTGAAAAGACATTGTTGCTGCCCAATTTGTAATGGTAAGAGACCGCTATTGCTGTTAATAACATTCTGGTTTTCATTATGGGCTGTAGGACATCCATAAGGCATGTTTTCCACGAAGGAAAAAGAAAATTAACAGGTACTTGGAGTCATGGGGACAGACAGAACCCTGGGGTCCAAGTTAACCTTATGCAGTGAGCCCCCGCAGGAGACAGAATCCAGGGTATAGCTCTGACCCTTGATGAATCACGGAAACACCCTGCCTCAGTTTATCTGTTAATGAGTACAGCCCACACGCTGTTACATGCAGTCTAAGAGAAGAGAGAATCTATGTGGATATCAAGGGGAAGCAGGTCTTAGTGTCAAATTAGCAAAGTGCAAGCTCAAGCAGAGCGTGAACAACCAGGTGCTTGACTCTCTATCCTTACCAGGTGCTGAGGTCACCGTTTAGGTTGAACTGTTTGGAGGAGGGTTTTTTTTGTTTTTTTTTTTTTGTTTGTTTTTTTGGCTTTTTTCTGGTACCAGGAATCGATCTCACAACCTTGCACTTGCCAGGCAGGCGCTGTGCCACTGAGCTAAATCGCCAACCCCTGGAGTAGCTTTTAAATGAGCCCTGCTTTGAATAGATTAAGTGAAAGTTTCATTAGCAGGCAGCAACTTTCCAGAGATGGTGACGTCTTTCTTAAGAAAGCAGTGTTAGCCAGGCCAACCCATTCCTCCCACTGGATTCTAACTGTCTTTGTGGGAGTCCTATCCTTAAAGCCCTTTAATTGCTGTCTGTATTTTCCTAGTAAATAAAGCATATATTGTACTTAGAGTAAAACATGTTCTAGTAAGGGTATTCTCATTATTGTTTAAATCAAGAACCAGTGAGACGCTAACAAATTCATTTTGAAACCACACTACACAAATAATATAGAAAGAATCAAGGGAGCATTTTTTGTATGGAACAAACTGGAAATACACAGTGAAAGGAACAAAAAAATAATAACATAAAGTAATTTCCTATTATTACAAAAAAATTCTCCAAGAAATTGAACATATATGAATGTATATACACACACACACACACACACACAGAGTTTCTTGGAGGGAATAAACCAGTCTGAGACTGAGATACTTCGTCTTCATAATAAGTAGTGGATAATTAGAAAATCTCTAAGGTCTCATTAAACTTTTACTTTCTAGGACTGTTGCTATCATCAATCATGATAAGTAAATGTGAGGCAGGTAAAGAATTTATCTAAAAGGAAAGCTGAAATAATCAAATAATATGTATGTAGCATTAGCATGTGAAATTCTCAGAGGGGATTAGATATGGAATTTAAAAGGAGGAAATAAAGGCACTATTTATTAGAACACTACCACATTCTGGAGGGTAAAGTAATGGTAATACTGATTCTGTGGTAGTGCTATAAACAGAATGGTACAGTTAAAAGTACCACATGCCAGGCATTGGGCTTAAACTCAACGTATGTGTTGAGTCGTGTGACTGTGTGAAATCAAGTCTAACATAATCCCCATCTTATGAATGAGTGATTGGAGACATAAAGAGGTTCGCTTGCTTGCCTAGGGTCTCTGAAGGTGTAGAGTAAGGGTTCACATCCCAGTAGTCTAGCTCTAGGGTCTGTGCCCCTTCTCTCAATCCTAATAACCCTATGACGTGGCCATCATCAGCTGATGTACATAATGACTTCTGGGTTACAGGGTGTGGCAGCAGAGGATCGGAGAGGTTGGTGACTTCTCTGGGATTATATACAAGCCCTGTACAATAGCAAGGATATTAACGCAGGCCTTTTGAAGCCATATGCTTTTTACTATACATGCTAAATGTTTCCCCATTGTAAATTTTGTCCTTGTGGTGATGAGTACCTGACTGATTGAGTATCTGACTATAATTAGATCTGCCTCCCAAAGAAAAATCAGCAACTCTAGGTTCATATACAATAAGTGTTCATGTCACAATACCATCCTGTGTTCAAACTGGCTGGTTCCAGTGCTTTTCATAAGATACTGTTCTTATTAGCAAAAGTGGAATAGACTCAAAAACCTGCTTGTGCTCCAATGACTGCACGGATGTGTCTCTTTGACATTCTTCCTTTTCATCATGGAGCTAGAGAAGTAGGAGGAGGCTTGGCTTTTCCTAAATTATGAGACCTTTTAGTAACTCATATTTTTCTCCCCCTCTTTGATGGACAGGGGAGAGCTGTGGATTAAAGAAATATTACTACTCCTGTAGAGAGTTCGTTCATGAAATAACCTCCCTTTTCCCAGCCTTCCTTCGTTCTCTTCTTTGTCATTCTCCTTTCCCTGTGGAATATGTGTGTGTGCGCAGCTCTACCTGGTTTGTACTGATGGGAGAACAGATCTTCCAGTCTCTGACTTTTGGCTGCTCTAGTCAGAAACTGAGCCAGGGAGACCAGAGTTTAACCCCTATTCATTTCATGTGTGCCTCTAAGCAGCTAGAGAGTAATGATGATTTTTATTCCCTCCTGGCATTAACTCCGAGAGACAAACAGACAAGTAACAAGAAAATCTAAAATTAAAACTGACGCGCCTTCCCTGATTCTTCCCAAGGTGCTTGGATGTGATTATTATTTAATGCTTTTTGTCACCCTAAATGTATGGAGTAGGAGCCAACATATGAAATTGTTCCAGAGAACAGAAACTGGCTTGAGAACAAACACCAAAACATGAACAGCACCAGAAAGCCTGGAGGTATGGAGTCTGGTGAAAGCAGGCTTTTGAAATCCTAAAATGCAGAGTACTGCAGAGCCTTCTCTGCAGTGGTAGACAGGACATTTTTAAGAGTCATTGTCATGTGGGGGCACTTTTTCCTCTGTGGATAGCCCTCAAGCTCAGCCCTACTCTATCAGCACATTTTCCTTTTCAGATTCACTACCGCTGATGGTGGGTCAGGAATATCTGTGTATACAAAGGACAGTGCTTGATAACATTGGAAGATGGAAAAGAAAAGTCTTCAGTCAGTAGGCAGGCTGACCTCGGGGCTGTCAAGCAAATTATGCCAGCCCAGGATGTCTGCTCCGAGGATCACCATGGTGTGGCAGGTGATGAATGAGTGGTTTTTATGGCCTTAGGCACCTTTCCAGGAAACAGGCTAAGTTGGAAAATGATTTTAGCAATCATGGTGGGTAAGTGTGACAGAACTCAAATACCACCTCCTACTTCTCTGCTTGCTTGAGGAATGGCAGGACTGGGTCTTGACTTACAGGATATTCCATATGAAGATGAGAAAAATACTCTTTCCTATTCATCTGCTTCTTTGAAATGAAAATCTGCCCAGGCACAACAGGATTTCTTTCTATCACGAGGTTTGCTGATGTAGAGAGAAGGTCCTGAAAAATGCTTACCTTTCCAGTGGAAGTCAGGAATGGGCATGGACAAAGTGGCGGGGGTTTTTTCCCTCACCTCCCTGTGCCATCTTTGTATATTTAAGAGCCACCAATACCCAAAGGGCTGTAAGAGACCCCTTCATCTTTTGAGAGGATCTAAACATAGGGCAAGTTTGTTTTACTTTATAGCTTTTTAAATGAGATTTATTATGAGAGGGAAATAAAAGTTGAATATTCATTAGTGCTTTTGATTCTCTTCTGAGCCAAATTTTTAAAAGAAGCCTGGGATTGGAGGGGATTTTTTTTAAAATCTTGTTCTCTTGTGCTTTGGGAGGTGATGTTAGGTTCCGCCATCTGTAGCACATGTGCAGTTTAAGCATCCTAAACTTCAGCTCTTTCAGGAAGCTGTTTTCATTTATGTTACCTAAATAGCAGAAATTAGCTTCCATCTCAGATAGTCTCTGCATTATTAAAGTGTAGCTTTTGTGCAGAGACTTAATGGGCTCTTTAGGGACTTTACATATTAATGTTATATACTAAGAACTATTAAAATGTCCCAAATAAAACATACCCATCAATTGAGTGTTCTGTTTTATTTGTGGTCATGAATGAAAAGGACAAACTACTTATCTTCATAGTCATTTAAACACATACACACACACACACACACACACACACACACACACACTTAATACAAAGACAATAGTCTCTTCATACGAGAGATTTGGTCACATAATTCCAAAAAGTCCTACTCTATTTTATTCTGATCCTTAAATAGCCCAAGCTAGAACAATTTTAACCTACTGTTACTATTTAGTGTAAAATACAGTAAATTTTTAATCCGAATGGGTTTTTCTTTTGCAGGAAGAATGTGTTAATGCATTAGTTTGTCTTCAGCTGGTATTTACTTAGAGATTTTAAACTCCTTTGAAAATACCTGAGTAAATGTTCACTGATGAGTTTAACCAGGAGAGCTAGGAACAAAGATGAGAATAAAATCAAATAATACACTACTTTTAAATGTCCCAGTCCACTTTTTGTATCTACCAGAAAGAAATAATCGTTTCTTATCAAATATTTACTTAAATATTTGATATTAAAACTTCATTGACACAAGTTAGCAAACTGCAGGGTTGGGCCCTGGGCATACTCCTTTCAAATAACTGGGGTGGTGGCCAAGGACAGCAATAAAAATCCCTGGTTTAAAAGTCAAATAAATTCCATTTCTGTTCTTTACTCTGCCACCCACTACTATACAGATAACCTTGGGCAAGTCCTTTAACTTCTCTTAGTCTTGTTTCCTCATTGGTAAGAAAAGAGGCTTAGGCTAAATGTATTCAGTAGCTACTTACTGAGTTTCTAGCACATACAGGCACATGGGAATTGACAGATACTTGCTGAGCTTATGGTGGGTTTTAGTGAAACATAAAAATAGAAAAAGGGCAGCCCCTGTCTTCATGAGCTGAGAGTTTAATAGGACAGAAACCTGTAAAAACTAATCATATAAAAAAAGGGCAAATTTGAGACGACTACAAAAATTTGTGGAAGATATACTGGGTTTACATGTCTACATGGGGAGATGTGATTTACAAAGATTTCAGAGATGGTGCTCGTATGGGTGTTAGATGCCATTCTCCTGATGAAGAGGGGATGGCAGGTCTGAGAGCACAGCCTATGAGTCAGCAGAAAGCCCTGAGACCTGAAAGCAGACTTCCATGGCTACAATGTAAATAGAAAATGCAATATAGAAGGAATGGCTGTAACAAATGGAAAAGCTTTATATCCAGGGTCCCCAACTCTTACTTTATATCAGGGGTCCCCAACCTTCAGGCCACAGGCAGGCAATGTGGCCTCTTATGAACAAGGAGGGTGCACAGCTGGAAGTAAGTGTTGGTATTTGCAGCTGCTCTGAACCCTCCCTTACTGCCTGAGCTCTGCCTACAGATCTAGGCCATGGGCGCCTTAGAATCACCCCAAAGCTATGCCTCTCCACCCCTAGCCCCGGCCCACAGTGGGAAAATTTTCTTCTACAAAAGCAATTGTAGTGTCCAAAAGGTTGAGGACTGCTGCTTCATATGTCATTAAGATTCTGGATTTTGCAAGATGCAGTGACACAGTTATTGTTAAGTAGTTTATGAACTGTTCATATCTATGTGTTCTAGAAACTTCTTCCTAGCAAAGTATGGCAAAGGCACAGGGAGGGCACAGAAGTGAAGAAATCACTTAGGAATCTGTTGCACAGCATATGGGAAAGATGATGAAGGAGAGAGCCGCAGGTGTGAAGGGAAAGGGGGGAAACTTTAAACTGTAAGAGGAGGGATTCCTCTAAAACCACCGAATGGATGATGAGTATGGAGAGGGAAGGGAGGTCTCTGACATCCCTTTCAACTCTCATCTCTCGTGACTTAATTCCTTCCAGGCTGCTAGATTATACACTGGAACCTCTGGATTCAGGGAAGGATTTTCATTAACAACCTTAATGGAAGTATATTTTTAGAACTTGGTAAAATGTCTTACTGTTTTGAATTCTTGCTTCTACACATTGAGATCACTCTGTTTTTAAAAAAAATCTCTATAATGTTAGTGCAGAATGGGTCAGGTATTAAAATTAGTTCTTTATTCTGAAGGCATACCACCAACAGTAAGGACTGCAGAGTCACCCAGAATCATGTGGTGCATTGTGAAAAGGCAAGAACAAGGCAGTTGTGTTTATGCGCAGCAATTTCATAAGGCAGGTTAATATAAATACCCAGGAGGCTGAGAGAGCCAGAAACAAGAGCAGCCTGTGAGTATCCACAACTTGCCTGAAGCCAGAACTCATGCTAATTTCTTGTTTTTATTCCAGTGCAATTGTTACTTCCCTGCCACCAGCACTGCCCATATCATTCCAACACTTTCTGCCAAATTTCTTGAAAATATCTCCCCTTAATCCCATCCCACACATCCCAGCCCAGTGTAAAGTGGCTGCTACCCAGAACATACCCGTAAGGTGGCTCTGGCAAAAGCTACCATGTCTTCCTAATTTCTAACGCCAGTGGACGTGTCTCACTCCTCATCTTACTTGACCTTTACGCTGTGTTTATGTAATTCTCCTTGTTTGCCCTTTGTGACATCAGGTTCGCCCTGATTTTCCCTCACCTCCATCCACTTTGTCACTGTCAGTCCTGTGGGCTCCTATTTCAAACCCTGCACTCTCCCTGGATCATTTCACTGACGTGTATGGCTCTCTGTATAGGTAATATTTGTTCTTCTGGCATGAGTCATGCCCCCACACTTTAGAAATGAAAATCAAACTTTCTATCAGACATCTATACTCAGGGAGCTCAAATTCAACACATCCCAAAACTGAACTGCCTCTTCCCAAGCCTTACTTCGTTGTGATCGCGGTCTCTTATGCTGTCATGAGCAGATCCCCACATTCCTTTGTAAGCATGTGTTCTTTTCCGTGATTCTGTCTCCTACATATCACTCCACTCCACATATGCTGGACTATCTTTAATCTCCCAGATGCGAGCTGACTGTGGTCGCACCTGCCTGTAATCTCAGCACGTGAGAGGCTGAGCAGTAGGATTGTTGTGAGTTCAAGACCAGCCTGAACTACATAGCAAGACCCTATCTCAAAAAAAACAAAACAAAATCCCCAGCCATGTTGTAATCATCATAAATTCAGTATTTCCACATGCTCAGAAGCTTCTTAATACACCTACTAAAGATGTGCGTGTACAATTATTTACTTCAACTAGTTGAATTTTACAAAACTTTCAGGCCTGTGTCACAGTTTTATAGTTCCTTACACTGCATAGCAGCAGTTCTAATGAGATAGGAAGGAAGTAGGTAAGACGATGATATTGCTTCCAGGGATATTTGATGTCTTCAGCTACTCTAGGATGTAACAAGGAGTTAGGGTGTTCTTGGTATCCAGTGGATAGAAGCTAGGAATGCTACTTAATACCCTACAGTACAAAGCCTGTCACAACATAGAATTACCCACTTCACAATGTTATTAGTGTTGAGGTAGAAAACCTTTGTTCTATTGTCACTGCCTTTTTATTTTTCTGTTTCTCTCACTAGATTATAAGCTATTGGAGGACAAGAACTATGTCTTATTCAACTATCTATACATGAAGTAGCAGGTTGTTTGGTGTATAGTAGATGCTCCGTAAATATATAAATGGGCAGGTAGATCAATGAGTGGTTGGATGGATGGTTTGAATGGTTTCCCTTTGTAACCCAGAGAAAAAATACAGTGGAAAGATGGCAATAAATCCTGAGGTTTCACTCCTGAAGTGGCCCTGATGCCAGTTCTATCATTTGAGGTGCTGGTTATAAAGAAAAGTAGGAAGACACAAACAGTGAATGCACGTTTCCATTTCATTGTGTATTTAAATATGCATCACTGTGTAGTTTAATATTGTCCTGTATTACACGATGAGTGAGGTATAACAATTTATGTGTTTGTCTTCATTGCTAGTAACTGACATAGGTCTGTATATCTACTGTCTGCCAGACATTTTAGCACGTTGTCATAGGAAAACAGGGTTTGGTTTCAACTCTGGCTTAGTTACACTACTGAACTACAGAGTAAGCTCTTGCAATACTGAGCAATAATCTTAACCTCACTAATCATTAGTTTCCTCCACTATATGCATACTGTTATTTTGATGATTATGTGAAATATATGAAGTACTTGATACACAGTAGTTCCAAAATAAATGGTACTTCCTCCTGCCTCTCTTCCAAACTACTTGGTAGTTAAGAATTGCATTTGACTTTGAAACAGAGCCCTGATAATAACAGATTAATTAAGGCATACTTGATTTTTCTCCCACATAAAATGCCTAGAGGTCTGCACTACAAACTTCGAGGGCTCCACAAAGTCAGTAAGGGGCCCAGTTACTTTCTAGCTTGACCCAATACCGTTGCTGAGCTCTTGTGCAGATACCACTTCTTCATGCTAAGCAGTAGACTTGAGGACAGGAAGAAGATGGTCATTCTCTCTCTTTTTCTGAGGCACTACTAAAAATCATTTCTGCCAGGGTAAGTATATTCTTGGGTAAATTTCCTAAGACCTAGCATCTTAGAATACAAAAGGCAGGAATGTTATAAAATTTAAAAAATTATTTATCACCTCTAAGTGTTTGTGTATATGTGCCTTTATGTAGGTGAATGTATCCACGTATATTTGTATTCCCAAATACATTGACAGTATTTCAGTGCAGACTTGCAGAAGTGGAGGTCATCCATTCTGACACTCAAAAACTACTCAAGTTTTAAAACTACATTGCCCACTTGCCAGGCCAGAAAAAAACTGATATTCCACTAGCAATAAGAACACCCAAAGCCCAGATATGGGTTTCTAAATATTGTTCTCCAATAAAAGAGACCTGGAATCCTCAGAGACCAGGGTTGACATCACCATTCGCCACTTTGTTATTATCTATCCCTTTAGTACAATATTATTTTAAAACTACTTTATCTCTCTAGTATTCTTTTTTTTTTTTTTTACAAAATCCATAACTCCAATCCAATCATGAGAAAAATATTAAACTTAAATTGAGTGATATTTACAAAATACCAGGCCAATACTCTTAAAACTTTATCTGAGAAACTGCCCCAGACTAGAAGAGATTTAAGGATGACCAAATATTAGACGGAAAAAAGAATATCTGGGTGGGGGGGGGAAGCTAGTGAAATCTGGAATTTAGCTAATAGAAATGTACCAATATTGGTTCTTTTCTTAAAACTGAGCCATTGCACAACAAATTCTCTATATGTCATAAATATAGTAGCTCCATTTGCAGATCCTGCTTTCTGCAGTTTTAGTTATGATCTACCATGGTCGAAAATATTAAACAGAAAATTCCAGAAGTAGAACAATTCATAAGTTGGTTTATGTTTTTCTTACACTGTATCAAGGTTGTGGCCCGTCTGGGCTCCTCCTTGAAAACACACCACTACAGTGGGGGGTTCTTGCTGGGGCAGGGGTTGTAGTACCTGGCACCCCCAGGCTCACCCCTCACACAGGAGCACATGGGAATGATCCTGTCTGGCTGCACGTGAGGGTTGAGAGTAGGGACAAGGATCAGATGCACTAGGACCTGAGGAATTCAGTTCTGTGCATCCGCCTCAGCTTGACCAGCGTTTGTCCAGTCTGGGTGACGACTGTCTCGTCCTAGAACTCACATGGAGCCAGGTGCCTAAATATGCAGCCAGTGCACTCAAACTTGCTTGGCCTTAGCAGCATCCAACTACCACTCTCGCAGCCCAGGAGAAGGCCAAAGGCTCCACCCCAGCTTTGGACCCCACCTCCTCTCCCCCCACTGGCTCTTGGTGACCCCCTGGCTGCTGAGCTCCACTCCCACAATGCAGCTGGGACCACATGTCCTGCCCCAACATGGTGCCCAAGTGCCTCCGCTATTACTTTCCTCAGATAGAACAATTCTTGACTTTTAAATTGTGCAGTATTCTGTGTAGTATGATGAAATTTCAAACTGTCACATGCCAGCCCACACTAGATGTCAAACATGCCTTTATCCAGCGTATCCACCGTGTATAGACTACCAGCCTGTTAGCCACTCAGTAGCCATCTTGGTTGCCAGGTCGATTCTTGGGGCACAGAACTGCTTGTATTCGAGTAATCCTTATTTCACTTCATAGTCCCAAAGTGCAAGAGTAGTACTGCAGACAATTTACATGTGCCAAAGAGAAGCTATTATGTGTTTGCTTTCAGTGAAAAGGTGAAAGTTTTTGAATTAATATGAACAGGAAAAACGTATATGCTTGGGGCTAGGGATATAGCTCAGCGGCACAGCACATGCCTGGCAAGGGCAGGGTTGTGAGTTCGATTCCTGGTACAAAAAAAAACAAAGTATACGCTGAGTTTGCTAGGGTCTGTTGTAAAAATAAATTTTCTTTGAAATTGTAAAAAAGGAAAAAAAAATTGTGCTACTTTTGTTATTGCACCTCAAACGGCAACAGTTACAGCCATCCTGACAGAGAAGAGCTTAGTTAAAATGAGAAAGCCACTAAAGGGGTCAATACCTCCCAGACTGGCAGGCATCCCCCGGGGGTCTTACCCTTTGAGGACTAAACAGAATAATTTATATACAGTTTTTGTCAGTTCTTAATATGGACAAATGTCCCATGGTCATATAAAATACTAACATTTGAAGAAACTAGGTAAGAAGTATATGAGAACCCTGTGTTATCTTTACATTTTTCTGTAAATTTAGCATTATTCCAAATCATGAAGTCAATTTTAAAAATAAAAATTAGTGGCACACGTTGTAAACGTGTTATGTTAATTTGTGTAGAACATTATCTACACTATTTGAGTGTGTCTGCACATCAGAATTTTGTTTAGTTTATTCCTTCTTGTATGCTAAGGACCTAACGGATAATAACAGGGAAGAAAATGTACACAAAATACCCTCTAGTCTGTATCTGAGTCATTGTGAATAGCTAGTATATTATTCTGTAAATTGTTAGAGTATCCTCAACAGGCCTCCATTTTACAGTGTGGAAAAAACAGCATACTTTTCTCCGTAATTTTCCTAATGGAACATTTTATGAGGGATAGGCCTCAAAGGAGTTAGTAACCAACTGCCAGACTCTTTATTAGAAAAATAAGGGTTTGTAGCACTGATTCTAATCCAAGGAAATTGAAGGCTTCTTATAATTCTATAAGATTAATAGATCAGGGATTAGAAAGCTGCACAGTTCTAATTTCTTATAAATTGGTAATTTTCTCTCTATTAGTATAAAAAAGACATAATGGAAAAGACACTTGATTAAAATCCCATCCTCACCACTTACTATCTGTGATTGTGAGGAAGTTTTTTAATTTCTCTAAAACTAAATTCACCAGTAAAACTGATATAGAAATAAGCTCTATGTGCAGTCCTCTTTTGATGGAAATACAAGGTAGATTAACAGTTTAAGAACACAGTGGCTCTCTCAAGAGGCTTGTCTCTATCCCACCTGATAATCTAGGAATGATATGATAGCATATTGGGATTCCAGAATCTCCCATCTTGTTGCTTAGGCATCGCTATTCTGCATTGGTTTTTTTGCAGGCTCAACTAACCACCATCTACATATTCCAGGCTATAGGAAGGAGAAAATCTAGAGAAAGTATACATTTCCTTCCAAAGGTATGACTTGGAAAATAATTACTTCCACTCATCTCTCGCTGGTCAGAACTAGTCATGTGGCCCTAGCTGCAGAGAAATATGGGAGATTTTTGTTTCCTTTTGTTTTGCTTTTAAGCTAGGAAGTGCTTTGCTAAGCTTGTACTTCTGGTATAATGGAGATTAGCAAGGTCACTAGCAGTTCCTGTCCCTTTTTTTTTAAAGAATAAGAAAAGAAGAAATAAAAACTATATAGAATTTGAAAACAAGATGATAGGAAATTAACAATGGTTGTTATATTGCACATTGTTATCTTCAAACTAGTTGCTCAGATTACCAGATACAGGGATGCAAAATTGATTGAACAATATAAGCACTAACTGTTCCTTTCAATAAACCAATAGAAATTGGTAGTACCATTGTCTTGACTATCTTGTGTACATATACATATCTTTTTTCCCCTTCTTTTTTTTCTCTTTTCCCCCATCCCAGTTGTTCTTTCCTTTTGAGCAGTTTCTTTCCCTTTGACAATATCTATTGTACCCTTTTGACCTTATTTACTCTTTCAGTTTCGTACACTAGGGAGACAATATGATGTTACACGTGCAAGTCTGATTTACTTCACTTATGAGTATGGTCTCTAGTTCATCCATTTACCTATAAAAGCCTTGAGTTTATCTTTCTTTACAACTCAGTAATATCCAGAGTAGTGCTTCTTATAGAATAAATTCTTACCTGGTTCTCTTTAATTTATTTGGAAAAAAATTGTTATGAAAGGACAAGGTAAGTAGATACATTTCACCAACTATATCTTGAATTATTCAGAATTTTGGACATATCTTCTAAGAAGATACTTTTGCATTTGAAAATTTTCTCATCGTGTGAATTAAAGCACTACTCCCAAGAAATAAGACCTATTATCATCCTAAGGAAAACAAACTGCAGGAGTAATTCCTTAATATTGTATTTGTTTTATACGTAATGATTTCAACTCAGGAAAGTCAAGTAGTTTAATTTAGAAGGAACCATGCTTTGCTGAAAAAGGAAATGTACAAAGAGAACTTCTTTAACTTACTTTTATTGTAGAAATCCTTTTGTTTGCTCAGTTGTAATTTTAGTAATCAGAACTTTTCTGCTATATATTCCTCACATGAATTAAATTTCACACTTTCAGCAATAACTTATATTTACAGATCTGGAACTGTTCCCTGTTTTGGTTTGACATGACTGTATTCTTGAGAATGTTTACAGTAACTTGTTTAACTTGGATAATCTCATTTTAGGTAAAGTAGTTTATACTGCGCCCCATTCATACTAACCTTTCCTAGGACATTCTTACATTCCGTGGGCCACAATCCCAGTTTGTCGGTTCCTCATGTGATTTATCAGATCACACTGCCACCCAGCTGGCAGCTGGACAGGATTCGTTGGCCCCTGCCCTTTGGGTCACATAGCAACATGAAGGGTAAACATAATCCTGGTTATATTAATCTCGTTGGACGGCCATAACAAAATATCGCAGTCATGTTTAACAGAAAATTTATTTCTTACATTTCTGTAGGCTGTGAAGTTGAAGATTAAGGTTTTAGCTGTTCATTTTCTGGTGAGAACTCTTTGGTTTGTAGTCTGTTCTCTTATTATGTCCTCACATGAGAGGGGGAAAGGAAGGGAGAGAGGAGGAATTCAAATGCAATTATACAGGGGTGCGGCTTCAACATATGAATGGGGGAGGGGACACCCAAACATTTAGTAAAAAACATAGGCCTTACTTTCATTTATCATAACACCCATAAAAGGTACCTGTTTTTTTCTAATAAACCTGTTTTTCTGCGCTGTGCCGTCCTTGACATCTTGCCTACAATTTCCTATAATAGAAGAAAAGATTATTCCAGTGGCTTCCTAAACTCTCTGATGACATCTTTGGTTTAACATCATTGTTTGATCACCTTGAATTCTTTGGGAGTTATAACATGTTAAGATAGGAGCTGGAATTTGGCTCCAGAGTCACTAAAGTTTGGTTTCAACTCAAATCTGTCACTTATTAACAGTAAGTGGCCAGGTTACTTAACTCACTGAAATTTCTCAATCTTCTTTGTGAGAGGAAATAATAGTCTTGCTTCATAGGGTTCTAATGAAAATTAAATTATAGAATGTATAGAAATCACTTAGAAAAGTGCCTACTACAAAGAAAATTGTTCAAAATCATTAGTTATTATTTTAAGCACTTATCAAATCCTATTTCACTGAATTTAACTCTGAAACCAAATTTCATATTTTATTGTACTTAAGGTACTACTCAAATTATATAAGCTGTTGACAGATCTTGAAATACTTTACAAGTTTATAAGTTTTATAAACTTCATAATATGGATTTTATGAGCCCAATGTGCTGGCACACGCCTGTAATCCCAGCACTCAGCAGACTGAAGCATGGTCACTGTGAGCTGGCTGTCACAATACAGCGAGACCCTGTATCAAAACAAATAAAGAGAAAAACTTCGTAGTATGTATTTTACTCAGATGTAAACAACTTGTCACCCAACATTTGTCTCCGTGTGTATATTTACTTATTAATACCTTTATTCAGGCATATATTTATTTGTACCTGGTCAAACAACACATTAAAATAGTAAAAAAGTAACATATTTTATGATGTTACTAATTATACTTTAAGCAAGCCAGTGGGATCCTTTTTAGCTGTGTAGCTTTGGTTTGAGGTCATTTAGTCCTCATTAATAAGAAAACTGAGTTTGAAATTCTCATTTTTCATCTCCTATCATTAAGCCAGTAACACTTAATACATGCTAATAACTGTGACCACAGAAACAAAGATTTCACTGCCTGAAATTTGGTATACAGAAAAGCTAAATTAATATTTTCATTATTTGCCCACATTATCCAGAATTTAACCTCTATCAAAATAAATACATTACTATTAGTTTGAGTATACAAACCCAGCGTAAGAGGTCATTGTTGTGTAGGCTTATGGCAAACATAATGACCAGAAGATACTATGTTAATGTGCCCAGGTTTGTCTTGTAGTGTAATGTGCATGTCAGAATGAATTAATGACACTTTAATTTGTTTTACACGTTAGTCCTGATTCTCATATGGAAGTGGTTACTCATATATTTACAGTTTAATATGTGTATTTGCGGGTATACAAGTGAAGAAATGTTCTTATTTGGATTATTAGTTCCAGTTAAGTTTTTATGTAGTAGGTCAAATAAGTTTTTATCAAGTAGAGAAATCCATGAGTTAACACACTTGCAGCGAAGTTTATTAGCAATGTAAATGTCATTACCTGTGATTTGTGATCAGCTGAGCGAACGGGGAAGGACCAGTGTGACTTTCAGGCTTCAGGAACAGATTCAAATGACTTTGAAATGCAAAAGTACTGCTTCTCACCAGGTATGGAGGTTAGTCAATTTTGATCATGATTAGAAATTAACAGTGTCAATGACTTTCACTGATTGAACTTGTTTCCAGTGCCCAGGCAGGGCATCTACGAACTTATGCATCAGTGACATAGATTCTAGCATAAAAGTGCTTTCTCTGTTTACAGTGGTATGTTTGCAATAGAGCGTAGTTACATTTGTTTTGGGGACATGGCATATACATATATATATATATAATCTTGATCATCTTCAAACCCTTTATCTGCCCTCCCTCACCTCTTTCCTCCTCCTCCCGGTGACCCCTTTCCCCATCTCCAACAAGCCTGCCTTCTTGCTTCCTACCATCTCTCCTTTGTTTATCCCTTTTATTTATTTTTCCAGTTTCTCATTTGTGAGAAACTGTGTGATTTTAACTTTCTTTGTGTGAGTTATGTCACTTAGCATCTTGGTACCTGCTTTCTGTGCCTCATAGATAGCCATAGTGCACCTGTGCATACCTGGACAGACTTCACCCTCACATTCTGCAGCAGTTCTGACTTGGAAGGGCAAGATGAGCATACCTACTGCGTTAGTTTGTTTGTCTGCATAGTACTTACAGTATTAAGATATGGCTTAACTTGTGAGATGCACTCAGAAAGAAGACTTACCTATTACATTGCTCATAACTCATTCATTGCCTTTGCCACATATGTTTGTTTTATTTCCCTATCTAGCTTCTTGAGAGCAGGGATCTTGTCTTTACTCGGGATGAATATGTGTCCTAAATTAGAGTAGATGCATAATAAATACAGTCATGAGCGGATAAGTAGATTAGAGCTTGTGAATGGACAGCTATGCTATTTAAATGTGCAACATACAGAGATAAAAACATTATGTGAAGAATCTTTTAATATATATATGGACACACACCCATGCATAGGTCTGACATTTGGGCTCCTGTCACTGCTTACAGAAATGAGGTATTGAGCCAACAATAACAGCATATAATTATGTAGTCATATAATAAGTAATTGCTGAAGCATGGAAAAGGTATTTTAAAGTTATTGAGTTGCCCGTATGAAAAATGTGTATATGATGCTTGAAAAGACGGTAACACTTAAACATACCAGCCCAAGAAAACGTACAGAAACTCAAGCACATTGACATACATTCACAGAAGCCGGTTCTCTGTTTGATTATTTGCTTGTTTTAGTAAAGTCAGACCACCAGTACAAACCACTGAACAATTAATTTATTCATTGTGTTCCCCACTGTATTCATCTCAGTAATTTATTAAAAATATGGAAACATAGCCATTGAATCTTGCTGAAAAGTGTTTCTATCAGTGAGAAGTTGTACAATTTAGAAGGCTTTAATAAACCTTTAATTAATCTGCTTTTCCCCTGAGATTAGTAATTATAAAAGAATGCAGGTCCAGTTGCCACATTTTCTCCCAGGAAATATACTGATATGCCCAGGGAAAGTTTCTGTTTAAAGTAGATGCCACCTTATATAATTAGAGAATTATAAGAATAGGTCTTACAGATGCATTGAACCATATTCATGTATTTTTTGGCATATATCAGCAGGGAAATTTCATGTTTCATTATGAATTTATATACCTGATTCATAATCAATTCGGCTAATCTTTTTTTTTTTGTCATTTTGAGACAGGGTCTCACTATACAGTTCAGTCTGGCCTTAAGCTCACATTGTAGCCCAAACTGATCTCAAACTCGCAACAATCCTTCTGCCTCAGCCTCCTGAGTGCTGGGATTACAGGCGTGTGCCACCACGCCTGGCAGTCAATTCTGTATTATCTACTCCAGCTAGAACTCTAAGTAGCTTAGAATGGAAAAATATTATTCTAAGGCTTCATCTCACAAGATATCTTTTGCTTATTCCCCATTAATCTTGGCTTTAAAAACTAGGATCCCTTCAACCCTGCTGCCCAGGGTAGCCTGATTATTGTCTCATAGAGAATTCTGAAAGTTTCACATAAAGTCTTAGTTTTTACTCTATTAGTCAGTCCACTGGTCTGGAGCTACTTCTCCATGTCACAGTCATTCATTTGCACATAATGATTACTTCCTACTGCCTTGATATATTTTCATATCCAATTTTCTGCTGGATTCCTCATATCTCATATGAAGAACACTCAAAGCCATCTGTTAAGAAATTTTCTTCAAATCTCTAGCAAAGGACCAGCCTTTGTCACAGCACAAACCTCAGTCATGAAGGGAGATGCAACCGTGCAGCAGACATTGCTGGAATGAGATAATCAGGTAGAGAATTTTTAAAGCCCATGGTGGATAAGGGATGAGAACCAGCATCCAAACACCTCCTCTGCCCTGTTCTCTGAGTTGAGACTGTCTATACTATCAGTACTTTTTGGCCCCCACCAATTTTCTCTGAATTCATTATAAAATATATTGAATATATGAATTATGATGAAATTTGGTAGATATTAAATAAGTTTTTGTCTAGAATTGACTATACAGAAGATGATTGTGTTCATACACAAAGAATTTACAATGTAGGAAGAAAATGTGGAAATCAGGTATTGTAGGAACACAATGAAGGGAAACTTCACTTTGCCTACATAGTTCCAAAGGGACTGTCACTGAGTCCACATTGGTGCAAATGACCCGGTAACGGTGAAGTTCTGTGGACACACAGATGACACCTGTCCTGTTCACACCACATTCACAGCATCACGCATAGATCTGGCTCATAGGACCTGGCCTTCTGCAAGTATTGTTGCGTGAGTAACTGCTGAAAGGGTTTTAAAGAAAGATGAGATGGCTCCATTTTGATTTTAGATACATTATTCTCGCGGCATGGGAGATGAATGTATGGAGAATAAAACTGGAGGGGAAGCCAGGTGTGGTGGTGCACGCCTGTAATCCCAGCACTCAGGAGGCTGAGGCAGGAGGATTGTTGCAAGTTTGAGACCAGCCTGGGCTACAAAGTGAGCTCAAGGCCAGCCTGAACTGCATAGAGAGACCCTGTCTCAAAAAGACAGGAAAAAAAGACAAAACTGGAGGGGAAGAGACCAACAATGACAGGAAAAACTGACAGAGGTCACTGACAGTGGTCAGTCAGGAAGAAGTGTGAGACCTACTGGTAGGTTAGACATCTAATACCTGGCAGTTGAGTGCCTGTGAGACGAACAGGAGAGGTGGGAGGCGAGCAGCCCAAGTTGCAGTCATTTCACTTAAAGAACCCCAGAGAGAATGGTCTAGCAGAAGCAAGTTCAAGTTTTTCTGGAAGAATATCATTTAAATTTGTCTCAAGACTTATTTTAAAATGACAGGTTGATCTATGGACACTAAGTTACAGTCAGAGGAAATCAATTCTGATGTCACAATAAGGTGACTGTAAATAATAATGTTCTATACATTTTTAAAAAGCTAGAGGAAAGAATTTTGGATTCCTCCAAAGAATTGATACATAATCTGGGGAGACCTGTTTCTCCTAATTTGAACATTATGCAATGCATGAGTTTATCAAAACATCACACGGTACCTCATAAATATGTATCATTTTTGGATGTCAATTTTATTAGCCAATAAGAAGTGCTAATAAATTTTCAGTGAAAAATCACATAGCACCTGAAATTTTTAAAACATTCTGTGATTACTAAAACACTGGGTGAAACATACAAACTAAAAATGTCAGCACCTCCCTTTAAGAAGTCACCAAACATTTTGGCATAATTACCCGGGAAGAGATTAATCCTTTCCTTCTTTTTGTTTTTTTTTTTCTTGATTTTTCCTTCCTGAGGTCTGGCTTTCAATAGTGACAGGCAAGATCAGTTACTACATGGAGCCTCGATGACTTGATCAGAGGCCAGGGGAGATCCTGGAGAGAGAAATATTGAAGAAGGTAGGGAATGTAATGTAAGAGGGAGGACGGACAGAGCAAGTGAAGCAAAGGGCACCCTGGGTGAAACCCTCTTGCTCTTCCATCCTTCTGTCCTTTCCTATGCTCTTGAACCGCCAGAAAAGATGGCAGTTAATAGTTGTTGCGTCCATACTTAAAAGTGCTCATGATTTATTCCGTGTGAGGATATAATTTCCTCTGTGTATAAATATGACCTTAGATTAGCTTCCTTAGTATGTCTTCTATTTAGTTTGTTTATAGGCTTTGTGGCTTTTAATGGCCTTTTCCTGTAAGTAGCTATAATTAATTTGACTAGAATGCAAGTATTTCGATACTCATTATTTTAGTGGTTATCCAGAAAATTTTGCCATTGTTTCATCAGGCATTGTTTTTAGTACCCCCGTGCTACTTATTTAGTATGAAAGATAAATTTGTTAAAAAAAAAAAAA
>NW_004955403.1:17466867-17490378 GCF_000276665.1 Chinchilla lanigera
GGCAAAAGCGCCTGCCTGGCAAGCGCAAGGTCGTGAGTTCGGTTTCCGGTACCAAAAAAAAAAAAAAAAAAAAAAAAAAACCAGCGTAGACTGTGCCTTCACAGTCTTCTACTTTGTCACTTGCATGAAGAGGACCCCTAAGATCTTTGAGAAGGATAAATGAAAAATCATTTTACTGTACTTAAAGTTCACTTATTATTCTGAACAAGGATGGCTACTTGTCTTATTCATGTCAGTTCTGATCTGTATTTTACCCACACAAAAGTGTGATGCTGGTTTTTCCCCCAAGTAGACTGGCGCTTAACTGTATTTACCCCACTGTCAAATGCAGTTTGTGTGTAGGATTGAAAACCCCTTAATCTAGGTAGGGTAGTAATTCTGTTTAGATCCACCATCCTTTTGTTATTTTTACTTGCTCATGCCTCCTGAGCAAAGATTTTGTTACAGTCTCAAAAGGCACTATAATAAACGGGTGATTTTTAAATCCTTCCTTACGGTTCACAGGCATACAGTTCGGTGTGAAGAGGAACTACGGTGGATCTAATAATAATGCTACACTTTTTATCAAGTGACTGTCAGAGCTCATTATTAACCTTCTTCTCTATGGCATTTCGAAGGGTTTGTTTTTATTTTATTTATTTTTTTCGCGAAATGTAAAAAAATTAAGAATTTGGTCTGAAGCCACAGAGGCATTAGATCTGAGTAACCTTGGCACTGCTGACATAATGACTTGCCTTTTTCCTCTGAGTTTGCTTAAAATATTAATGAGGCTCTTGAAAGCTTTCTGATCGTTTTTGTTTTTCCCTTACACACATTGATTTTTATTTTTTTAACTTCAAGTATTCACATAACACAATGGTGTAAAAGTTCAGAAGTAACTTCCTTAAATTTGGCTGTTAAATTGTTTTAGTTTTCTAAAAGATTTGACTGTACAGCAGATGACACATGCAATGAATAATACAAACTAATATTCAACTTTGGAATAAAATTATAAATTTACCTTCGACAAGATTGTTTTCAAAAAGAATTGAACCCATTCTTTAGCATATGCGGGCTTAGAGTTTTTGTTTTTCTTGGTAGCTGATACTTTCACAGAGGACTGTTAGCATAGCAGTTGTTTTGTCTGGCAAAATGAAAAATAAAAATTGCACTATTCCTCTTATTTGAGCCAAAGTGCTGTTCCTTAAGATTTTCCTTCTGGTGTCAGTAGCCCGTATGAAGTTCTTGACGAATGAGAAGAGGCTATAACTGAGAGGTAGCAATAAGGATTCATTGCTGATACAGATATACTAAGAAAAATATATGTATAAAGTTTGAGGGTTTGAATTAGTCACGTCTATCTACGGCCATTCCACCCTGAACACGCCTGATCTCATCCGAATTAGTCACTTCTAGGTAACTTATCATTACATCTTAAGGATTAGTTAACAGTTAGTTCGTAGTCTAACAACAAACAGTTGACAGCAAAATTTAGCCATATTGTCTGAATCTGAATTCTTACTTTAATATTTGAGACACCTGAAAATTCAAACATAATTGTGAAATTACAGACATATTGTCACTTACTGAATAGTCCTGGTAATATTGACAATGGTCAAATACATTAAATAAATTAGTATTTTTGGCAAAGAAATTATAAATGAGAGCACCTTTGAAGAGCTCCCTTATCCACGGCCAGTATCTGTCTGCCTTTCCTCCCAGGGGTGGAGAAGAAGCATGGCGGAGAGGTGAGGGAAGTTGTACAGTCCAGCACGTAGCCATGGGCCTCCAGTCTCAGGGGTGGTATTGAAAGATGAAAGCGAAAACCTGACTTGGAGAGCAGTTCAGGTCAAAGTTCAGAAAGCAAATTTCTCTCCAAGCTGACCCTTCCTTCTGTGTTCTTTCCCTGACTGACTGGTCCCTGTACCCAAACTGAAATCTTTGGATATCAGTCCCCTATCAGATCAGTTATTGTGTTCCTTTGGTCATCTGTATTTTTTCTAACCACAGCCCAGCCCTCCATTTGTGCCAGCATTGTCTCCCTCACGGATCACTGCAGGGCCCCCACTCGAACTCCTGAGCTCCATCACACTCCTTTCCTACCTGTCCTTGCCTTAGGAGCTCTTCTTGCACATACCACACATGATGCATTTTCCACCAACTGATGTTCACAACAGGAGCATCTCAGCATGCTGTGCCCTTGTTTAAAATCTGTCTTTGATTCTGCACTGCCCTTAGGATAAGTCTAAATACATTAACATAACTTGTATGGCCAGCATTGTTCTGTTTCCAACTCACTTCTTTAGGAATATTTCTCACCTCAGAGACAGCCCTAATCAACACGGACATTTCAGGACATCAGGCTCGTTATGGCGCCAGGTCTTGCCTTATGTGTAGCTCTCTCTGCTTGAAACATACTTGGAATAGCTCCTCTCCTAGCTCAGTCCTTTTGCCAAGGTAGGTCCTTCTCTTCAGGTTTTCACTTCAGACCTCACTTTTTTTGAGAAAACCCTACTGGACACCCATGGAAGAGTTATGTTCCCTCAGTGTACTCAGTATTGATCTTGTCACCACTCCTATCAGTGTGTAATTTAAATGCCTATATATTCAGTATTTTGTAACACACCTCCATGAAGCCAAGGCCTGAGGGTTTCTTGTCCACTGTTACATCCCTGATACCTAGCACAATGTGGGGTACACTGCCAGCCATCATTGAATGTTAGTTGGACATGTGGGTAAACGGACTTCAAATCAGGTCACCAGTAAAGGCAGAGTGAAGGAAACAAAAACTAAAGGAGGTCCAGGAGCACCGCAGGGACATCAGAAGACTAAGAAAGGCAAGAGAGAAGATCTGTCCTGTTTCCTACCATTTGCAAAGCCGGGAACAAGAAAGAAACTGAGGTTGGCACATGTCTTCTTTAAAGTTAAAAACTAAGCCAACAAGCTGTGAAAGTAGGTACGTTTTACTCAGCTACTCTGACAACTATGTAATATGTGTATAGAATATATACTCTATGTACAATATATATTTATAAAACCCTGAAAATACCAGTATTGTTTTCGAATTCCTAGACAGTTCAGAGCTCTGTGCAGAACAAGTAAGCACGCAATATCTGTAGTGAACCCATGTCCTATACTACAGGACTGCAGATACTCTAGTCCCACCGCTCACTGCTAAGATCCATGTACATTTCCCAAAAGTAGACACTCAAAGACCACTCTCAGGCTCCCACAGGTATTGTTCACCTCAAGGGAAGGGATTTGGAAAACAAATCTATGCAGACCCTGGAGGTGATTTCAGGGCCACTAGGACATGGGCTGATGGGATCTCAGGGACCCAGAATATAGCCTAGCAGGAGGGGAAGCCATAAACTTCATGTGGGCAGTCTTCCAGCCTGCTGACGGGGAAGGGCCACGGCCAAAGAGCCTTGTATCTAAAGGCTAGTGCAAGGACCAGGGATATAGCTCAGTGGCCAAGTGCCTACCTGGCAAGCCCAAGGTCCTGAATTCAATCCCCAATACCAAAAAATAAAAATAAATAAAGCCTATTGCAAGGAAGAGAGGACCTGGATTTGTTCTAGAGATTGTACTCCTAATGTAAATCTGCAAGTGTATATACTGTTAGCAGGAACTGTCTAGTATTATACGTTTTTAAAATCCCATCTTAATAGACCATAAGTATTATAGATGTGCTGTTCCTAACTAACCTTTTAATTGGTTATATTTCCAGGCCATGCGGCTTTCTGATCTGTTGGTCTGGAAAGCAGTTTCAAGTAGTCCTTAAGATCACAGTCCTGTAAACCATAGTTGAGTTTTGAATTGGTTTGAGTTTTGGGTTGGCCGTTTTCTGGCTGTAAAGCCCTGGGTGGAGTACCTATGTGCTGAATAGAGGTAATAAAAATCTTCCTTCAGTGTTGCAGGACAAGTGCATGAGGTTAAAGTCTTTAAGAGGCTTAGCTCAAGCAAACGCTCAATAGATCATAATGCTGTCATCAACAACATAAGCACTATCATCATTTTACAGCTGTTATTCCTCATTGTCTGTAACTATTGTGGTGTCCTTGGGCAAGTCACATAACCTCTCAGAACCTCAATTTCTTCACCCATAAAATGAGGCTTTTGGAGCAGAAAATAAGATTCTGTCTGGTAAGAGCAGGATCCTTCTGGAATTCCTTCTTTCAGTTTACCTTGCATTTGAACTTGACTTCTGGGCTCTGTTGCAATTGGTTCGTGAAAGTTAGCTGCTATGCATATGGTATCACTATGTCCCCTACTTTTACTTCACTTGGTATGTGAACATCTGAATCCTTTGTAGAAACAAACAAACAAACAAAAAACTGGATTACATACGCGGTTTCTGAAATAAGTATTTATTTGCAGAAATATTCATTATAAAGTTTCTTCATGCTCTTCTAGTATAATAAAAGTCAAATTCAATTTACAAGAAGGTATTCAGTTTGCCTACAACTTTTCAGAAACATATGCAGAGATTTTTAATCTCCTTGAATTGCAAAATCCTTTAAGAGTTGATTAAATTTGATTCTTCCGTCTGAAAAATGAGCATGGTTGCAAATATTTGCAGACAATTCCTGGAGAGGGGGTAGTCCATAAACCCTAAATTAAGAAGCCCTGGCATAAAGCCAATGCAAAGGCAAAGCCAACGAAAATGGAATATATTAGGATTTTGGAAGCGTTTCTAAATTTGGACTCCCAAACACCTGGGCATCTTCAAGATCAGACAAAGAGAGAACTAATGTAGTGAAGGCACAGTCTGTGTCAGACTTTGTGCTAAGCATCTTCTATGTATCTCATTCTCCTCTTTCCAAACCTAAGGAAGAAGCAGACAGGTGTTCTTTCTGATGGCAAACCGGAGGCTCAGACAGTAAACATTCTCCAAAGTCTCCTCGTTAATAAATGGTAGAAGTAACATTTGAACTGGGGTCTGATAAAAAGACCTAAGTTTTTTCACATTTCTTTCTAAGATCACAAATCTACTTAAAAATAAAGAGTAGGGATTTCTGTTCTTGTGAACTTCTCACACAGGCCCTCCCTAAACCGACTTCATGTTGACAACCAGCCCTTCCGCTCTCCCTGGTCCTGTGCCACCTCCTGTATGCTGGGGTGACTGGCAGGAGCGACGAGCTGTCGTTGGAAGGGGATGGAGTGGGCGGGGAGCTGGGGGATGATGGACTCTTTTGTCTGGATGTGACTCAAAAGTTCCGATCCCCTACGTGCCCCAGTAAAAGTTTCCGGCTGACAACTATATAAAACAGTTGTCAGTTCTTAGCCAAGGAGCAGAGAAGTGCCTGTCAGATTCAGAATGTCCCATTTGCCAAGTCTCACGGGAGAAAAGTGAAGACAGGCCCCATTTGGAAAAGAAGACCTGCTCTTCTGGAAAGATTTATTACACAGGGTCATGTTGCAGGCCATAGGCGAGGCTCACTAGACTCCACTCCTCAACTCATTCATGTTTTATAAGATAGCTAATCAATCTCTTAAAAAGGTAGGAACAAACGGGAATCAACGAAGAACCTTAGATGAATCATCTGGGTCTTATAGGAATTCTTAGTGCTCTAAGCTAATATTGACCTTTCTTTATAACTTCAAGATCTTCCATGTTACAATGAGGGCTATTTCCCCATGTTCTAACCTGTCAAATAGAGCACTCTTTGGGAGTTGGGAATAGGCTCACAGATCCATTTTTGGTGTTGAGTCATTTTAAGCTACGCTGTCTTATCACCTCCGACTCCTTGTGTCCTAGAAAAGCATGCTGTTTTCACGGTGATGTCAAAGGCACAGTGAGATTTTGTATTTGATTTAGGTTTTGCTCACTATTTCCCATGTGATCTAGAGCTGCTTCATCAATCATTTGCTGCAAAGTATGTCAGACCTTTACTTGACGATAAGGAGAAAAACTCTACCTGACAGTGTTGGAGAGAGAAATATGCATATTTAGAAGTAACTGACATCTGATATGGACTTTTTTATATGCTATGAGATAGTCTACAGTCTATGCAAGAGATATTCTACTAATGTAAAGATGGTATCTTCTTATATCACCAAACCTAGCATAGCACAAAGTATGGGCCCTTGAGCTAAACTTCGTGAGCTTGAACACCAGCTCTGCCCCTTGCCTGATTTGTGACCTTGGCAATGTATTTACTCTTTATCTGTCCTCTTTCCTCAGCTAGAAGATGCAGGTGACAGCAAGTTCTCCCTTTACTTTGTGAATTTGAAGATTGGGTGAATTTAGATAGATAGATGAAAGAAAGAAAAAGAAGGAAAGAAAGAAAGAACTTCACAAAATAAATGCTAATGTAATAGTTAGCAATTGTTATACAAATGTGTGACCAATAAACTCTTTCAGTGTTATATGGTTTTAAAATTAAATTAATGAAGCTGAGTGTGGCAGTGCACACCTGTAATCCCAGCCCTTTGCAGGCTGAGACAGGAGGATCACTGTGAGTTCAAGGCCAACCTGAACTACATAGCAAGATCCTATCTAAAGCAAACAAAAACTAAGCTTGTGTACCCTTAGTTTAAGGTAGGGTTTAGATAGAATTTCTTCTTTTTTTATCTTGAGAAAGCTTTCACCAGGACCACTGCAATTTTATCTTTTCATCAAATCTGACATCAGCCCATGTGTGGGCTAAGGAGCACGAAGCTATACATGGAGATGTACATTATTTGCTAGATTGAATAATGCATGCTTCACACATACCCAACAATTTTTTTTTTTTACTGAATGTATCTCAGCCCCTCGGTGATAATTAAATACCACTTTAAATGTCACTGACTTCATAACGGCATTGAATATAACCAATAACTACTATAGGAAATAGCACTAATAATAAATAAGAAGTACTTGAAATCATTTGATGCTAAAAATGTGTCTCACTCTAGAAGGGGCTGGGGAAGGCTGGCCGTTCATTCCCTCAAAATATGGACTGAGTGCCTCTGAGAGATCTTGCACTGTTCTAGAAGCTAGAGTGGTACACCGGGAAAATAGTTTTTGCCCTCATGGAAACTGTATTTTAGTGAGAGGAGACAGTAAAGCGCAATTGGAGAAAGGCCTTGATGAGCCAGTGGTAACCGAGCCGAGACACAGCTGCGTTGGGAGAGGAGAGTTCCATGCCGAGGGAACAACAGAGGCAAAAACTTCGAGCCAGGAGTTTGACATGTTTGAAAAAGAAAGAAGCAGATAAGATTTTGGGATATGGAGAGGAAGGTAGTACCACATGGAATTTTTGGAGTTGACAGGGTCTTAAATAGGAAGTAAGCATAGGCTGAGTTAAGGGGTTTGGTTTTCTTTCAAGTGCAGTGCTGGAGTGACATCAGATTTGTATTTTTAAACAGTTTGTTTGGCTGCTATGTGGGGAACCAGGAGTAGCTGATTCCAGCCAGACCTGGTAAGAGACATTATTTTGGTGACACGGAGAGGAAGGAAAACTTGCAGTCTGCATGGGAGGTAGAAACAACAGGACTTGCTGAGAGTTAGGCTGAAGATGAGAAACTTAAAAAATTGAGGGAGACCTTGGTCAAGTCCTGCCTTCAAGCGACACTTCCTCCAGCCATCCTAACCGGCTTTGCCTCTCCTTTTTTCACATAGCAGTTGTTTATTGAGCTCATAATATGTCCAAGGAAGGGCCCTTGGTGCTTAGGTTATGTCAGTGAACAAAGATCCCTGCCCTCCTGGTGGTTATATTTTTGTCATGCACTACTTGTGTACTGTGCCTATTCATTTACTCTAAATTTTGTGTGTCTTTGTATTTGTCTCTAATTGTTTCAAATATATAATTTTTGTGCTACAAAGAGTCATCTTCGTAACAACCATGGAACCTCACTTTTCAGTTAACTGTGATGTCTAGCTCAATAAGAAGAGACACAAAAGCAACAGTGAAAATATATTTTCTTCATACATTATTTATAGGCTTGCCTGGTTTCAGTATGTAAATTTGTGAAACTCCAAAATTGTAACTCAGATCATTGGAATGGCAATAATTTTTCCATTAAGAAGGGAATATTTACTTATTCAGGAGTTACTTTAAGGTAATAGAACTCCCTTAAATAAAAAATTTAACAAAAGGTAACAGAACCCTCTAGGGAATATAATTCAAAGTTTTCAACAAATCTTATGTATTTGTCCAGGGGTTTCTGGATAAAGGAACTAAAGCTAAACAATCAGAGGCTATAGTCAGTTAAAAATTAATCTTAAAAGAAAAAGAAATCTAAAATTTAAAATTGTAAGTAAAAAAGAAAATGATTTCTGACTTCCAACCATTCAAATCTGTAAGCTTTATATAGGACTTCCATTTTCTAAATTTATAATTTATAATCAACAGCTTTAACCAGATCACATTCATCCTGGCAATGAAAGTAACCATCTAAAAATGTAAGAAAATTGGCTTCTGGTTATGCCTTTCTGAGTATGTCTTAAAAGATTAAAAAGTAAAAGTCATTGTTTTATGCTATCCAAGGAAGAGTGAGAGTCTTCCCAAACTCTCCTAGGATATATCCTTCTCAAGACCCCTTATAAGAACATTGGCATTGAGATGCTATTGCTGATGTAATGCTCTATTAATACAGCTGTCTTGTAAGTTAATTAAGCTTTAAGGACTATCCCAGGAACTCAATGATCATTTATGACTTTGTTTCTATGGAAAATGCTCTGAGTTATAGAATACTGGCTTTAAAACCAAAGTTAAGAGCACATTGGATTAGTAAGGCTTCCTCTTAAACTTGTTTCTGTAATCTTTCACAATCCTTGTACTCTTGAATAATGAAATAATTAATAGTGGGAAATAAAACTCTAACCAGGTGTTATGCACAATTATTACTAAGTGAATACTTTTACTTCACACCTTCATATAAAATAGTCATTGAGTGCTTCTTCTGGGGAGGAGGGCAGTAGGCAAACTGCAGCAAACAAAGTCTGCTGTCTAAAATCTGATGGACAGTTAAGGGAATGGACAGTTAAGAGAGAAGTTTATGAGCTGAGCAGATTTCAGTGTAAACTTTGTCTTTATTAAATGAACTTAAGAGGTTACAGCTAAAGTCTGAATGGAAAAGCTTACCGTCGTATTCCACATCTCCTGTTTACATTCCTTTGTTGTGCCTACATCTTTATAAACTTCTCAGCCGGTAAATGTTTTACACTTCTGCTTCATGGTCAATATGGAATCAGAGGCCATCATACAAGCAACTGACTTGTCTGTTTTCTTCTTTTTCCATGACTCTATCTAGTGCCTCATCTTGATTTATAAGCAAAACCTGAAAAACCTACCACATGAATGTTTTGTGGTTTATCTAGAAATAATACAGAAAATATTGCTATTATTTTTGGTGAAGAAAATTTTGTATAGCTTATTTCAATCTAAATAAAATGTGAATTTTGTTCAAAGTCTGCTCTCTTAGCATTTCTGGGAAAGAAGACTCAGGTACAATAACACAATCAACTGTCTTAAGTACTGTAACAGAGGTATAAATGAAATGTTTTCAGGTTCAGAGGAAAGCAGGATACTTTCTTCTGGATGAGAAGGAAGGCTTCCTGGAAGAAATGCCATGTAAAATGCCAATTGACAATGGAGAGAATTTGAGAGGGAAACAGTGGGGAAGAATAACCCAAGTGTGACAACATAAAGTGCTAGACTAAGGAAGTGCATAGTGTATCAGTCAGGGTGTACTAGAGGAACAGATATAATACAAGATAAACAAATGTACAAGGAATTACAAGTTTGGCTTACAATGTCAGCTACAGAGTTGGATGAGGAAGTGTGCAGAGGGTGTCTGCACTCTGGAGGTTGAGGAGCCCAGCCCCGGGCCTGGAGCTCGCTTCAGTGTCCGTGCAAGTCTGTATCAAAAGGCTGATGGGTCTGCGACGGAATGCTGAAGAATCTACGATGAAGGCTGGAGAGCCAACACCAGAAGGCTGAAGAGTTCCAGACGGAAGCCCAACAGTCTGTTCCAGAAGCCAGGAGACGACCAAGCTGAAGGTGAAGACTGGAGCTCCTCTGAAGAAGCAGCAGCCAGTCCTTCCTCAATTCCTTTTTTTATGCAGTCTACCTGCTCTAGGGGGATGGGGGTGGTCCTCTACACCCACACCCTCTGCATGCCTGCCTCTTGCACAGGCTCAGGATGAATACAAAGTAAGCACCCTGGCTTCCTTCTGAGTCACATAGTTAACCTTCTAAACTCAAATTAACACAATAAACAAATCCCAGAAGGGTAAGGGTGTGTCCTTTTTACCCCAAGTTGCAGAACTGCTGAGTCACTCAGCCAAACCTCTAGACTCCCCAAGTTGACACAATGTATCAACCATAACACATAGGTACAAGGACCAACTAATGCTTCATGCAGGGAGCCCTTCTAGGAGAAGGACCAGGTATCTGAGGTGTCACAAACAGAAAGTGGCCAGCAAAAGAAAGGGGTGTGGGAGAGATAAAAGGGAAGAAGAAGAGAGAGAGAGAGGGAGAGACGAAGGTGGCCCTGCTATTGGGGAGAGTTCTGTTTAGCAAATCCTATAAAGTGTAAATAAAAACAATTGTCAGTAAGTTTGAGGATGGTGGTGAATACTGCACTGAGGTATTGGAATTGGATTCTACAGTGAGAATTTTGGTAATCGTAGTAATAATGCTTATCATTAACTAAATCCTTCCATGTTGTAGGGACTATGGTAAGAATTTACAGGCATTATTTCCCTCATGTCTCCTCAGGAGATATGATTACTGTTTTTATTTCTGCTTATCAGCCGAGCATATGACAGCTTAATAAGTCATTTAATTCATATAGCGTTGCCCAGTAAGTAGCAGTGCAGAGATCTGAATAGATGGATTGGATTTCAGAGCTTACAATTCACTAATGGGAGCCACAGAAGATATTTCAATAAGCAGATAATTGACCCAACCTGTTTTTAAGAATTCACTGGAATATTGGAGAATAACTGATTAAAGGATTTTATTAGTTAGCCGGTAATGTGAACCTCAATGAAGTTTACCGTAATGGATATGAAAAGAAGGAACCAATACCTTGATGATAACTAACTGGATTCCAGAGGTAGGAAGAAGAACTCAATTACAACATCCAGTTTTAGAGCGTGTGTCACTGGAAGATTCAGAGTGCCAGACAGTGAAATAACGGCCACCACAGAAGCATCCCCTGGGGAGTGAGGTGAGAAGGTTGGCGTGGGAAGGAGAGCATGACTGTCTTAATTTTGTACAAGCTGAGTTTGAGGTGTCACTGGGGTGCAGCAGGTGGGTGGAAATACAAACGTTGAACTCAGGAAAGCGTTGATTTAGATATGGCATCATTTTCCACTGACAGTAGAGAGGTTAGAGGGGACTAATAAAGGGGAAGAGAGGCCTCCTTCCCCCATGCAAACTCTTCTCACCCTTTGGATGACTACTTGGATGCTACCTCTCTACTTAGATGCTGAGTCTTCTCATCTTTTTACCCATAGAGACTAAATGTTCTTTACCTGGTTCTGCCACTTTAAATTGCATGGTTGGGAGGGCATTTAAAACACATATTGCCAGACCCCACCTCAGAGTTTGTGAGCTTGCAGGTCTGGGGTGGGAATTTGTTTTTTGGTCTATAGTTTGTATAATACTGAAGCAAACCAAGAATGTATGAAAGCTACAAATAAAGAGATTAGGAGTATGACAGCGCACTAGTGTGCCTGATTTGGAAATTCTCCAAGAAGCAGGCATGATTTAAGGCAGGCAAAAGGATTGGGATACTTTACTTAACTCCATGAAAGACAAGTACTTTGAAGGAAGCATTGGCATAATCGCTCCCGAGCAGAAGATTCTTAGGGGAGGTCTGTCATGAGGAGAAATTTCAGCTTTAAAAAACAGTGGAAACCACAGCTATGACTATAATTTTATTTCAGTCATAAAGAACCGAATATTATGTGAGTAAGAAGTGCACAATTGTTATTTGGCGGGGAAATAAGTACAGACTTAGCATACTCTGTTCCCGTTAAAATGCTTTTTGTCATCATTCATAACTTAACTGAGCGCTTTGGACCAGAGAAATGCATCATTTCTAAAAGCTGGTTTGTAATTACCATTTTGATTGGTACATCTAATTATTTGCTTAAATGTACATGCCTCTGATACTTACTGTGCAAATCTGACATAAGCAGATATACCAAGCTCTGATTTGGGTGGGTGTAACTTTTCTAGTACATCATTACAGTGTTGGCTGTGGTTAGCAAATGTACCGGGATGCACAATCAAAAGTGCCAAATCCTTCCTGACATTTGCAAACACCAGTCATTTTAAATTTCTTTCATTCTGTCAAATACCCACTAAGCTAACACATCCTTGTCAGTGGGAATCAGCAAAACACCTCTCCAGTCATAGCCATACTCTGTGAGGTGGTATAGTAGCAGAATCTTTCTGGTGATATGGTCAGATGCCACCGATAGTATGATCAGATGCCGTATGGTGAAATTAGTTAGATGTAGGCGTAAATAATATGTCCTAAACCTATACAACTGCTAATTTCACTATGAGAATTTTCCCAGATAACGGAAATTAGATTTTTGGCTTATGATGCATAAACATCCCTGTGAATGTTATCAGTCTCGTACTGTCATTTACTTTAGTCTTTTTGGAATTATATGCTTGAAGTCTTTGTTAAAAACATAAAAATCCATAGGAAAGGAAACGAATTTTTCAGACCTAGTCTTATGCAAGCAAACTATTCTGTGTTAACAGATTATAAATAAGCTTCATTTTGGGAACAGATTCCTTTTTTAGTTAAAAAAAAAAAAAGCAATTTTAAATATTTCATTGCCAATCTGGCGGGGGGGGCGGGGGGCGGGGGCGGGGAATTCCTTAAAATCCAATAGTGAAAATTCCACATTGTTAACATAGATCCATATTCTGAGAGAACCGAATTGTTTTGATGGGAGAGGGAGGCTAGGGTGTCTGATTTCCTGATTTCACTTTTACCCGGGCAGAAAGGTAATTTCCGCGTACCTGAAAGCTACTTAGAAAAATTATACAAACAAAAGTAACTTGTCCGTCTTTTAGGATATATTTGGCCCGGTGTCGTCAGAAGGTAGCCTGCCCTCTCCCTGGCATCAAGTTGCAAACACTATCCTCAATAGTAATTAGAGCTAAGCAGCAATTACAGGACGGAGGATTTGTTCAGACACACTGCCTGCTGGCTGTTTCCTAGCACCACATTTCACAGGAGCACCACGTTGAAATGATGGAATTACTTATCTCTAAATGTAATACTCTGTACAGTGCTTGAATGCAGACGGAAACGTGGGCTGTAATCTTGAAAGCAAAGGTAAGCATTGCCGGCTGATCAGCATTTACACCTCAGGGAACTTTTTCACAGAGTATGTGACAGACATATAAAGCGGTTCAAATCAATTTCAGAACAAGAGAAAAATATCAGAATTAGTACAAATAGAATTTGCTAATTTCTAGATTCCCTTGTCCAGTATTACTGTGGTTTTCCTAAGCTGTTTGCATTTAAATTGCACTATGGAGTCGCTTTTCTAAAGATAATAAAGATGTGACTGATTTCCATATTTCCTGTATCTCTCTGGACTATCATTATTTTTGTATGAAGTTTGTCTCAGAATAACTACTAGGATTTGTGTTTAATGTACATACGTTGGAATCCTTTCTGTTCTTCTCTTCTCTTTATAAAGTATATTTAGCAGATAATTCCACATGTTCAACGATCCACGTTCAGATGGACAGAGCAGTGGCCAGCAGTCTGTAATAAAATTATGTGACACGGGTGACTTGTGCTCATATCACATGATTTTTATTATAGGCACGGTTCAAACTTAATGGCTTCATGTTTATTTAGACCCTTGGGCACTGAAATCTCTCTGGAAACCAGGTAAGTTTAGCTCCTCCAGAGGGAGTATTGTCTGTTATAAGGAAAGGTGTGTTTTGTATGTGTACACTAGGTGCTTGTGAAATTCTCGTTTCCATTTTAATGTTGTCACTTTGTTTTTCTCATCTAAGAAATCCTTTTCCTTTAATTTTGCTATTTGTAACACATGGATAAATAGCACTGTTAAGAAAGGACTTCGAAAGTCTTGACTCAGGAAAGATGTTTTGATCTCATATCCCCAGTGGGATTTCAGGTGGTTTGGATAATAATGAAAGAGCATCGACTTCGTTTATTCTTTCATTCTTTATTGGTGGATTAGAGATGTAAACACTGAGAGTTCAGTGAACTCTTGCAAAAGAAATGAGTAGGTTTAAGCCACAGTGCCCTAATTTTTCCAAGGTCCTTTAGACTCTGTAATGTGTGACCTCTTAGCAGACAGTGTTACTCAGTGTATTTATTACAGCAGGCTGGCCCCTGATTTGGGGAGAATATTTTCTAGCCCTGTGTCCATCACTGGTTTCATTTTGCATGTTTGCTTTGTCACAACATTACTTATCCCTATATCTCATTTTATTTGTCAGAAAAAAAGGAATGATCACAAGCCATGTAAAAATTTAGAAGACAGCTTATTGTATATAAAATACATGTAAGAAGGCTTCTTTATATATTCAGGAGCCCCTCCTCTTCCCCAGTGAAATGGTACAGTGTTTGTATAACCCAGGACATGTTGCTGAATTTCTATAAAAATGTGCCATAAATCCTATAATGCATTTAAATTCCTAACTTGTCCCACTCGCACATGTACGTAGATAGCATTGTAGGAGCACACAGAAAAACAATCCTTCTTTATTGCAACTGGCATATCTCCTTGAGATATAACCAGAGATGTGACCTAATTTAATTATTGCATCTTGTACCAATCCTCGAATAATTTTGCTCTTAATCTTTTGATTTATAGGAGTAAATAATGAAAAGATGAATACATTATAGCTACACATGGCAGATTTTATGAGTATACTCTTTCTCTGTTAGTATTACAGGAAGAGACAGAGGCAAGAAAGGCAGAGAGACGGGCACACATATGTACAGAGACTAAGACAGAGACAAATGTAGAGAGATACTAGAGCCATGAGAAATGAAAAGCAGAAAAGATTGATGAGAGAAGGAGACTGAGAAAGATAAGACAGACACGGAGAAAGGGGAGTTAGAGAAAAGAGAAGCACAAGTCAGAGTTCGGAAGCATGCAGAAATTATGCAACTTTGAAAGCTTGGGTTCTTTCCGCATTTCCTTTAATGGAAGCATACTTAACAAATTAAATACATGGAGCTCTAGGTCCATTTTTATGAATTATTTTCATTCCGTTAGTGCCTTTAAAAAAGGGCATTTAAAAGGTTATTTGAAGTCCAGAAGAGACCAAAGATCACAAGAAATGTTCTAAAAGAAAATATTTCCGTTCCTCTGCTGCCTTATAAAGTAAATCATTGAAAAAGGAAATAATGAGTAAATATTTTTGACGGGATTACTTACTTAAAAAAATCAATATGGGTTTAACTGTCAGTGTTTGTTGAGGGGTCAGAGGAATCATTTGGAAAGTCAAAAAGAAATTCCATGTAAGGAATATTATCCAGCTTTCAAAAAGAAGATCCTACCTTTTGCAACAACATGGATGAAACAAAGTGGAGTACATTATGTTGTGTGAAATAGGCCAGACTCGGAAAAATACTCCATGGCCTCACTTACACGGGGAACCTTTAAAAAAAAAAAAAAGAGTTGAATGCTTTTCACTCTGGTTACCAGAGTGGAAGGAGGGAGCACAGGGAGATGGAAATTAAAGGGTCCAAAGTTTGAGGTTATAAAGTAAATAAGTCTGGAGATCACAGCACGAGTGAGCACAACATGAGGTCTGCGATTAATAATATTGTTTTGTATACTGGAAATATTCTGCAAGTAAATTTTGTGCGCTCACTCCATGCACACACGAAGGTAACTCTGCAAGATAATATGTTACACTGCTTACCTGTAATAATTATTTCACCACTGTGGTGTGCACCTCAATTTTATACCATGTAAAAACAAACACTTTAGTACAGGTGAATAGAAAGAACATGATTGTCAAAACTTAAAGTAGAAACTTTGATGACTTTGACGAATGTTTTTGAACAGAAAAAAGAAATCCCATAACAGAAAACCTGATACAAAGTCAGCCTAATAGTACAAGAGAAAGTGTGATGCACAGGTACAAGGGTGATCGTCTATAATGAGTCACTTCCAGTGCAGAAAATCCTTGGGTATTCCCTGCAGGGCCTTATCTGATGCTGTTTTGCATTATCACTAGTGCCCCAGAACTGCCTGCAGGAGTGAAACAAGTAGCATCAATTTGTACGATGTTAGAACAATGGCCTAATTCCAAAAGCCAAGACAAGCTCTGGCCAAATCTGCTAAATATCCACTAAAGACCTTTTGGAGTCTAAGCCTTCCCTGGGTCACTTCCCTGGGTCACGGGACACTCCGTGTTCCTCAAATAGGGCAGTATCACACTGTGTCCCAGTTTCCCATTCATATAATCTTTGCTGTGCTTTGCTTCTGTCATACAGTTGAAAAAAGAAAGGGATGACTTAGGAATTTGGAAAATGAGGAAGTAGTAGTGATATTCTAATGCACTCTGAAAAATCAAAGTAAACTCACCTTTATTTCATCCCTTTCCAAATCCTCTCTCTCCCTAGCCCCAAAATCACTCTGCACAGCCTGTCTCTCGGTGTCTCTGGGACACCCCACACCAGGTTTCCACAATGACCGCTTTGATGTTTGCACCACAGACCTGACTGACAGGTGGGAGCCACCTCTCCTGCTCCTGGGGGAAAAATGGCTTCTGTGATGATGGAAGACCAAGCGGGGCCTCTTCTATGATGGCCACCATGATTATCACAATCCACGGGAATTTTTTCTGAATACCCTATAGACTAGTATAATTATCATAGCCATGAGATACCCATAGGAGGTATGATTGACAAATACAGTATTTACATTTATAATAGTTTATTCCGATAAAATATGCATTACCTGTAATCTCCCTCAAAATATTCCCCCTGGTTTCATTCAAACATACTCATCCCATCATTCTTAACACTTTCTGAAGCATTTCCAGCAGTCTTCTTGCCTGTCTTTAGCTGCACTGTCGTGGCTGGCTGGATGTCCTAAATCAATTCAAAATGTTTACCTGTCATAGTCTTTTTGACTTTGGGGAAGAACCAGAACTTGCACATTGCCAGGTCTGCTGCCTAAGGTGGGTGAGGACACAGCGCAATGCTTCTGTGATCCTGCCTTTCAGTTGGATGTCACTGAGCAGGGGCATTCACATACTTTTGGTCACATCTGGTAAAATAATAAACAAGGACTATCAGAACTGCTTCAGAACGCATCAAGAATGATGAAATGAATGTTTGCAGTGAGGAGAAATAAATATTTTGAGAGGAATTAATGACAATGTGTCTTTTACTGTAATAATTTTTTTTGTTTGGATATTTACCATATATTTTGATCATGCTGCATGTATAAAGGATTAACAGGAGGAGTTGTTTTTACTGTTTCTATTTATTCTTAAATTATGATTTTTGAGAGCCTATTTTTTTTTTTAGCTTTTTTTTCTAACATGGACAACAGCTTTTAAATAACTTTGAAGTATTTGGTTAATATTTAAGCCTAGGAAACCTTCCCACTTTACCAAGGTGGAAGTAGAGAGCACTGCAGAGCAAATATTAACTATTTTTTTTTTAAATTGAGCAAGCTTGAAGGGGGAGGTATATGTTTTTAAGGGACAATTTATATAAACCACTATTTCTGTTTTCTCTTTTTTGGTTCTTACAAAGATCCTAGACATTAAATGAGGAAACTTAAAGTCTCTGAAATGAGAGGACCAAACATTTTTCATCGTGGAGCTAAAATAGATAGCAAGAGCTGGGTGCGCTGAGCCCCAGAGTGTGGGCTATACCTGGCCCCATTCCACTGGCCCTAAAGACAGAGCCACAGGTCTAAAGGGCCCTGCTGCCTTGATCTGCTGTAACGGTAGGTCAGGTGCCATTGCTTGGAAAAATGTAGTTTTTCAAATGGCATTTTCATTGCAAATCTGATAGTACTTGTTATTAAAACCAACATAAATGTGAACATGCCTCTTACCATGAGGCTATTTGAATTAGTTATATTGATTCAAAAAGAATGGTTAAAAGCATAGTTTTAATGGTTTTTGTTGGTCTCTGTTTTTTCCCCACTGGAAATATTAAAAGAATTACTTCAAACAAGACGTTGCAATCAATCTTCTGCAGTTCCTTAAACTAGAAATAAATGTCAACTCTTGGCCATACCGGCTTTTCTTTCACTGAATTTCTTTCTTGCATTATTCATATTGACAAAACATTGGCATTAAAATCTCACTTTAAGAAAAGAATACTTTCTTTTAAATTTCAGCCAAAATTGCAAAGCAAAACAGACCAGGTACTCATCTACTTACATGTTTAAAGAAGGTAATGAGTAAACCGTATGATTCTCTTGCATATTTGTACCAACTTAAAAGTTCAAAACAGTGTCCTTGGGCAGCAGGTTCTACCTTTGTGTTTACTACCAGTCAGGTACAATGATGAGATAAGTCCGCCAGTCTTGTTTTACGCATATAAAGACTCCTAGGTTGTTTATCCCTAAAATTTTGTGAAATATAATCCCTCTAGGAATGTTCAGTGACTCGGAAATCATCACTGTCTTTGTTAGAAAAGTCTGTATTTGGGGGGAAGGTTTCTACAGTGTATCAGAGTTCTGTGCTGTCCTTTAGCTTCTAGCATGCTGCAGAGGGAAAGATATGTCAGAGGTTCTGCTCATCACAGAAAGACCTTAGACCTCGTGGAGGGGCCTTCATGCCATTCACAAAGAATCACTGGGCAAAGGTAGCGCAGGATCACCTCCCTGAGTCCTTTGGCCAGAAAGTTTCGTCAGGCCCTAATGACCTCCCGATCCAGTCCTGACCTCAGACAATTTTAGTAAATCCCTGTCTGGAGATAATTCTGGCTTCTCTAAAGACTTAGTAATTTAGCAACTAGCACATGACATTCCCTTTTGGCAAGTCAGGTGTATTAAAAACTATTATGAAAGACTTGAGAAAGCGTTTGTTAGACTCCTGTTTTTCCTTACTTGGAGTTTCTTCTCTTTCATAATCATGTTTTATATTATGAAGTTACAAGTTCAGAAACTACAGTAAAGCAAAAATATTTTAAATTCAGTTTTAACCATCTGAATTACTTATGTCCTGAAACTCTTGGTTTTAAAATACTGCTTTTAAGAAAAAAGCCCTCAACAAATAAAATATTCATTTGTTTAACCCAGTTATAGTTGGCACTTCACAGTAAATAAATCACTCATTTTTTTTCAGCAGGTAAGTATATGGACAAGATATCTAGGTATAAATGAATCACCATTTGGCTGTGGGTACTCTATTGCTGGAGCACATGAAAAGCCACCTTAGTGAAAAATTCATCATTTTGTGTAAAAGCTGGTGCATTGCTGCTAAACCCAAAGGACATTGGCTTGAAATCTATCATGTTGTGCCTTCACTGCTGTTTTTTGATGCAGCACTTCATTATTGCTTATAAACCTCAGTGTGGTGCTTAGAAGTATTTCTTTTTAAATGTGGCATTCTGCCAGGCTGCTGTGTTAGCTGCTGCTGTAGGAGTTCTTCAGAGTGGACCCTGAGCTGCCCCAAGGGAGACTCTGGCCCAGAGCTGCCAATGGCCAAGATTTTATAGACTCAGAGTTCCAGATACACATTTTTCTCTTTGGCATCACTGGATTCTATGCTAGTCTCCTCTGTTCATTTCTTAAATCAGCAAGGAAGCATTGGCATTACAGGCAACTTTTATTTGCTCACAAATCTCTTTGAGCAAAATCAGGCTGGCATTTGATAAAGGAGTCCAAAAAATGATGACAGAAATTGTAAAGGGTTGACAATAGTTGAAGATATTCTTTCTATTGGGGAATTTTTTCTATATTTGTCAAAACGTGTTATTAAGAGCAGTGAACCCATTTTAAAATGTTTCTGTTAATGTGTAACATACAGAAATGTATCCTAGGGGTAAATTGAACAAGTGCTCACAAACATACCTTGGTAACTGGCCATCAGATCAAGAAAAGAAATTTTCCAGCACCCCAAAAACCTGTCTCATGCCCCTGTCCAGTGAGCCATCTGCTATGCCATCCACTTGTACAAAGATAACCCTATCCTGACAGCAAAAATGTGTTTGCCTCGTTTTATGCTTTATGTAAAGTGTGCATAGAGAGCCCTTCCTGGTCTTCATCGAGGTCCAGGAAGTTTATATTTATAATCCCATGGAAAAGTTATTGGAATTCTAATGAGTTAATTCCAATCTACCACTTCCAGTGCAACCCATGGCGAGAATAAAGACACTAAGGCATATTTGTAGTTATGGGGAGCCAGAGGAGTCTTAAGTCCAGCCACGATGACGGCTAATGGGAACAAAGGCCTTGACCCAGGGTCAAACCCTTGCTCTATTAATTTGTGAAGAAAAGAGTGGCTTGAGGATGAGTGGCTGTGAGAATGGTGGGAAGGAGGTGAGTGCTGTGAGCTGGGCTAGGTAGAAGGCCTGAAATCACCTCTGCAGTGCAGAGAAGAATATGCAGAAAGAGTAATCTGCAAAAAAAAAAAAAAAAAAAAAAAGAAAGAAAGAAAGAAATCTGCCTAACACAATTGAGATGGTATCTAATGTTTTGGGGTCGGTGCTTCAACTCTGATGTGTAATCTTTCAAGCCCCAGGAAGTCATAGCCTCTATCTTGAGGGTGATCCCAGCCAACAGCCTGGAGCATTGGCTCTACATCTGGCTCTCCATGGTCTTACTCCAGCTCACACAAGGGAACAACAGGTGGGGGTCGGGGAAACATTGCCTGCCATCTTCAAAGACTACCTTCAGCACTTGGGCTGGACTGATATGCATTGCTTAAAGCCAATTGAAGGGATAAGGAAAAGTCCTAGCCAGCTCTGTACATATCAATAAATGGAAATAGGGTCCGGTTTAGCCAAAATGGGGAAAATTGCCCCTCTTTTAAGGAGAGTCACCCAGGTGGTCCTCCACAAAGTGCATGCTATATGTATCATAGAGCGTATCTTAGCTGTTTTTATCAACATTATTTTTACAAGGCCTATTTGTTGTTGCATGTAATTATAAAGCATTTGTTCTCGTTGCTATAATTGATGTGATGTTTTGTTGTATTAGGACACCAAAATTATTTATTCTTTCTACTATTGATGGATTAATTGGCTAATTTCTGGTTTGGGGCTAGTACTGCTATGAGCATTGTATAGTATGTACCATTTCTATCAGATATAAGTAGCAGTAGAACTGCTGAATCCTAGGGTATTTATACAGTCAGGTTAAATAGATATTGCTGAATAGTTTTGCAAGAGAGCTGTAACAATTTATACTTCAGTCTTCTTTTGTGGAATATCTATTCAATTATTTTGCCCATTTTAATAATGTTGTCTTTTTCTTATTGATTTGTAGGAGCTCTTTATTTTGTGTGTGTACATGTGTATGTGTATGCTGCATATAGTATATATTAGGTGTATATATATATATATATATATATATACGGTATAAAGTATATACATTTAGAGAGAGCGACTCATAGTAAATATGTCTGTGGATTGCCTTTGCCTTTTAATTCTCTTAATAGTGTCATATTTCTGCATTCTCGATAAAACACACTCATCAACTTTTTATGTCGTGATTACCACCCCTTGATTCCTGTTTAAGACATCTTTGCTTGCTCCAAAATCACTGAGAATTTTTTTCTTTATTATTCTACTTTCCGATCTAGAAACCCTAAGAATACCTGGAGAGCCTAAAAATGTTACGAATCTAAGTATGTTCCATTTCTCTATGCTTTTTATGTATTCATTCCACCATTCTCTCATATCCACCTCTCAAAGCACTCACCACTCCTGAAAATTTTTCTCAAGAGATAGAGCTCGTCTAGGGAAATGTTAATGAACCCAAATTCTAACCAGATGCAATTTCTTTCTCTCTTAAACTTTCTTAACATTTTGTTGGTGAAATATGACCTCTGACATATCTTGCCTTTTTTTGACAAGTTTTACAGATCTAACTACTTATGCTCTCCTGGGATATAGTGTAGGGTCAGAAAAGTAAGAGTAGTCAGAAATCGCAGTAAATGAAGTTTATGCAAAACAAGCTATGTGTCAGGCACACATTTCAGCACACTCCACAAAAAATCTCAATTAGTCCTATCAGTCCTAGGATACAGTACTCATATTTTCCCCAACTTACATAAAAGAGAATAGTGTTATAAAGAAATAAAATAATTTGTTCAACATCACATATGACTATGAGACCCAGAACTCATAAATATCTGTCACCCTATTTTTTTATTGTGTGGAGAGCAATGCTTCTTTAAGAGCATACCATAGTGTCATGGTCATCCCGGGAAGCTTCAAGAGGTGCCAGGACTGGGGGTGTAGGTGGGATTAAGAGGTAGGGCTTGATTCTGTGCTCCAAAAATTGAGGGAAGAAATTATATCTGCCTAGATAATTCACAGTATCTTTTAATATGTTAAAAGTTTTGAGATGTCTTACAGAAAAGAATCATGTTTAAGTTTGTAGAAGCCAGCATTTTCTAAATGTGTTTGATGACAAAAAGGTCTCATTCCTTTTCCTTTTTCTTCTGTTTCCAGTGATGAGGCTAGAACTCGGGGCCTTGCACACACTGAGTAAATGCTTTGCTGCTGAGCTACACCTCCAGTCCTGCTGACAGAATCCTTTTATGTAACAACTTTACTCACAACCTCGTATGTGCAATAATGGCATGGACTTTAGAAACAGGAACCGGAGTTTCGACCCAGGCTCTAGCACACATTAAGTGATCTCTCTAACTTTAATCTCACTAAATCTTACCTTTCTCATCTGTGAAATAGAAATAAGAACAATATAAACTTATAGAGTTATTTTATGATTTCATTAAATAAGGGACACAAACCAGGACAATACCTAGCATACCACAGAATCTTATTAAGTGGCAGTACAGGTTATTTTCTTACCCTCTTAAAAATAAAATAAATACATCTGATTCAGTTTATAGTCCCAGTAGTTGTCAGCAGTATACCTTGTTGACCCCTTGTAAGCATTTGCTGAATTAAATAATGCTATTAATTGGGCAGAATTTTTTAGATAAATATATTCTAGAACCAGTTACTACAGACCATTTAAAAATCTTATCTATTTTCATTATTTCAATATCGGACACTACTTAAAGTCAAATATTACTCTTAACCAATTTCCAGTTATAAACTATTCCTGTCTGCAGTGATTTTAAATCCCTCAGTTTAATGGTAAAAGGCTCCTGTACACACACAGCTGGAGAATGTAGATCTGGAACTGAGGTGTTTTCAGCTCTACACTTTGGTGCCCATACCTAGGAGTAAAAAGGAGAATTCAGAAGCAACATTGCCTGGGCTTGAGTTCTGCCTCCTTCACATATAAACTGTATGCAGTTGGGCTTAATCTCTCTTCCCCTGTTTCTCATTTATAACATGAAAGTAAGAATGCCACTTTGTCTACTGGGTTTTTGTGAGGATTAAATGAGAAGTATATAT